>NC_081252.1:64565272-64879994 GCF_030490865.1 Poecile atricapillus | reverse complement strand
GCATTTCTGCATCCACCTGCTTTGAAAAAGAGATCACAGAAGGTAAGCAAAACTATAAATAAGCTCTGTAACTGCCCATGTGGACTATTTGTCAGGCCACTTGCAAAAAGAGAACATCCTAATGAATACATTTACCTCATGTGACAACAGAAAAAAAATCACAGGTAAACATTTTTCAGATGATTCAAAAAACTATTTTAAAAATTCAAGTGGGACTGGAAAAAAAGTATTTATTTGTATCTCAACAATTTTTATAAATACTCCTTACACACAACTGATCTACAATTTCAACTAGAGAGTATTTTTATCTTTTTGTAGAGACAAAACCATGAACACTGTATGGAGCAGCTTGAATACCTCAGCAGAAATAGTATTTTAACATCTTTCACAGTCCAAAATCTATTCACTATTCCCATCAGACCAGCACACAAACCTACATACAAAAACCTAACAACATGAGAAATGTGTTTGAAAACTCAGAAATAAAAGATACCTTACAAGTTACATTAAAGTATTGCTAGCATTTAAGCAGGATCACCCTTCTCTTTAATTCCAGAGGAAAAAATAAAGTGTGTATTTCTTTCATGCAATGCATGTGTTAAACTACCTACAGAGCAGCTTTAAGTAAAAACTTTTTTAAAACGGTTTAAAGGTTCAATCTGTGTTTGAATATACATTATAAAAATTATGACCTGCAATTTCATTAATGACAATAAATGTGCAAGCTTAATTGTCTAAGCAGGCAACAGAAGTCAAAATAGCTCTGAAATAACTCGTCTACAGGTTGCAGATTATAGGTTAATGTTGAACACTAAAAATTTGATAAGGTGACAGGGGTCAAAAGTGAAGTTATTTTTCAACCTTTCAGATCCCGTGTATTTTTATTCTTTCAAAACTGTAGTTGAATAGTTTCTTTCCTTCTCTGTTATAGGTTATTATTAAATTCACCTCCTCCCCTTTGCTCTGCAACTAAATTTCTCTATATAACATGAATTTAGTTCTAAGTGATGATTCTTGATTTTTAGCTATGTGGAGACACATCAAGAGTGTGATTTCTGAAGTTAAGAATCAATCATCAGTATTCCTGTAGTCTGTGTATGAGTCCTACATTTTATTGTTCATAAAATGAGTAAACAAAGACAAACATCCTCAAGAAAGACATTATTTCTTGCAATTATTTCTCCATATTTGTTTCATATTCAAATTAACTTCTATGGTAGTTAGAATGCTGACCTCAATATTCTATAACTATGAGAGCAGAGCAAATTACCAACAAAATTGTACTTTGCATCACTTTGTTAGGATAATAAGTAATGGGAAAATGGGAGTTCAGAAATCTCCCAGTTAGTCAGTTAGCAATTTAGTAACTGAACAAGTACTCAAGTAGCTTCACAGTGAGCCAGAATATGATGTTAATGCTGCTGAAGGTGGTGGGAATAAGCACCAAATCTTCCCCACTTCCCTGATTACTCTTCCACAGCCTTACTGGCAAGAGTGTCTGTGCCACAAATCTGACCAGGAAACCTGTCTGGGTTAACATTTCCTCTGCCCCAACCAGGTTAATCTCAGGAAACTGATTCACTTTCCCAAACCAGTTCTCCACATAACCACCCAAATGCTTGTGCAAGCATCAGCTATGAGTAGGAAGGTGTGCAGAGCAATAATGCAACCAGGCTGCATAGGTGGGGTAGTTTCTTCTTACAGCAGTGACAGATCAGAGTATTTATTATTCTGGAAACTAAAAAACAGTTTCTCATTTTTGCTGTCTGAAAAATCTCTCTGGAGAGCTTCCTTTGACTTGTGCTACAGATCATTCTTTCTTTCTAAATAGTGCCTTCAACTGCTTCTCCCTTTGTCCATTTTTCTGCTCAAATACACAATATCTGCTGCCTTGCTGTCTTCCTTCAACCTGCAGCCTTCACCTCTCCTCAGCTGCTCTAGTCAGTGCATTTCACTTCCACTCAATCATAAAATCTGGAAAGTGAACATTTGCTACTATACGTGGCTTTTTATCTAGGAATTCTGGATTACACATGTTGCATTCACAGAGCAAGATGGCTTTTTGCCCACATATTCCAGTCCTTTCTATTCACACACAACACAAAGTCAAGTCAACTTAGAATTTTTAGAATTACCTTTATGCAAAGCTTTGTGGTAATTTCAACTCAAATGGGTGCATTGCAACTGACCTGACAATAAGACTCGAGGGTTTACAGAAAGGAAAGCATGACACTACATAGTACAGAATCTCTAGTGAAATCATCCCAACATACATGGATTTCATAATTTCCTAAATAAAAATAAAGAATTTTTGGAGAACTCTTGGCAAACTAGCCCTTTAAGAAGCCACAAATTCAAAGATAAGCATCACAAGCCAAATATATCTAGCACAAAGAAGGACATAAAGCCTTAAGAATCTATTAAATAGTCCAAACTTACTTCATCAGAAGCAGAGCGAAGACACTGGACAGCAGCCTGTTTTTTCATTTCCTCTAGTGTTAGATCAGAGCACTTTTTCTTACTCTTTCCCCATTTCTTGTAAGCTCCCTTTTCCCAGCCCAGGAAGATGTCATTCTCCTAAAATCAAATAAAGAAATTACATTATTTAAATACAGCAATATCTCAGTACCATAGCAGAATAGGACTACAATAGGACTACAAGTAACATACTGTGGGAAATGAAACCAAGCCCTTTCTATCTGCTGTAAACTACTTTTTGCCAAATTAAAGATTAGTTTGATTACATAAAACTTACTATTCAGAAAAGCACATGCATCTTTCACAGCACATGGAGGCAACTCACACTTCACTGTAATATTTTCCAGTTCCAAAGTATATCCACAAATGCGATTTTACGGTTGAATGTTTTACTGTAATTTACACAAAATGTTAGTTTCACTGACTTCTCAAATAATAAGAATGAAAAGCAAGTAGTTCTGAGTTAAGATCGAACTTAAAAGAAAGTTAAACGAGCCAGAAGAAGAAAATGCAGTGTTAAATCCTGAAGCCTTCAACTCAGTGTTAAAATGAACATGATTACAGCTGGAGATAGCAGTACCCATCATAAAATAAACCTGAACTGTCTCAGAAAAAAATTCAAATAACTGAGAAGTGATGATGAGTAGGAGGGATCAGCTTCTAATACATGGAAGAACAATGAAGAACAATGAAATCAAAGTAGAATGCTACTGTATTATATGCAATCATCTGAAGATATGGAGCGTCCCTTTTATATGGCTTTTCACAATTTACAGAATTTATTACCAGACTTGCTTGTTCTTCACTGTCTGTTCACATACACATATATGATTTCCCATATTCATCTCATGAAAGAAATATTCTGGCTATCAGTAAAATAGTCTTTAACATCTTAAAATGTATGCTTGTCTAAAATCACCCTCTTCAGAGAGATCCACAAACATCTGATGCTTTTCAGCCTACCTGTTTCAACCCTTTCAATGTATCTGTTATTGCTTCCAAAGAAAACCAGGCTAAGGCTACCCTCATTTAAAAGAATTCTTAATTCCCTACGGTTTCAAAACAAAGTAAAAGCAAATTATCAGTGCAAATAACTGTCCCTGTGCAATCAAAGAACAAGATGGGTAAAAAATGGGGGCCAAGAGAAACCAATCGTCTTCAGAAGCAGCCACCACAGGGCTGCCATTTGTGACTTCACATGAAGAAGCAGAGCAATTTGCTGCATTTGCTGCTTCAAGTCTTATTTGAGCACCAAAACTGGAGAATTGCATTTAGTGCTGAAAGAACAAAAAGCTACCAGTCACTGGTTTTCCTATCACTTGTGCAAGGTGCCAGTGATTCACTTAAAAAAAAAGGTTGAACAGGATACTGAAGGACTAACAAAAGAAATAATAGAAAAAATAAGAAAAAAAAAATAAGAAAAGAGGTCTAAAAGACTGTGCATATCTACAATTAATTTCAAAAAAAGAAATGTTTAAGTCTTTTCCAAAACTGAGGTTTATGTATTTCTTTATACAACGAGGCTGTAGAGCACTTGAACTCTTCACAATATTCATGTGAAAGAAAACAAACTGATGAGAACCACCTAAGCCCCACCAGCTCTCAACCCCCCCCCCAGCTCATTCGCATGGGAACAGCTGCAAATAAGTAAATACAGATCCATTTGTGTGGTTGAAAATCCAGGTACACCAGCAAATTTGCACTGGGTTAACTTCATTTATTCTGATTTTACGTGGAAAGTTCACAAAGACAACATCTGCAGTAGGAAAACATTCCCAAAATGCTATGTATTACTATTTTGCTCTATGCTAACAAAGGTTCACTTTGTACTGATACATCACAGCTTTACCAACTATCTGTCAGCAGAGCAGCAAGAACCTTCATGCTCACAGAAATTTACAAAGCATTTCATTCAGTTCTTCATACATGCAATTTGAAAAATATCTGACACTTGTCTACAAACTATGACAGTTTTCAACGTTTAAAAAATGAAAAATCTCTTTGAAGAGATATGCAATTTTTCAAATGGAGGAAGGGAAGCTAAGTGGATTTCTCCCTCAGGCCCTCACCCTAGAGCTGTGGTACCATGGTCTCATCCCTCCTTCTAGAGTGAGTGAGCTGTTTGTGCACTCTGGGAACAACATGGCTTGTCTTTCAAAATGCAACGATCGAGGACATAGCTCAAATAGAATCCTCATTTACTTTCTACCTCTTTATACAATATACACAAAAAAAATTTCTGGACTCGTGGTTTTCAGTCACACCCAGCTGCCAAGTTTAAAACTTGAGTTTGGATTTTTTATCCTGGACAAAAACTTGTAAGTTTTATAGCCTCAGATTTTACAAGACTAGCAAACACCATTGATTACATCTATTCCATGCAAAATTTTGCAGTTTAAAATCCTCATCTCAACTATAGTATTTATCAGCATTATGTATGGCTTTGATATAGCCATGTTACTGAGGATCTTGCACCTCCTGTACACAAATCAAACACCACACCATACCCATAAAACCCTACAAGAACAGTGAAGAAAAAAAAAATCCTTAGGCATAATTCTTGTGTATCAGAACTATTCTGGATCAAAGACATAGGTTTTACAAAGCCCAATGTTACAGTAAAATGCCTGAGAAACAAGAAAATGTAACACACCCCAGAGAGTGAGTCTGTAGAATGGTGAGACACAGAGTGATCCTCTTCTTTCATGATGACTAAATTGACAAAGAGACAACCCAGTAGTTCCCAAGGGTCTGAAAAGTACCAAGCCCATGCATAAAGACAGGTAAACTATTTCCTCCACATGGAAAGAATAACCAAGGATTTCTAACCTCTTCACCTACTAGATGTCTTCATCTATTATACATAACAAATGTGACACCTTGCGATATGACTGAAATAAAAACATTATGAAGATCAGGGTCCACATAAATGGCAACATTAGGAAGGGAAACAAACTGTTTTTAAAACAAAGAGGAAAAGAATTTGGGAACTACAGGCCAGTTAGTGTCACTTCTGTGCCTGGCAAGATCATGGCACAGAACCTCCTGGAAACTGTACTAAACAGTTGGAAAATGGAAAATAAGGAGGTGACTGGTGACAGTCAACATGGCTTCAATGAGGGAAGATCATGCCTGACAAATCTGGTGGCGTTCTATGACAGGACAACAGCTTTGGTGGATAAGGGAAGAGTAAATTATGTCAACTACCTGGACCTGTGCAAAGCTTGTGACACTGTCCTTCCCTGTGGAAAGACATGGATTTGACAGATGGACCACCCAGTGGATAAGGACTTGGTTGGATGGTGACACTCAAAGAGCTGTGGTCAATGGCTTGATGTCCAAGTGAAGGCCAGTGACAAGTGTTTCTCTGTATCTCTGTTTTAACCGGGGTTGTTGTTTAACTGGGTCTGCTGTTCAACACCTTTGCCAGCGACATGGACAGTGGGATCAAGTGCTCCCAAGTTTGCCCATGACACCAAACTTGGTGCAGTTGGCACACTGGAGGGAAGGGATGCCATCCAGAGGGACCTTGACAGGTTTGAGAGGTGGGCCTGTGTGAACTTCAAGAAGTTCAACGAGGCCAAGTGCAAGATACTCCACCCGAGTTGAAGCAATTCCAAACACAAATCCAGGCTGTGCAGAGAAAGGATCAAGAGGAGCCCAAAGAAAAGGACTTAGGGCTGATGGTTGATGAGAAATTGAACATGAGCAGCCAATGTGCAGCCACAGCCCAGAAGAACAACTGTGTCCTGGGCTCCATCCAAAGCAATGTGGCCAGTAGGCAAAAGGAAGGTGATTCTGGCCCTCTCACTCTCATGAGACCCCACCCACAGTACTGCACCCCAGATCTGTTCCCAACATGAGAGGGACATGGACCTGTAGAAGTGAGTCCACAGAAGGGCCACAAGAGGGCTGGAACACCTCTGCTAAGAACACAGGCTGATGGAGTTCCCTAGGTTGTCCGGCCTAGAGAAGAGAAGTCTCCAGGGAGACCTTACAGCACGCTCCAGTACATGAAAGCCCTGCAGGAGAGCTCAGGAGGGACTTCTGACAAGAGCATGGAGTGACAGCAGGAGTGGGGAATGTCTTTAAACTGAAGGAAGGCAGGTTTAGATTAGGTATTAGAACAAAATTCCTTACTCTGAGTGTTATAAGATGCTTGAAAGATTGCCCAGGGAAGTTGTGGCTGCCTCCTCCTGAAGGTATTCAAGGCCAGGGTAGATGGGCCTCCGAGCAACCCAGTCTTGTGGAAGGAATCCCTGAGCATGGCAGGGGGCTAGGAACTAGATGGTCATTAAGATCTTTCCAAAACCAAACCATTCAACAGTTCCATGAAAAATTATATCCAAAACGGACTATCACTGCCTCTTGGAGGATTTCACAATTGATAATCTGTTGAAAATTGGAACAGATCCAAGCGTACTTAACCTTTAAGATTATTCAATAGTATATTAAAACCTTCAGTGATCTTGCATGAAAAAATGCTTCTACTAAACTGAGATTCAGGAAAAATTCTCATAGATTGCTTAAAGCCACAGCAGTGGATACCTTTACATAATGAAATTTATAATAAATACTGAGAAAGGTTTGATGGGCCAGGATCAGCTTAGACATTCCTTACAGGTTTCCTCAGACTGAGACAAAGATAAAGAGATAACACATAGATGAGATGGTTCAGAAGAAAACAGAAGAACATTGGCTCAAACTCAGCTAATATGCCCCAAAAGAAATGCAGATGAAGAGTATATTTCAGAGAGCAGCGTAAGTTTTCTCCATGGCAAAAAAACATTGCTAAACACAGAAAAGAGAGGACTGGGGAACATTCTTTAATGTAACTCCAAACCCAGGTATTGTCAGGGAAAAATTCATCACAGACTTCTGGTGAAAAACCAGGGAACCACCTAGCCACTACAGTCACCTCTTTGGCAGATGTCACAACCAGAACATTATGACCCTGTGGAGCCCAACTGTAACAGACCAGCTGATAATGCAGCAGAGCACAACATGCACTGCTATGACCTCAGGGTATTTGGTACTGATGGCAGGCAGGGAAGAATTCTACTTATCAAAACCAATCAATCCAAGTATAAAATCCTGTAATCTGAGTTTCTGTCAGTTATAAACTTTTGCTTTGCTTATAATCCTAACAGTTTGAAAGGGCAGTCTGTGATGTTCACTAATTAGAAATTACTTCTAGGCTAAAACTAAGGAGAAGAAATTTGTCACACCCACTCCAAAGAATGAGAGAACATGCAAATGCTGCATCTGTTAAAATCTTATGTTTGTTGAGCAGACTGCCTTTAGACTTTTCCCATTAAAGTAAAAGTAGAAAAGAAGAAAATTTAGCAAGGCTAGAGCTAGAGCTATAAAGATATTTTACTTACATGTCTGACTTACACTGCAGAAAAGAAAGCCAGGAACTCAAACAGAAACTGTCACTACAGAGTCAAGGTGTCTGAAAGGGACTGGAGGAGTTATTTCGTAGCATTTATGGTTGCTTTCTTGGATTTAGAGTTGTGCGGCAAGCATCACAGACCACTGTAATCATCTGATTTCAGATAGTATAGGCAGTACACATCTATGCTTGGAGAAGTGTAGCAAGTGTACTGTCATGCAATGGTCTATACCCGAAGAATACAAAGGAAGTATCTCAATTATCCCCAGAAATCCAAATAATACAATTGTATCAGCACAGAGGTGGCTGCAAAGAAATCATGACTCTTAGGAGTACTCACCAACCTGGCACTTGAGATTCCACATCCGCTTTGTATTATGTAAGTCTTTGTGTGAATACATTAGTAGTCACAACTTAATAAAAAAGGAACAAGAAGCTCAACACGATCACTCACACCAATACAAACACAGCAGAGAGTGTGGAAATAACGTTTCTCAGATAAGCACAGTCCTTGAGAATGAAAGCTTTTCCGCCAAAGGTGACTGTCCTGGAACCTGTAGAGTTTGCAGAAATACAAAACCCCTACAAGCCTACTGCTGAGTTCCAATCCCTCCCACTACAATTCCCACCTCTAAAGCAGAACAGAGAATACAAATTCATAGTCCATGATACTCCAAACCTGTCCTGTATCTAACAGTCACTAGACAGAGAAATATAGAACAGATCACTTGCTGCACAAGACAAATGCAAACTAAAAATCAATAAATAAGTTTCCTGAGCCACATGCTTTTATTATAAAAGACATTTCAGCCATCTTCCATTGCTTAAGTGAAGAGGAATCCATATCCACCTAATTTCTCTCGAAAAACTAAAATTGTACCAAAAAAGTTACTTCCCAAAATTTTAATTGTATAGTCCTCAGCTATAGTCCTCCATTCCTAGAGAAGGATGGAAAGCAGAACCACAGCAAAGTTTTCTTCTAGGGACTTTTAAATTTGGTTAACTGAGCTTTTAGAAAGTGGTTTAACTTTTGTATGAATAAGCTTTATGGGCATATTAATTTCAAGATCAGTTTACATGCTTATATATGGGAAGAAGAAGGGGATTAATCCCATTGCTGTAAACATACACATTTGAGTAATCTAAGGATTTCAAATTAGTCATATAAAAAAGTACAGCTAAAAGTCTTGGTCTCACAGTACCCACCCCCCCCCCATTCTTTTCTTCATACACTGACACCCACAACTTGAAATTTACATACTTAATTGGGGTCCTGAAATAAAAACCTACGGTCAGGAAATTTAAAATTGTTCCTACAGGACTGTTATACAGCTTAATACGCAAATTATTAACACAAACACAAACTAAACGGAAAATACTTTGCATTCAAGAAATTTACTTCTACATGTTGCTGGTGAACTTTGAAATTTACTGACACTTGTTTACAGCAGTCACGTAGCATTTCCCTACTGTAGCTGAACCCACTCTGCATATTGTAATGAGTTATGAAAAAATGTGTTTGAGTGACCCAAAACTATTTCTTAGGGATGATAAAAGAATAGGTGTGATTATACTAGAAGCACACTGTTATTTTTGTCAAATAGGCATACCAGCCAAATTAACATTTTAGACGTGGTTAGTGGAATGCAGAGGACCAAATCCTCATTTCTCCTCCTCACTTCAGGTTATGGATGAGGCACACAAAAACACAAGACACAATCAAAACCCCACATCCTCTTTCCCCCAAAATATACATGGGAAAAACTAGTATCTATTACTAGAATATAACTCCAGACATCAGGTCCCTCTACTGGGTTAATATGGGATGGCAGGAGAACAAACAGCCCACATTTCACTTGATCTGGGAACCTAGCAAGTGCATCCCAAGTTCAGACACCAAAGTGTCCTGTGTCATTAGCACATGCAAGCCAAACATAGACTAAAGGTGGTAATGATATCCCCATCCCAGGGTAGAGGAATAGGGAAAAATCATTTATGGACTTAAAATCACAAGGTAAAGCCCTAAAATACATCACATGTGGAGGT
This sequence comes from Poecile atricapillus, assembly GCF_030490865.1. Classification (NCBI taxonomy): domain Eukaryota; kingdom Metazoa; phylum Chordata; class Aves; order Passeriformes; family Paridae; genus Poecile; species Poecile atricapillus. Next base: position 64,870,075 of record NC_081252.1, on the reverse strand, counting down.
GTCTCTTCTGCTGCTCTCCTCTTAATATAAAAAAGAAAACTACATTTTTGACTTCAAATATAAGTGAAAATGATAAAAAAGCAAGAATAAAAACTATGATCAGAGTCACCAGAAGTGTAACTATTACTCTGAAGACTTTTAATGCCTCCATATAAAAGATTACCTGAATGGAACTACTTTAAATCAGTCTACAAATGATTAGTCCTCCCACAAAAAAGCCTCCCTTGCTAAAAATTGAAAAATCAAAAGCAAAAATCTCAACCTGGTCACAGAAGTACACAGTTTGCAGTGCAATAGCAAATTAATTCTGAGAGTTAGGAAAACATCATCTTTTAAAAAAAAATAAAAAGTATTTTTACTTTTGAGGTTCAGAAAAAAACTGTTAACTTCCAAAAATGAGTTGAAAGAAGTAGATCAAAAGCAACAGAAGACACTTGATATGGAAAGTATGCATAACAAATGCATTTCGATCTTCCGGCTGCTTGACCAAAGGCTTGCAAACAAAGCTTTTATCTCACAGAATGTCTAGCTGTTGGGGTTAGGTTTTGGAGTTTTTTAAATAAAGGCTCTATCCCTACAAAAACAAGAATAGTCTACAGGAACAAGTCTATGGCTCTAAACCATAAATTTGGTATATTCAAAATCAGCTAGGCTTACAAGTAGCATGTGAAAGATACAACATAGAACACCGATTTTAATACTGTACAAAGAAAGATCAATGAAATAATGTTTTACACAAAGTACATTTTAAGGCAATGCCTTCTGCTTTGCACAGATTATACTATCTTAATGCAATATTTACTGTATCACAAACTGGTTTGAGAACACATGCATCTACAAATATATTCTTAATTAGCATTTAAACAACAAACAAATCTTAAAAGCACCTATTTGGTTTGGCACTAGGAAACTAAGAGCAAGGCATTCTGATTAAAAATAAGTCTAGTGTGAAGTCAAAAGGCAGTCTCACAGTGTTTAGATCTCCAACAACAGCAATTCTGTGGGTCTCCAAAAGTTAAAAAAAACTTGACAGCAATTTCATGCTTTTCTGCTTAATTTATCATTTATTCCAAAGTAAGTAAATTGAGTAATGAAATGCAAATGATGAAATCATGTATACAAGGCAGAAACATTCTGCACTTTATTTACATTAAACAGTCTGTAAATCCACATAAATTTTATGAGGTTTTCCTTAATGGACCAAAAGTGACTAAAAAGTAATTTATTTCAGCACAAAATATCCGTGATTTCCAAACGTTTTGAAGAGACCATTGATAGGCCTCAAATCTTAAAAAAAAAAACAAACCAAACTGAACCAAATAAACCCCCTAACAAACCTAAATAATGAATATCTTATATAGCATGGTTCAAGAGATATTTTTTTTTAGTAACCTTTAGGCCATGTAGACATCTAATATATGTGTAAATCAATTTGAAAACTGTTCTTTAGAAAGACTGTATGCAAGCAACATCTTTGGTTGTAGGAAAAAAAGGGCAAGTCTACCAGTGAACTCCTTACTTGTCTTCTTATATGATGAACCTCAACTAGCCACAAAACCCCCAAAACTATTTCTATGAACTGTATCACAGGAATCAAGGAAAACATGCAAACCCAGTTCATACTATCATTGTATTTCCTACTCCATCACTCAATACTGGGGGAAAAAAATCCCAAAGAGCTTCCTATTTCCACCCACTTAAACCCTCCCACCAGCAATATCATTGTTGCCAAAGAAACCTGAGGGGAGAGGGAAATTAAAAAAAGGAAGAGTACACAGTAAGAATGAAGGACTTCTTAAGAACTTTCATATCTTGGGCTCTTAGACTCACTTCCAAAAGTAGCAAGTACGGCTTGGTTAAGAATTGTGCTCTGGGTGCCAACAATAACTAAGTTACCTTCAGTACTTGAGTATTTAAAAACAAATAAACATGCATTTAGAGTGTGTATATTTAGAGAATTTTACGGTAATTCTTTGTAAGTATTTATAACACATGTATAACCATAACAGTCCTGAAGACACAGTAAAATTTACCATAAACAAGATTCCTTTCTTGGAAATTCTCTACTTCTTTGAAATACAGCTGGGCAAAACATACTGGCTTATAAATTTTCCCAATATTTTAATAGCTATTTCAGTTTAAGCCAATGAGCCAGAATAGAAACTGCAAACATTCCACTAAATTTGGTTGCAGTGTATTAGGGTTTTACTTCCACCTATGTTTTCTGTACTTGTAAAAATCTGCTATGAACTCTCTGGAAACTCATGACTTACGAGTCTAACATTTCGTGATACTGAGCCTGAATCCATATAACGATACCCAACATAGACCATTCTAATTGGGCAAGGCATTTAAGTAAAATAAGTAACAAACCCAAACAAAATACAAACAAAAAAACCACCACCCTCATATACATCCAAAAATAGGGAAGGAGAACCAACACAACTCCCCACACACACATTCTTAGTCTTATCTTCTACCCAGACATCAAACTAGCACACTGTACAAAAACAGATAATATTGGAGAAAGCCACACAAATCTGCATCAGAGTAACACTGGAGAAACCCACAGAAGACTGCATCTGAATCAAGACCAAAACCCACATATTAAATATTACTAACAGAGCAGAAGGGAACATCCTGCTTATTCTCAAAAATAACCCTAAAGATCGAATCAATCAAGAATCCCATAGTCAATCAAGATTCGCGTATACTTTTGAAATTCTTATTTTAACTGTAAACATAAATGACTGAAAATGTTTACAACAGTGATATCTTAAATAGCTGTGTATGCCTAGTAAGGTTGGGAATGGGTTTTTTTACTTATTTTTGATACTAAATCTTTTTGTACTTACCTGACAGAACCTCAGTCCAGGCTTCAAAGTTCCATTTGCCTGCTACACTTGATGACACCAGAACACTATAAAGCACTGAAGGAGGATCCCTGAAGCAACTATAACAGTGCTAATGATACCATCAACATTCTGAGGTGGAAAGATCTTAACGACTATCTTAGCTTCAGTCTGTAACATTTCTAATGAAGATGACAATATCCATAAGATTAAGACTTCCTAAATTAGTCCTCTTCACCACCAGCCCACAAAAAGCAAACTGCAATGGATTACTCCTATGTATAACCCCATTGTGAGGCCACACATTCCTTGTAACCTGCTCTAAAAAGAAGTCACTGCTGTATCTTGAGGAGAAAGGGATGGCTACTCACTATTCCCAAAAACAGAGTTCTAAAAGCAAAGAATCACAGAATCACATAACAGCTCAGGCTGGAAGGGACCTCAAAAAATCATGTGGTCTAACCTTCCAAGGGAAAAGAAGAGTAGACAAGATTATCTAGCACCCTACTGCATCTCAAAAACCTCCAGCAACAGGGATTCTATCACATTCCTGAGGAGGTTGTTCCAGTGAATGACTGTTCTCACTACAAGAAAAAAGAAAAAGAAACTGCTCCCAGTGCAACATGCACCCAATTGCCCCTTGTCTTCTCCATGTGAATAGAGTGCTTCAGCCCTCTTTGTAGCTGTCCTCTGAGTTGGAGAGAAATCAATCCAATAAGTCCACCATTGAGAATAGTTCTTTTCATGGAAATTTTCTTATCTTTTTAAGAATTAAAGGAATCACATGGGAGAAATAATTCTTGAGACGCCAAGGACCAAGTCTTCAACGGGAACTAATCTGGGTTAAAGGAGCTCAGCAACTCTGTTACTCTTAAATTACTTCTCATTTAGGTATTTAATTCCTGTTCTCCTTCTTGACTTCTGTTTGTAAACAAGACTAATATATGTTCTTCCCCCTTGTCTTAACATTGTACCCATCACCAAAATTGGACTGAAATTGCTTAAACATAAATACGTGTTTTAGAGTAAAGATTTTCTTGTTTCTGAGTAACTTCATTAAACCTTCACAAAACTAATTTAAGATGTCAGGCGATACAAAGAACCAGTAAGCAATAAGTAAAATAAAAATAAATTTAAAATCAATAATAAATAAATAACAAAACCAGCACATGTTAAAGATTTCCTCAATTTTCCATGTAAGAAATTTATACTTGCAGGTTTTGCAGACTAAGCTATTTGAAAAAGAAATTAGGGAGCAGTACGTTTTGTAACAGGTGCATCTGATCATTACTACTGAAAGTAATCCCAAAACGAAATTGATATTAGGTCTCAAAACTTAGAAAATGGTTATTTGAAGTAGGGCGAACAAACAACCTAAGTATGTTATAAACAGGATCAAATTCAAGGAGGTGGAAAAAATCTTCCAACTTCAAAGTCCAGTGTTGTTCAGAAGACATCCTGTACATTGGTACCACACTGCCCACTCAGCAACACAGGTTTTGGCTACCCTGTCAGCATGTGGTATTCTTCTCCTGTTGGCTCATTAGGTTCAGATAATCAACTTGGAAAAAGAACAGACACATTCCTTAAAGCTCTGTTATCAAACCCACAAAGGATCCAGTTAAGAAATCAAAACGAGAAATAAACTGAATGAGATTTTCATAATATAGTTATCCTGCTTCTTGCAAAGCCTGATAAAAAGAAAACTAATTTTGGCACTTCAGTAATTTGAAATATCACAGTAGCAACTTCAAAGTTATGACTGTAGTCTGACACAGACTGAAAAGAAACAGGTCTTCATTTCCTCAAGGCCACTGGCCTATCTCTAAAGCTCCTCAAGTTCTCAATGTGGTTTCAATTGGTTTCGTTTTGAATGTCCTCATCCCACATGCTCCTTTCAAACAGGTTTTGGAACCTTTTTCTGCCCCCTTCTACATACAGCTATTCATGCCTGACCAAGACCCACATGTTAAGATACATTCCAGAAAGTGCTTACACTGGGTTTTTTTAATTATATGTAATCATGGGGTTGTTGCTGATGTCACCTACTGCTGCCAGATACACTTTTGAATAAAAAGAAACAAAAAAACTTTTACAGATACAAGTTTTCTGCTTTGCACAAGGGAAGCACTAAGGCTTTTATGCACAGTAATGGTTGCTACGAGTTCAAAAACTGGCAGCATCTGACATGAGTTTTTTATGCTTCAGTTACACTTATATCTATCTCACAATGACCTGCTCTGCTCTTGCTGGATTTTTAAAATTATAAACTAGGTGACAATGGAAGTTCTGAAGTTCTGAAGTTAGGTAGCAATGTCTGAAGTATAACCAAAACAGCAGTAATAAAGAAGGCCTAATAATTAAGTTATCAAATAATTGGTATTTCCTTTCCTTTCTTCCCACTGTCACCACAGCCACCTTCTAAGACAAAGTTCATGTTTAACAGCATCATCAGCCTTTCCTGAAAACATTGTAATTTCCCTGAGTCCTGAATTCACAAAACTCCACTACTAAAAGTACTTCTACAAAGGTGTACGATGCAGAGAAATAAAAAAAATAAATAAAAAAATGGAAAAAAAGGAAAAAGGTATCAAGACTGAACAGTATGTTCTAGTGTCAAAACTCTCTTGCATACTTTTTATCAGCATTCAGCATTATTTTGGAAGAGATGAGTGATGTATGTATAATAATGTATTTTAAATACCTGAACACTAGAAAATATTTGGTGGGTGCTTATTCTTTATTGAAAATAGCACAACATGAAATCTATGGGAAGTGATGGGAGGGATCTACAAACTACTGTGGAGCTGGGTAATTTGACACAGTTTACAATAATTAAATTTGTTTACTAATATTCCAAAATTAAATTATGCTTATAATCACAAGTAGTGATGGTCTCCATTTAGGACACAGATATTTCAGTGTTAAAAATTCTGATATCAATTTTAGCCATGTGAAAACATTGTTTAATGTAATTGCCCATACAGCAACCTAACTACTTTAATCCCAGTTCACCCATCAAATCCAACTCCTGTGTGGTTTATATCCTCCTTCCACCCACACACTTAAAGACAACCACCCCTCCAACTGAGGCATACCCAGGTATAATACACAAAACATAACTGGAACAAAAACTCACTTTCACTGGACAACATCTAAAATATGTAAATACCTGTTCCTGCAGGTCGTAGTCATAGCTATCATGCAGCAGAAGACTGAGGACATACCGAGTATAAATCATGGCATCAATGCCACACTTCTCTAGCTCTTGTCCCAGCCAGGTCTGCACTGGACCCAAAGCATGTAGCAGAGACATTTCAGAAACAGATACAGGGCCTGGATAAGAGCTTGAGGAGCTTTCAGATGGCAAACCATCCACAACAACTGTACAGATAGGGCGCATGAATCTAGGTGGTTGGCATCCTTATAACGTGAAGCATTTTCTGTAGTTGATTTTCCGTCGATATCTGGAGGTGATTTTCACTCCAGTAAATAGGAGAGAGGCTTGACTTCTAGGACAATCATTTATATTTCCTGGCTGTTAGCCGACTAGAGACGAACATCACTCTTCAGGCATGACCAGTGAATAAACTAAATCCTAATAGCAAACACATATGTAGATGTGTTTTTCTACCTTAATTTCACATTGAGGCCAGATGCAAGTCCCCAGCAGGACCTATAAAGAGGAAAAAATGATAAGTTGTGACAATATGTATCCATACATGAATAATATTAAACAGTGAAAAAAACCACCCAAAGTAGAAAGCAGTCATTTACATACTGCTTACTCCAAACATATTGTACATCTACTCAGCGTCATATTGAGGAGTGACAGAAATTGTTACAAGTTGAAAGGTGACTTTTAGAAAAGGTGCTTTTTACTGTAGGAAGAGAGACTGTTTCATCAAAGACCTCACAATTAATCTGTTGATTAAAATATATGTCTGACCTAGCTTTACGGGAAAGTTGATATTTTATTACTTTCACTATCAGCTAAAAAAAAACCACTTTCATAAAAAAAAAAACCAAAAAAAAACTATGTTGGTTTGAATAAGGACTGCATATTTTGCATCACTAAAAGACAACATAATCCTACTGTTTTGCAGTGATACCCATTTCTGGAATAGAAGTGGTTTTTTTATAAAACACTGAACTAATAAAATTCATCTGATCAGGAGTTTTATAAATCCTACTACTAAATAGTTACTACTACCTTAAAGTTCTTTTTTTTTGGTGGTGGTGGTGGTTTTTGGGTTGTTTTTTCTTAGTTTCAATTATTTGCCTTGTTCCAGCACAGTAAAACCTTTTATCATCCAAAATCTGTCCTTCCCTGGAATAACTTCAAAAATTTGAGCAGAACATAATTTATGTGCCAAAAATTAACATTTAACTCTCTTTACACAAAGCATACACCTGTCCTACCTGAGAGCTTAAACTCTAAACCATGTCCTAAAATAGACAAACGATCCTAAGACTTATACCACCCACAATCACAAATCAATCTTGATAAGCAAGGGGCAGAAGGTGCAAGCACCACACACTTCAGCACTCTGCTCTCAAAAGCAGAAAATATCAGCCCAAAAAAGGCATTTTTGGATTGGTCTACTTATCAATCACATGCCAATCTGGCATTTGTGTAGGCCTTCTTTCTCCTCTCCAGCTTCTTAGCATCAGAAAACAAAGCTCAAATCCAGGAGATTTCCTGCCCAGTGCAGGAAATATCCCTTCACTGAAAGGAAACAAAATAGACTCAAGTGACTAAGCAAAATCTACTCCAGTGTAAGATAACCAACACACAATAGACATCACCTGATACAACTATCTGAACTAGATACTGGAGGCAGCATTTCATGTGGGCAGCATGTGTTTTGTGGCCAAACAAAACTGAAAGTCAATACACGTCAACACAACAAAAGATGATCATTTTTAGGAGCTTTCTTTACACCACCACCCAGGTACAACTGTATACTCCAGATTTTTCTGAGTCAATTGCAACATCACCAGAAAGAAACCCATTATGATCAGCTGATACCAAGTTCCCAAAACCCTTTCCCTCTCCTAAAGTGCCCTTACTGCTCTGGTTGCAGTGCTCATTTTGGGAAAGGGGATAGATAATACATTATTCAATCTTGCTCAGCAACATGTTTCAATTAGAATCTTTTAAGTAAGCACGAATAACAGAAGGTAGAAACATGCTGCAAGGCGCAGGAGGGTTACTGCTTCATCACATAATTAGAGAACAGGAAGTCTAAGAAAAGTCTAGTATTGGACCCAAGGTAGTCCAAATCCAAGAGCCACAGGTACAAACTCTTAAATCCATACTATCTTAATTGCTGAAGAACAGCATTCCAAAAAATCTGTTTAATCTGTTGGCTCTCCATAGCACAGCACATGATGAATGTTCTCCTCAAGTCAATGCTACAGCATTGTTAGCCCCACAAATCCCGTATTTCATAGATACAGGAAAACTGACACTCTTCATTCATCTTTTCTGAGACATGGTGCACAACTACCTAAAGGTTCAAGGGAACAGGAGCCTCAATCCATCCCATAGCTAGGATGAGTTTGATGCCAGAGCCAGCAAAAGATGCTCAGAGCCTGGAAAGGGATCATAGGTCAGCAGAAGAGCACCTGAAGAGCAGCACAAAGGAACTTCTGCCACTCCAGCCAGTAAGTCAGGTCCATTTGGAACCCAGCTAAAATGCCTCTATGGAAACATGCATAGCAAAGACAATAAAAAAACCAGAAGTTAGAGACATGCGTGTGCTTGCATGGCTATCATCTTACTGGCATCACTAGGACATGGTGAGATGACTCCTGTGACTGGAGTGTTAGAATGGAAGGATACAGGGTATTTAGGAAGGACAGGCACAGGAGACAAGGGGGTGTTACCCTCTATGTCAGTGATTGCCTGAAGTGCACAGAGCTCTGCCTCAGAACAGAAAAGGAGCTGACTGAAAGGTTATGGGTCAGGATGGAAGGGAGGGAAGGGACTGGCAGAGACTGGGGGTCTGCTACAGACTCTTTACCCAGGAAGACAGAGCTATGAAGTCCTCTACAGACACATAGGCGCAGCCTCATGCTCACAAGCCCCATTCCTCATGGGGACTTCAACCACCTCCAGACCTGCTAGAGGTGCAACACAGCAGAGCATAAGCAATCCAGGACCAGGAGGTGCCTGGAATGTGATGATGTTGATACCTTCCTTCCCTGAGCTAAAGAAGCCAACAAGGAGAGGCACTATGCTGGGTCTCCTTTGCACCAAAATATTGGGGCTGCTGGGGAATGTGAAGCTCAAGAGCAGCCTGGGCTGCAGTGACCACAAAACAGTGGAGTTCAAGAGCCTTAGGGCAGCAAGGGAGCACAGCAAGCTCACTGTCCTGGACTTCAGGAGAGCAGTTTGGCCTTCTCAAGGATATGCTCGGTATCCAAGAAAACTGGTTAATATTGAAGGATCACATCCTCCAGGCTCAGGAGTGATGCATGCCTACCAAAGGAAGTGGGGCAAAACACCAGCCACCTGTGTGGTTGAACAAGAAACTCCTGGACAAACCCAAGCAGAAAAATGAAGCCTACAGAGGGTGGAAGCAAGGACAGATAGCTTGGGAGGAATACAGAGAAATTGTCCAAGCAGCCAGGAATCAGGTTAGGAAAGCTAAAGCTGTGACAGAATTAAATCTAATTGACTTCAGCTGGTCAGCTGAAGTGTGTCTTGCTTCTATTAGATGGGGAGGAGAGGGAAAAGATAGCAAGAGAGAGACAGATTATAAAAAGGAATTATGAAATCAGACAACAAGATTTTTGTAATTTGTTTTGCACTCCAGCTTTTTTGAATATCATCTTCAGTTACTTCTTTTAACATGCACTAGAAATCTAAACAAATTTATTAAATATTATTTAAGACTTCTCATTTTACATCTCTCAAGTACTTTGTTTCACAAATGGTCTTAAACATTTCCATTATATTTTAGAATTAACAAAATTTCATAGAGTATTTTTCCATCCCAGTACTAGAGAGACTTTCCATATCAAATTAATACAAGTCACTAAAAGAGCAAACACTTCTGCTGATAGATGTGACGCTTAATTTTAGAGATAACACCTTCTGACAAATAAGTTATTATCCCTCTTAAATCTATTTCACACTGTCTCACTAAAAATAATTTTTCCATCCTCACAAGGCCAGGGCTAATCTGAACAGAGGGAGCACATCACAGCCTAAATACTTAAGAGGAATGCTAGTTATTTTAATTAAGTCAGAAAGAATTCTCCATTTCCAGGTATAAAGTATGACACACGGACATGCCTTATAACAAAAAAAATTAAACATCTGTATCAATACCTTCTGAAGACTACTTTTATTTACAACGTAAAAAATATGTGTTAAGATTATTTCAAAATAATTTCTCCTTACTCTACTTCTTAGTATATTTTTTCCTTTTAAGTAACCTTCAGTTTTTGCAATACTAATCAATGACATTAACAAGGTCACACTAGATAAACTCTCAGCAGCTTAACCACTAGAGACAAAAGAACCGATTTATGAAACATCTTCTAAAGGAGTGAGAACACAATATTGCATAAACACTCAGATTTTTCAACTTAAGACTGTCTTAGAATACATATATTTCTTAAAATTCTCTTCAGTGTGATAGACACTAAATACTCTTTTGATCTACAATAGGCAGCAGAAGAAAATAACTAAGCCTTAGTCTCCTGAGATCCAACTGTGGCAAAGCAACAACTTTAAATAACCTATAGGAAGCAACAGAAAGGAGGATCAATGATACAGAAAGTGACACTGGAGCTTTCCAGGTTTGTTCCCTACAACACAGTTGTTCTTTCATGGTAATAATCTCTTTTGAAGACTAAGTAATCTAGTCTTCCCCATGAAATACCTGGAATATGGGTACTGTCCTAACAAATACAGAGAACATTTTTGGAAGTTTTTTACAATAGTGAAATAACACAGAAAACTTCTTGTGGCAGTTGTGTCTATGGGACAGAGATTAGCAAAGACTTCTGTAAAAGAAAAGTATAATATCACTCTTCAATGAAGCTTGATACAAGCACACCAAGGAAGTGCTAACGTATGGATTATCAACAGAAAGATTAACTAAAAGTTCATGCCAAGCAAGATAATTCCATGTCTTTAACAGCTCTTTTTCCTCCACACTCTCTTTCATACTGTTAGAAAACAGTAACCAAAGCCAAACCACAAAACCCACTGAATTAATCTAAGGTAACCTAATGTCTATTTTATCAGCACCAAGAAGCCTCTGAAAATTGTGTATCTATGCAGCAAGGTCCCAAACCAACGCTTTTTGTAAATTAAAAAAAACGCAAAACAATACACTGATTTAACAATCTTTCAAGTTTTCTTAAATAGCAACTTCCAAAGCAGTAGAAGATATTGGAATAAGACAGTAAAAACTATTACCTTTTACAACTGTCCTATCAGGTAAACTAAGCTCCACAGACAATGTATTGGAGATCATAAAAGGTAACTTGAAAAGGAACCAAATTGTCAGCAGGCTTAAATTCACTACGCTTCTATACCACCAAATAGGGAAAAAAAGTTACTGGATTACATATTGAAATAAGTTGAAAACTAATATGCTGTTTATTTGCATAACCTGCAACTGAGTCCCTAAAAACTCAAATTTACTCTTTATACATTACTGCAGGGAAGCCAATCTCTTGGATAATCTACAGATGCTACCTTTCCTCCCTTCAATTCCCAAAAGGGAAAAACATCTGTGTTTCCAGCATTTCTTGCTGCCTACTGCTACATGTTAACAATTAGACCAAACACATTCTCACACAATAGTTAAGTAAAAACTACTGTTTTATACAAAGTTTCCTATTATTCTTTGAAATACACCAGTGCATTACACAATTCAAATTAACAGCTCTCATTTCAAAATTTTTTCTCCACTTTGACGTTCTATGATATTTATTCAATTAACAGAGAAAAAAAAGAGATTTTATATATATATATATATATATATAAATATATAAAAATATGGATAGAAGTATCCACCTTTTTTAAACAGGACAATGTTTTTCAAACTAATGTTTTTTCCCAGAACGGTTTTATTAAAAGCAAACAATACGTCCTCTCTCTGGCAACTACAGGTAGGGAAAAAATATGGAAATCCTAATTAGTATTAAAAAAAGTACAAAATTTTATCAAGTTTGGTCAACAACATACTAAAATCACATATATAGTGCAGCAAATTCCAGTCCCCTTTAGAAAACTGATAGTCAAAAGTATGATCATATTATATATTTATATCATATTATATATATTATATGATGGCAACAGAATTCCAAATTGTTCTTATATATTATGGAAGAATCCGCAATTTTAGCCTAATTTATTTTGTTTCTTTCCACAAAAACACTGAATAGATCCTTAACAGACAAACCAAGCAACTACACACTGGGAAAGGCACTGTCAAAGCCCAAAACCAAAGCCTATTTAAACAATGGAATCTGTGTGCTTAATAAATTTCACATGGTATTTAAAAGACATGTGAATTCAGAAGTAAGAGAAGTTATTTTTTAACCACATGCCTTGATAATCTAAGAAATTTGGCTGTGTAATCTTCAGAGCAAGGACAGCTTTTTTATGCACTGGTGATGTTTGATGTTACTGCACAACAAACAGCAGGAGCAGCAGCTTGATTCGTAACCAAGGCACTAAACACCACAGAAATATTGTCCTGCCATGCGAAACAGAGATTAAATACCTGGCTGGAATCAAAGCACTAAAAGTGGTCAGAAGCATAAAAGTAGCTCTGTGAATCAACTTTAAATACACATAGAATCATCTTTTTTAAGAAGCATTACCAAGAGGTGCAAGAGTGACACAAGTGTTACTTGTAATGGGTTTGTTTTATAGGGGACTGATGTCTAATGAGGCTGGGCTTATGGTTCAAGGGTAACTCAAGCCAAAGAACCTACAGGGGAAACAGAAACCAGTGTGTGGGTGTTACTGCAGGATTTTTTTTCCTTACAAATCTGCAATCTTATTTTCATAACACTTATCCAAATGAAAATCTGAAGCTGCTAATCCTGTATAAAAGCTTAATGGAATTACTCAAAGGATTCAAGAGCTACCATGTAAGCCTCAGTTACTTAGGTTAGCAAAGAAAAAGAGCAGATATAATCAAGATGACACCAGGGAAAGTCACCAGCACAGTTCTGAAGGATTCTGCTCTAGGACCTGCATTACCTGATAAATTCCTAAGTGGCCTGGAAGATGAGATGGGTGACACAGTTTAGAAGCTACCAGAGGACAGCAAGTGATCAGGGATAGCAACTACAGAGCAACTGAAAAAATATAAAAGGACATCATTAAACTGGACTGGGCAATAAAAAGGTAAACAAAATTCAGCATAGGCAAATTTGAAATGGGGCAGAGGGGCAATGACCACCTGATGCTATTCATGCATAAAACAATGAGTTGTGAGCTATTAATCCATGTCTCTCCACGGATCGAGATTGACTGTTCAATGTTTATTTTTTATTACTAGAAAGCACTAATGAGCTAGGTAAGATCTACATACAAAACTTTGCACAACAGCTAGTAGAATTCCTTGCAAAATATACCAAAGACTCAAAAGACTAAAAAAAAATAAAATTAGATGGCCCTCAATGGAAATTGAGTAAGAGAGATCCCTTGACAGTTTTCAACTAGACAAACCATATCAGGGTCAGGAAATCCCCTAGGCTGAAAATAGTGTATGGCTGAGGGAGTATTTAGGAGAGGTATCACTCACCCTGTTCTTTTTTTGTCCCTAACTGCTCCTTTAGAGATGATGTTGCAGACAAGTACAGGGTTTGTCAAAGCCTTTGTCTGAACCAGTACAGCTGTTCTTATAAAACATTTATGTTTACTATCATACAAGAACAACACTTCAAAAAACAGTTGCTGGAGGAGTGCAACAAGCTGATCCACTCACAGGGCTGCACATTATTAACACATATGAACTTCGTTAAAAGATGTCAAAACACCAATCCTGTCAGGGATCAAAAACTGAGCTATGGGAAACAACTGTTAACAGACAGCAGAATTAGCAGGAGAGACACTTTCACAGAGGGGTCGGTTGCATATCAAAGACCCCAAATTCTTGTCATCTGTGTATTCTTCACTTCTACAAAACAAATATGTATGCAAGCTGGAAAATGTAAAACTTTTAAGCTAAGAAAAAAAGGCAAGACAGAAAGGGGAAAAGCATGACCTTACAGCAAAACCTGAAAACACTGTGTACACCCCAAAACTTGGATTTCATAGAATTACAAGTCTGAATGAGCCTTTACTCTTTTGGAAAGGATACAGTAGGCTTGTAAAGAACCATCTCTACAGAGTGGAGACTTATGAAGTGGTCCTTCAGTATATCTAATACAACTCAAAAAAAATCATTAATAAGCCTAATAGCTGGCAAGTTTTGCAGATCATGGTTCAGTGGGAGTCTTGATAATTTGGGAAGGAAATTTTATCTTCAAGATGGCAGTATTTCATAGCATCACTCAAGAAACTGTTTCAGGAGGTCAACTCAGTATTAAAGCTGCATTAAAAAAAACACAAAAGGAAGCACTTCATCATGCAATACATAGATACCACTTCTATTTCAACAAACAGAATGGAGCTCAGAGCACTTCTGACAAAATAAAACCTGACAAATAAAACAATCTGGTACAACAGACTATGCAATTGCACCAGAAAAGTTTAAGTATAGCACATCTGTAACCACCTCAACCTAAAGATTAATATCTGCAAAAACTTTGTTATTTAAGAAAGACTTAAAACTGTTAAAAATACCTCCATTGATTGTATTTAAGAAATGGGAAGGTATCTGTAAATTGCCTGAATCTAGAGAAGTGAAATGCTGCCTCACTATTAACGAATGCTGAGCTGCCATTAACAATGGTAACGATTACATTATTTAAGAATTTGTCCAAAGGATTATCCAGCTACCAACAAAGTACTAATAATTCCATTCAATTCTTTAAAAACAACAAACATAAACACATGTGAGAAATTTTTTTTCCAATTTAGTTTTTTGCTGCCTACACTGGTGTTTGAACCAAATTTTACTTTTAAACATGACCACTTCTAAAAAAAATCTTAGCTGAAAAATGGAAAAATGTACACGTATAACATAACTTAGATGTATGTAACTTTTTAGAAGTTTAAAAACACAAATCAGCATCTAATGACAAAGAATTTAGGCAAATATTTTTAACCTTAAAAAATAATTAAAACAATTACATGCAAAAACTAAAGTCTGCAAAAACCAGAAGTTTTTATAGTAGTAGTAACTAACTTTCAAAAGAACAGCAGCAGCATTTTGACAGAGAAACCTGTGTGGATGACTTGACAGTGAGTTAGTGTAACAGGAACTGCACCACCACTGCACACTGCCACCAAGAGAGGACACGGCATTCCACTGCTTCTGTCATCCTCCCCTCCATGCTCCCACCCTCTTGTCCCTGTACTTGACACATGCACCCTGTGGCTGCAGAGATGAACCGTATCAAGTTTTTGGTCCAAATAGAAAGATTTCGTTTGTGGTAACCCAATCTTCAAAAAATACAAATCAGTAATCAACTTGCTCTCTCGCCATGAAATTTCTACAGGTAGCACAAGAGAGGAAGTGGGGTTACCCCTTTCAGCAGCAGCCCACTATAGACGCACTTAAGAATAAGAAGAAAACATTAGGAAGGCAGAGTGCAGAAGCTACATTTTAGCTAATTCAAATCCAAGTCTTTCAGATGATTTTCTTATGAACATGACGTATGAAAGACAATCCAGGTACTTCAATAGGTATGATATTTACTTCAAATATTTTTACAGAAATTCACTAGGCAACCATACCCTGTACTTGCAATATTCAGCTGATCCAGTCTCAAACAGTAGCCTGGTGATGAAAAAGAAATTATTGGTTCCTTCAGATCTGCTGAGAGAGAGGCAGGTGTTGCACTGTAACTAGCCCAGAATAGGATGGATCACCAAAGTGTGGAGAACCCAAGAGAATATGTGATAGAGCAGAAGGCAGCATGTGTAGACCTCAGAAACACTGAGGCATCGCCTCACCTCATACTTTACCCTCCTACCATCAGTGTAATTTCAGTTCCACTAATATCAGCTTTCAGATCTTTCTGCTACATTTCTTTTACCACTGAAGACAGTAGAATAATTTTTGAGCTTTTCAGTTCAAACTCGTAGATGTTATCAGTGTAAAAGAGCAATGCCAGAGACACGCATCTTGCTCTCCCTTGTTTACATCAAGTCTATTTACACAGGAATTGCCTGGCTGGGCTGCTATTGGGCCTGAGAGATCCTGGGGAGAAGTACTTTTCTAGATGCAACTTCAAGGAGGAGATAGCTACAGTCTTTTCTGTTCAGTCCCATGAGAATCTTCAATTGGACACTATTTATCAAAAGCAGTATCTTTTATTATGTACACAAGCAACAGACCACACATCATTGATTGCCATCACAATAACACTTCCTCAGATTTAGGAAAACAAAAATGGAGTTAACAGACAACAAAACCAAATAGAACTGCGATCACACAGACACACATATTTTGAGTTCACAAAGACATTTATCTTCAAGATTCTTGGCAGGTAAACTCTGTAAGCTTTCTACTACTTGTGTCTCACTATATTTACTAGCCTTAGTATCACCTACAATATATGCAGAACTTAGACACAATACAGGATGCAGTCAAGTAATGGAAACATTAGATATCTCTCTTGACTATTTAATCATTTTCTTTCCTGCTCTTGTGATGTCCCCTATTTACTCAACTTTTAGATCAGTTCAACTTCTACCAACAGGTACTTGCCTGTGTTTGAACTCCATTCCCAAGAGGGATGCCAATGCTCGGAGGCCCGTGCACCAAGTTACACGTGTGTGCACTAAAACAGACATGCCCCCAGTCCTGAACACCTCAGTGAGTAGACACAGGCACCCATCCATGTACCCCAACATGTGTAGCAGACTCCTCCAAGGCACAGGCAGCCACCAGGTGCAATCATCCCCCAGTCCACCAGCAGGACCACCCTGATGAAATATTCAGTGCTCTTCATATCAGCTGGAATCCAGTGGCCACTCTTGTAGTGCAAAACACAAGATTTATTTCAATTAATATACAATTTATTCTTAGGCACACACTGCATCTTTCAGTCAAGCACGGAAAAGGAGAATGAATTATGAATGCAAAGATTCAACCACCAGTGTTCATTTAAAGGCTACGATATTTGTCCTGCTATTTATACTTCCAAGGTTAATAATCCTGTAATAATAAGCTGTATATAAACAGCCAACTAGTTAAATATCACACCATATATTTTACTCTAGTTTATTAATTTCTCCAATTTGTATGAAGGTCTTTTCTGAATACTTACTATTGATGTTTTCTACACTTAGTTTGCAGTTCAGGGAGTTAATTACTATCTTGCTGAAAAGCTTTAAATAGCCTCATAAAGAGTTTAAAAACAAATCTAACTTCACCTAACTATATAGCCTTTTCAACAGTTATTTTAAAAAGTTACTATAAATTAAGTTGGAAGTCATATATAAATAATGTTTTCATTAATAAGTGTGTAAAAACTTACAAGATGTGGCAGCCACAGGAGGGTCAGAAAACAGAGTTCTGACAAGTTGAATTTGCAAGCTCTACAACTTAACCAGCAGAGAAGATACTGACTTTACAGCACATAAAATATAGTAGGCCTACAAAGGAAACGGTTTCAAATACTTTTCCTCTGCCCCTCTACCACCTCTAATTTTTATTCCAAAATATTAGTAAATGAACTTCTATCTATTTATGAAATTAAGATCTGAAGTAGGATACTCCGTAATTTTGAAGAAAATAGCAAGTCAACATGAAATAATTTCTATTTTAGCATTTGAATGAATTTGCATAGGCATTTATTGTTCAGTTTATGTTGTATGGCTGCCAGGCTGTCTTTTTCCATAAAAACAGTGGTGATATTTGTTACAATATCTCCACTTTTATGATTAAGTATGTTGTTTAAAAACACTACTTATTAAATAAGAAAATTTTACTAACTGAATAGGTAGCACAGTTTAATATTGCTCTTAAAATAATACATTTGCTGCTTGATACTTCAAATGACAGCTGAAAAAGTTATTTTACTAAAATGTGACCAGAAAACCTCTTACAAAAACAGCCGGTAAGCATTACATTAATTCTCTTCAAGGAAGTTACTGTACTGCTAACCAAAGCATTTCTTTCACAATTCAAGAACAAAGTTACTAAAAACTGGAACTCTGAGGTTTCTCTGAAGCTAGTAAGACATTCTCTTCAGAGAGGCTGGTGGAAAAATCATCTACATATGATAAACTAATATCTGAACTGACAGAGACATTTTAAAACTTTTGTGTCACCTCAAACAGTTCAACATGACTTCCATCAAAACTGCTATAAAAACAACAATAAAACAAAAATTACTAAAGGTAAATTCAGTTTCACTGTCAAATGCAAGAGTAGACTACACACCAGAATGAACTTCTACCCCAGAAAACAGAACCAGAAGAGGAATTCACCGAACAGCTGTCTTTAGCTAATTAGTAACACTAATTAGCTCAAAATCTTCAGAGAGCAGAAACAAGTATCATGAAGCAGTAAAAGTTTTTACTGTACTATTAAAAGTAAAGATATGAACTCGACAAATGACTGGAAGCTGGCTCCATTTCTTTCAGGATACTCCAGTGTCCTAAATACAATGCAGTGTTTTGAAGTTGCACATCCACTCAGCCACAGTCTTCAAATTTGTTTCAAGTTCATAATAACACATTACAGTGCCACAAGGATCTAGTGAGAATTAATTACTCATCCAGTGGCAGAATATGCATTACTGATTTATTCATTAGTGATTCTTCAAGCAGACCTTCTCCTTTAGGCTAATAAAACGCTTTGTTTTCTTTAAAAATACATATGCTAAATTAACAAAATAACTTCTTGGATCAATCTGTGTATGTTTTATCACGTTCTCCTATTTTACTGTTGATGATTATTTTCTCAATCTAAGTCCTGACTACACTAACACTACCTGGAATGACCCTGAAGAGGATACGGATCTTGCAACTCTGCTCTGCTGCTCTGATGTTAAAGCTGTACCATCTCATGACAGGTTGCTTTATTTTTTCTGGCCTTCAGCTACCCCCAGACTCTTACCTTCTTATCTCTCTCTCTGTACTTTCTTCCACAGTCTATATATCTCATCAGCAATGCAACCATGTCTCCCTTCAGAATTCTTCTACAACCAAGACAGTCCATATAACCAAACCATAAAAACAAACTCACACAATTAAAAAACCTACAAAAGGGATAACAGCTACTCCTTTCCATATAGCAACTTAAACACAAGCACATGAAAATGAAATTTCACTTGAATTCACTCAGTGGTACAGCTGATAGAAAACAGCATGAAGGTCTCTTTTCTCAATCCTAGCCCAGCACTTAATCCAGCAGACCTTGTAAAGTTTCCTTGGTAAAATTTAATGGTAACTAGAGAAAGATTTTTAAAAGCTGTGAAAATCCTACAAAATTATTCAGATTTCATCCCTGTTACAATTTATTTTTATTTATTAACAAACTTTTTTGCACAGAGTATAAATTCTCATATGCAATCCTTTCTAGAATAAAGCCTAAGAAGTTACTGACACAAATAACATTGGCATGGACTGCATATTTTAAGATTTCTTCCTCAATACAGCAAAACCCAGAAATTTAAACATTCCCCAAATTATATTAAAAATTAAGATCACTACAACAAGCATGAGCATGGACTAAGCAGGATATAATTAAACTATTACATGTAATATCAGAACAAAAAGAATGAATTTAAATACATAATAATTTAAATTTCCACACTAATATAATTAAATTATTACATGTAATATCACAAGAGTGAAAAATTAATTTAAATACTTCATTATTTAAATTTTCATACTACTGCCTCAGAAATAAATCTCTTAGACAGGTTCCATATGTCCTCTTTGGTGTCAGTTATGAACAGAATTCAGATGCAGAAACAAAACAAACTGTGTATAGTATTATGCAGGTAGATCCAAACATCCTGCACATGAAATTATAAATGCAGTAGATGATTAAAAATTTAAAATATTCAGTAGCTTCCAATAAAGCTACAGAAATAGCTGATAGTAAGATGTCTGTGAAAGAATAATCTTTGTACTGAATGTTTGAGCTACTCAACCCTTTCCCCCACCCCCAACCACCTTGTAGGCCAGTAAGAGACACATTCAATCTCTAAATATCTATTAAAAATGTACTAAACCAACTTTCAGGAAAGTAGAGCAAGATGCTTTTTAGTAAAAATATTATAACTAGATCATCTAGATCTTTTTCTACAAAAATATTCTGACAGTCTCACAGTTACACAGTACTTCTGACTAGAAAAATCTGGTAAATTATTTCCAAATTAATTAAAAAAACATAATTTGCCTTCCAATCAGGTAATTTTCCCTTTGTCAGTGTATTGAAATGTACCTAACTTGAACATTTTCATTTTGTATCATATGATTAACTTTAGTTGGGAAAAAATTCTTGGGGTGGGACTATGGGGATGGACAACACAACTCATTTCTGCAATGACATTTACAAATCATCCAACCAGCCTGTCACTTTTCTAGGACAAAATTAAGGATTCCAACCTCTGTTCCACAAGACAGAAGAATATCCTAAAAACAGACTATCCCAATAAACAGAACATATTAAATAGCTTCTATGAGATCATTTGAATTCCAAGCACCTTTAGCAATGCAGATAATGGGAATATTTCCTGCTACCTCTCCAACTCTACAGGAATTCTAAGTCTTGCCACCTTCACCACACTGCTTTACCAGACATTGTTGCCTATCCTATTATAGTACTAAGCTGTTGCTTTTAGTTATTGGTTACTGCTTAAAGAAGCAGCAAACTGAGACATGATTTTGCTAGGATTCTAGCTAAGTATATAAAGTGTCTATTCTGACTCTACAACATTATGTCTAAAACCCAGTAAAATCCCTCTAGAAAATTCAACTACGCAACCTCTTGGTTGCTTTGTTCCTTCTGTTCACCTAGAAACAAGATGCTCAAGAGGGACAAATAATGAAGTTTTGAGCAGTACCTAGATCTTCCTCTGTCCCTACTCCTGCTAGAATGCACAGCAAATGAGCAAAGGAAAATGCTGACATCATTTTACCCCTATGGAATTTCTCTTATAGCAACAACAATAAAAGCAGTAGAGAATGCTGAAATATGCCTATGAAACAGGCATAATAAGGTAACAAGTTCAAGGCCTCCATTTTTACTTCTTGGGTCACATATAGATCTCTTTGACCCTTACTTTCCTTCCAATTCCAGCACCCATGAGCAGAAAAGCTGGAGGGTCATATACCCAATTCAAATTTCCAGAATCTGTGGACTCAGGGGATCTTAATCCCAATGGTGCCCCAAACAGATGGATAAAATGCTATCACTGTACATGTGTTAATATCTGGCAAGCAGAACACGGTGGGGATATACACTGCTGAGGCTTTTAATGGCCTGTCTCAGGATTTCCCCTATAATCGTCAAGTCTTTGAAAATAAATAACACTATGAACATATAACATACTACTCATTTTATTCAAGTCACCTACATCCCTCTTCTATCTCAATGATGAAAAGAGAAGATTTCGATACCTATATGATATGCTTTGACTGGAAGAGAATGATTGTACACTACCATTTTAGCATATCCATACTAACAAGAAACAGCAGATGGAGGATTAGT
This sequence comes from Poecile atricapillus, assembly GCF_030490865.1. Lineage (NCBI taxonomy): Eukaryota > Metazoa > Chordata > Aves > Passeriformes > Paridae > Poecile > Poecile atricapillus. The sequence continues at coordinate 64,848,399 of NC_081252.1, read as the reverse complement.
ACAAAATAAAATCTGTACAGTTACATGTCAAGTAACAATCAAGTTCCATGTTATTTACTTTTATAGGGCATATTTTTGCCTTAAATAATAATGAAAAATGTCAATTACAGACTCCCATGGATTGCGAGGAGCTTGCAATACCTAGGGTTTAAGCACTGCAGTGAAGTACTTTGTTTTACACTATTATCTACTGAATCATTATAAGTTCACTTTTGACAGCTAAGAAACCAAAGTCGATCAGCAATTCCCGCTTCATTCCAGGAACACGGAAGAAATATATGGTGTACATAAACATTTAAAAGGGTTTGAATGAGGACAAGCAACTACGCATAGCACGGAGGCCTCTGATCCCAAGTTGATAAATTACAGCCCAAATCACTTATACACAGAAAACATCAGAATACAGGAATGTGTTTTATTTGAAAGGAAGGACAAGCAAATCATACTATTTTCACCCTTCAGATCAGTATCAGGTACTGCAATGAGTAATTAAAACAAAGACAAGACAGAAAAAAAGCACCGCACTTTTGGTTTTCTCAAAGTTTCATAACACGACTCAATACGTGTATACTTTTAATCGAGACGACACGAGGAGAAGATGGAAACGAGTTTGCTGGAGCGAAGTGTCAGTTTGTGTCACTTCTGCATTCAGCTATAACCTTCGCCAAACCTTGTCCCCCACCCCGCCCATCGCCCGCGAGAGGCCGCGGCCGGCGGTCCCGCCCCAGCGGCGCCCGGCTCCCGGCGCCCATAGGATGCGGCTCCCGTCAGTCTCCCATCAGCCCAGCTCCGCCTCCTCAAACAGCAGCAGCCCTAGCCCTCCTATCCGCCTTTTGCCTTCAATAGGCCCTAAAGGACAATGCTGGGGGGGGGGGGGGGGGGGAGGGGGAAGAATGGAAAAAAAAATATGAAAAAAAAAAAAAGAGAGATAAAAAAAAGAGGGGAGCGAGCCCCTCCAGAGAGGTCCCCGGGGCTGCGATGTAACGCCGCGGCTCAGCCGGGGCGGTTTCCATCGGCCCCAGCCCGTCTCCAGCTCCCCCTCCCCGGTGCGCGGCCGCTGCTGCGTTCTGAACGCTCGCACGGGATGAAAGGTCACAGCGTGAGCACCGGCCGGGGCCGGCAGCGGCACAACCCCGTCACCTCAGCCTCGGGGTCAGGCGGGGCAGACGAGGCGCTGCCCGGATCGGGATCTCCCTACTCCGACCCGAACCGCCGCATCCTCCGCTTTCCCGTCTGCTGGCGCCGGGTGACACCGGCGCGGGCCGGCATCCGAGGCGGGTGGGTGCCGGGTGCCGCCTTCCCTTCCCTCCTTCTCCTCTGCTCCCGGGCGTGACCCGGCCCGAGGGCACCGAGTCGCGGCTCCCGCTCCAGGCTGGCGCCTCCCTCCCGGCCGCGGCGCAAGCCGCTCACCTGGCGCCGGGTCCCGCCGGGATGGAAGAGCGCGGAGTCGGCGGCAGCCAGAGAGGGCTCAGCTCCCCTCCCGGGCAGCGCTCTGACCGGGGCACCCCGGCCGGGCCCCCGGCCCCGCCCCCGAGCCCTGCCCGACACCGGCCGGCAGCCGCCCCCCGCCCGGCCCCCGGCGCTCCTGTCGCCCCCTCCCCGGCCCCTTCCTCCCGCGCCCCCCGGCACGCTCCCGCCGCCTTCCGCCAGGCGCAGCCCAGGAGCGGGACGCGCCGTCCCGGGAAACCGTCCTCCCGGAGGGACCAGGCCCGGCCCCGCAACTCCTCCTCTTCCCGGGCTGTTAGCGGAGAGGGCAGAGATGCGCGGGCCTTCCCGGCCGGGCCGAGCCGCTGGCCCGGCGCTCCCGGGGGTCCAGCCCGGCTGTCCCAACGCAGCGGCGGGAAGGAAGCGGGGGAGGGGAAGGGCGCCCGCCGCCTCCTCCCGGCTCCGTCCTCCCGTTCCACGAGCAGGGCGGCTGCCAGTCTCCTTCCCTCCCTTCAGCCCTGCCCCTCCCTCTACTCCCCGGGCCCGTGGCGGGCATTTACCTGCCGTGGCGGCGCAGAGCGGGGCCCTGGGGCCTCTGGCAGCCGGAGGAGGCGGCGGACTCCGTCCCGCTGCTGCCGTCCCCGAGTGAGGCGGGCGGGACGGAGCCGGGACCTGCCCCGGGAGGCGTTACGTAAACCGGCGGCGGCGGCGGTTCCAGCGCCACGGGGAGGGAAGGAGGGAGGGAGGGGGCCGGGCCGGCCGCTCCGTCACCCGGCAACGGGACTCAGCGCCCCGGCGGACCGCGCCGCCGGCTCCGCCCCGTATCCCTCCGCCCAGAGGGCGGCTCGAATCCCTGATCCCAGATCCGTGGGGCTGCGCTGGGCGGGTGGGAACGGGTTCGCCAGCATCGGGCCGGTGGGCGGGATACGGGGGACGACGGGGCTGCTCCGCTCTGTCTCGCACCCATCCCTGTCCCTAACTCTGTCGTCGTTCGTAAGGCCTGGGCGCCTGCGAGCCGCCTTCATGTCGTGCCCGCGGCGCAGGAAGGGCGGGGGGAGGAGGGGAAGTGTCCTTTGCCCTGGTTGTACAGCCTCCCGCCCGCCGGGAGAGCGCCGCGCTGTCCGCTGGGCGCCCGAGGAGGGAAGCGGCGGGCGAGGCGCTCGGAAGGCACCGGGAGGGCGGCGGGAGCGGCGCCGGCCCTCGGCGGCGTGGCCGGATCCACCCGCGCCCCTCAGGAGGGCTGTGCCGCCGGGAGGGGAACACCCAGGCAGGGCCGGCGCAGGAATGCGAGGGAGGGAGCGGGGGATAATGATGGAGCGTAGCGGTGTTTGTCATGTGAGGTCCTTTTGAAATCGTGAACGACTCCGAGGGCAAGGTTAGCAAATAAAAGTTTATTTTACTGCGCAATGAAAGCCCGTCTGGAAGGGAAGTCGTCTCCTAGAAGATTTTTGCCACTGAAAGTTGGGTTTAGTAGGTGAGCTCCTCGGGAGCCACGGAGATTTTGTTCCAATTGATTAAATGCCAGTTTAATCACAACTGTTTACACAACCGTGGAGTAATGAAAGAACATTTTTAGCATAGTAGATGGGTGAAAATGGTCCATTGTAAGGCTGAAAACATGACAAGACACACCAAAGTACTCATCAAGCTTCTTAATTGGGAAAATAATGATGCCCTTTTCAGGTGTACACTACCACCCTACATTTCTCAATTACGTGAACACATATGGGCCTAAGGAAAGTCAATATTATGGAAGATGTCAAAGTAAGTCTTCTGCCTGTGTAATCCTGAGGTTTTCTTCCTTTTGTTCACTGCTCAACGTGTGGCTCCTAGAGTTTCAACATGCAGTATGTCATCCATGTTGGCTCACACTGCTTCTTTTGTGCATGACATCTTCAGTCACTGGAACCAAGATTGCCTTTGAAAACATGATCCCCCGGTACCAGATGTGGTCCCATTTAGGCCTTTCAACAAGTTAAGTCTGTATATAAAAAATACATCTCATAAGAAACATGAATGCAAACACTGCCTCCCAGCCTGTATACTCATTTCCTGATACAGAGCAACATTATTTTTATTTTAGCTAGGGTTTGCCAATTTTGAACATCCTTAGCACCTAATTTAGTAATAAATCTGATTTAGGCTAGCCAAAAGTTAAGTATGCAGGCTTGTGTAGCTACATGAACTTCCAGCATTCTCTTAAATGCCGCTGAGGCAGTAATTGATGTCGTATGAACGTGCAGTTAATCAGTTACTTTCTCCAAACCTTGCAGGAGTATTTTGGGAGAAATCTAAAGAGAAAGTAGTGATTTAAACTATGTGATATAAGGACAGAATTGTTCTCTGAACCATTTAATTAATGTTCGAGTTATTTTCTTGTTTTGAAAAGCTGAAACTGAAATGCTTTGGGGGAAAAAATCCTGCTGACTGTTTTCTGCTGAGTCATTCCCCGGGTTTATCAGTAGCATTTCACAACCACTGTAACACAACTCGCGCCAATCACAATCAAATCTCTTTTTGTTCAGGAGCTCAGAATTTGAATTCCCCTTTACAAGGTAGAGTAAAATATACTAAAATACAGGGCACCTGGGATTTGTCAGTAGTATCAATTGGCACCAATTTAAATCGATCTCCACACATATCCTCAATGTATTAGTAATGTATATCATCAGTACAAATCCACTTTCTCTATTTCACCCTTTCTAAACATTTTTTCTCTGAAAGCTCTGTAGAAGGAGTAGATGCTCAGGATATTGGTGTTCTCCTAATGGAGCAAGTCAGAGCGCGGAGGCCAATGACAGATTATTCTGAATATTCACATAGTTGCTGTGTGACATTTCAAATTGTTCCAGTTCTGGTTTTGTGGTCACATCTTTGGAATCCTGACAGTGGAACTTTTTTGTTTGTTTGTTGGTTTTTGTTGGGTTTTATTTTCCTAACAACCAACCCAGTTCTGATCTCCATTTGGCAAGCATTTCAGAAACAGCTGGTACATGACCATATGCTGTGCTGGCACTGCTGTGAGCTTATTTCCCACTTGTCCTCCTGGTCAATCAGAGTTGCTCCATGTGCTGAAGGACAGCTGGTCCCTTGGCATGCAAAGCAGCTAATGAACTTTTCCTCCAAAAGCCATAGGGATAGAGCACATGAGCTGCAATCAGTGTTTTTTCCTTTCTGAAGTGCTATCAAAGATGTAAGTTTTCTATGGGAACCCTGTTTATTGCCTCTGTGTGACAACCTGCACCCTGTGAGAAAAACTATGTGGGTGTGCATTGTAGGTGACAGCACTTGTTTGGATGAAGGCTAAATGACCTGTGTTGAAAAGAATGCTAAACCATAACTGAGTGACTGATGGACTTGTGCCTTTAGCTGTCAGCCTCAGCAAGTAGCGCCATTTCCCTTTTTTATTGTGATCCCTGCTGAAAGGGTCTCCAATAAATTTCTAAAAATGTATCCATTGCATCATATAGTATTTTTTCCTTTAAGTAACCTACTGAAGGAGGAATTGCACAGCAGTTCAGTATTACATAGGCACAGTAAGCATTTTATTGTCAGCCATTCCTCTTACTTCCTTAAAATCAGTCAGTTTATAATATTTCCTAAAATTTCCTTGTAGTTGCAACAAAAATCCCCTGATTTTCCCTGAGCAGAGATTATGTATCAGTTAACTTTGAAAGTTATGATAACCAATCATTGTATAATCCTCTTGTTCACAGTTCATAAACTGTTCATATGAAATGCTTGATAAAAACAATCAGCCCATTCAGCATTTTAGAAATGGAGATACAGTACCATTCGTGGGGGAATATATGTAGTTTAAGAACTTAAAAGATCATCTAAGGGTGTGGGATCTAAATATACACATAAATTCATAATGTGTTTTTAAAATCTAGAAAATTGATGTATATAAAAGTAAACTGAAACAGGGAATATCCAACAGACTTGTGATGAGTTTTATTTGAAATCTTGATGCACAGATTCAAAATTATATCTTTGAAACTACTTTTCTTAATTCCACAAAGGCTTGCCTAGCTTTTTTACTTCTTTTCAGGGTCCTTTTCAGGTTTTGAGCAAAGAAGTTCACACCTCTCAGAAGCAGTAACTCGGTTCAAATGACACGTTCAAAAGGCATTCCTCAGCACTAGATCAGGTTTCAGATTCCTTTTTACTGATCCCTCTTTCCTAATAATATCCCTGTGCGGTGAAAAACCAAGCTGTACATAACCACAGAATCAGAGGACCACTCTGTTGTCGGCATCAAGGAGCTCATCTACTGCAGTGAGTGGAATGTGACATTAAATTTTTGTGGGTGTAATAGATGTTGTTATAATTCGCGTTTTATTGTACATGTATAAAATCAGGTATACAGCATTTTTCATGTATCAAACACAAAGGATTTGGGATTGCAAAAGCTGCTGCTGAGAACCCAGAAAGAGGGTAATCTGAAAGAGAACAGGGATGGCACTGGGAGAGGATGAGTCCACCCAGGCACTATGGGCCTACAACGACCCAGTGATTATCGCCTGATACCGATCAATCTAGTTCCTCAGGACCACACATCTTAATGTCCAATTCCCTAAAATCTACTCAAACTCTCTTCCCCTCTCGGAAATCTCATCAACAGACCGGCAGCTAAAATATGAATATGTCACAACACAAGAAGGACAAAAAAAATGAAGCGGCATAGCCTCAGGCAGAAAAAACTGTATAAAACTCTCTCTCCGAAGGACAGTTTGTGAACTTTGGGGGAACCAGTGCAATAGAGGCTGGTTCAGAGTTCACCCAGCACGGACCCCTGGCTCGACGCTGACTTTGATTGTGGCTGTTCTGAAATTTGATTTTGCAAATTTTTCAATAAAATTCTTATTGATAAAATTTGACTGATTTCATTTATATCAGTGGGGCTTTCATTAGGCCACAGTTCCACCCTTTACCTTTCAGACTTCTCTCAAATAGGTTTCAATACCTGTAATAAAACACACTAGCGTGGCGAGCTTGGAAGAGTCATTTTAAAAATCAATTACATAATTCAAAGTAAATTTATGTTCTATTTAATGCAACTTGATCACTATAACCTCAAAATGTATTTTTGTTTTCTTTGAACACGAAATGCATGTAGGAAACTGTCACCGAAACTGCAGGTCAGGCATAGCTGTTCTGTAACAAAGTGTCTGGGCTCAGTGTTGGTATTTCTTTAGGATTCTTTTTTTCTTTTAATTAATTTGCTTCAGTGTTACTGTTAGTCTTTTTCATCCTGCAGCACTAACAATTGAGAAACCCTAATAATACCTTGAGAAACCTTTAGGCAGCCCAAAGTAATACATGAACAGGACTCTGGGGCTGTGTGCATAAAACAGGCCACCTGAGATCTATTTTAAAGAGTACTCAGAGAAAATTATTAAGAACCGTGACAATTGTCTGCAGCAGTTTGGACAAACAGCCAACCAGCACAAAAAGATTTTAAAAAATGAAAACATTGCACTACATAATTGTTATAAATGCAAAGGCAATTTTGGGATAAAATCAAAGAGAAATTTATTAATAAACGATAATAAGTAAAACAGCGATAAAAACCCACAATAAAAAGATCAGCGCAGCGCCGGGTGGACAGGGATCTACACCAGAGGTATAGGTTTCCCAAATCCACGTCTGAGCGTCCTCAGGATTGGGGTTTTATAGGATTTTTAAGTCCTCAGGCCAAAATTCCAGGCTGGTTCCATTCACCAAGTGTCCTTGATTGTCCAGTGAATGGATTTCCTGGCATAGAATAAAGACATTAACTACTGTCCGGCCAGAATCTCCTCATATGTAAAGGAGTTTCTGTGTGTGTTACAATGTTGGGTTTCTCATGGCAGGGTGGTGGAATCCGGGCTGGTGCCGATGGGTATCTCGGCCGGGTTTTCCCTTTTGTCTCCCCTGATTGCTTTCTCAACACAGGGATGTTCTGGTCTGGCGAAGTCTTTTCTTTTTGGAACTTGTCTTTTTTCACTGATTAGTTTCTGTACCCACTGGAATCTGCAGGGCGTTGCTTGGGTCCGGAGGTAGATAATTTCCCGAGCCGGTTCCATTGTCTTCTTGATGGTCCGTGTCCTGTCTGTTTGTTTGAGTTGATGGGCCGGCCTGGTTTAGTTATCTTGGGCGTTGCTGGCAATCAGCAACTTCTTGGAGAAAAACCTCGTCCTACTCTGAGGAGAGGTTTTTCTATACTTTATATTTTTTATATTCTTACAAAACATATTTGTTTTATATACACTTCGAATTTTTAATACAACAATAATTTATTACATAATGAATGTAAAGGTCCAAGTACCTATATGCAGCATTTGAAACCATATACCAAGGAATAGCTTTCACTTGTGGTGTAATAAAAGGACTACAGGAAGTACAGTGTTACAAAAATGAAATCATTTTCACAAGTGACGAAATAAAAAGCAAGTATTACATGCAATTGCATTTTAAGGACAATTAGTCACCATTAAATGTACCAGTGTCTCAAAATCTGATCTTTTTTTGTAATGCATATGTAGAAGAATTTGATGTCATAATGAGGTATGAATTTAATTGCATATTTGTTGCTACATCAGCTATTGTTAAGCTATTAAGTTAATTACATGTTAAGTTTTAAACTAGATGAAACACATTATGACATCTGTTTTTTCCTATATACTACAGCCATTCCAGAGTTACCATGTTGGAAATGTCTGAGGTTTTGGCAGCTCACTGTCTTACAAATAGTTCATGAATACAGTTAAGCATCCTTGAGTAGCCTGAAGCATCAGCATTCAATCCTTGCCTTGCTCGTCAGAGATACAATATTGTCCTACACTAATTCCACCCTTTTTTTTTTTTTCTTTTTTTTTTTTCCCCAAATATTGGCTGTATTCTCAGTCAGTGATAATGCTGAAAAAAGAGTCGAATGCATTCTCATAGCTGACAATCTGGCCGCAGATTTTGGAATGAATGTACTACCATCTTTATTAATAATCTATATAAAATGAAATGGGAATGAAACACTTAAAATTTTATTGAGTTCTTAAAGCAATTGCACTGAAGGTATTATTATTTTCCTTACCAAGATATTCTGTTGCAGACCCTGGTAATAGAAAAGTGTTCCTTTGTGTATTAATGGCTTATTTTCCTGGCACTTTGACATTATGTTTTGACTGATCAAAAAGTTTTCTTATCTGATCCTGCAGTAAAAAACTACAAAGCAAAAAGGTTGCATGTTTTCAGATGCTTTAAAAAACAAAAATAAAACCCCTCAAAATTGGTTTGAAAGCTGAGACTTGAAAGTAAAGGAATCTGTATACATGACTTGCAGACTGTAATAAGATTATTGTTTTTCTTAATAATAAAAATATTTATATTTTTATGTGTGTGAACAGTTTTATCTATGTGGGAGCAAAAGGCAAAATGGCCATTGATGGTTTCTGATAGAATTGATAGGCTGGGAAGTGCTGCCATTAGAAACAACTAATTCCGTTCAAAGGGCTGTTAAGAGTGGCTGATTAGTAACAGTAGCCATTACAAAGAGTTCATATACAACAGGGGAAAAAGTCAAAAAGCAGCATTTAAAAACAGGTATTGAATCCCAACCAAATACACTACTATTTTGATATTAGGGGGAAAATAAAATTGGCAGTACATGCAGAGCACTAGTATCTGCATTTCCAAAGCTGTAGCTGCTCTAGGAAGAGATTTCTAGCTGGTGTGATCGACTACAGGGCTGTCAGCCCGAAATAGAAACTATTTGAGCAGCACGAGAGGAGAGGGCATTTTTGTGTCAAGAATTAGCTAATATTTCAATATTTTGCAACTAGACTGATATGCTCTCAAAAGTGTATTTCATGGTATTTTGGCTTGTAATTCTAACTGAATTAGATTAGATGCTCATTTAAAAAGTTACTCATTGGAACTTGTTAATGGGAAGAAAACGACCTCACTTTCCAAGGCCAATTTATGTGTTTATGCTAAAAAGGTGTTTTCTCTCAAGAGAGGAACACTGCTGAGATAAAAACTACTTGATTTCTGGTTTCATTAGGATTTTTGTTGTTGTTGTTGTTGTTGTTGTTGTTGTTTAAATGGGGCTGTCTTTTGAGTTTGAAACTGTTTCAATATCAACTGCGAAGAAACAAAAAAGCAGGCATAGCTTTAACTGGCTGAACAAAAATTGGTGTCTTGGTGTTAAATCACCCCCACACATTTTGGCAGTTGAAGACGTCATGAAATAAAGGAATATTTAAATGCCTAAAACCAGCCAGCTTTTCCAGGTGTAGAGCATTCATTTGCAGGGGTCATTTATCCTAAGAAAGTAATTTTTTTTTCTCTGAGGCTGACTGCAAGCCATTCTGTGTTCACATTACATAGGGAGGAGGCCCTAAAGATCGAGCTAATCAAGCTATGCAGGGTGGTATAGCAGAGAATACTAGATGGCAGGATTGGGCCACAAGTACAGATCACAGATGGGAGCATAATCCTACAAGATGGATTGCTTGAACATTATTTGTTAAAGGGGTAAAATGAATGCAGTAACATTAAATAAGAGAATAGTTTATTTCCCAGAATAAATATTTTCCTCCTAAATGTAAAGGACAATATTCATGGCATTGAATAAGAATTGATAGCCAAGGACATCACTCTCTGGCTTATTGCAATGTTTTGCTTTTATAGATTTTTATTCCAAGGAGCATACTTTCACAGATTGAATGTGCTTCTGTACAATGAACAGTATTTGACTTTGAACTTTTCTGGGTAGGAAATCATATCCTTAAGAAACAAGATGAAAATTCCATGCTTCACGGTTGTACATAAAAGTGATTTCTGTATTTGGAATTGAAGTATTGCTGTGGCAAAAAATACTATGACAACATTTCTTCCATAGTCAATGAAAAACTATAAGGCCCTGTAAAAAGGAATTCAGGGCACCTGTGTGAGGCACCAGCTTCTCTGCTCTGACTGCCTACGTCTGCCAGCTGATCCAGCACTCCCACATGCTGAAATGGAGCGCTGCTTAGAGCTCATCAGTGCAAAACATTTTTGAAAACCATCTGAAGAGTCAGCAGGTTTGGCTTTGCCAGAACGAACTCTTGACACCAAGACATTTTTGCAAGTAAGTAGGAGCCATGAGAGGATCCCACTTCACATTCACATGACAGTTCTTTCTTCCCACTCCTTGAAGTCAGAGGAAACCAGCTCCATCCAGGTTTCCTATCAGGGATAGTTCTTGGCTTGTGCTACCTCCTGATGATGCTAGGCAGCTGGGCCAGCTGTGCTAACAGTTAAGTACTATGTAGGCCTGTGCAAAGGTAACAGTTGATTTGGGTATTTGTCCTGGAAGACAGAAATGTTTACTCTAGGTCTAGGCCTAAGACCTTTTCAGTCTTGAGTGAGCAGAACCCACGAATTCTGATTTTCCCAAGGAATGAGCAAATGGTAGAATGCCTAAGGATACAGGCTACTCTCCATCTCTCTTTTTACAGCTAGGTTATTGTTCAGAAAGGAGAGACAGAACCAAGAATATAAAACCAGACCCAAATCCCTTTATCTTGTTGCTGAATATCTTCCTTTGAAATGACAAGTCTAAAATTCTTGGGATTCAAATTCTGTTTCCATTTATATGTATGCAGTTTACCCAGAATACTGTCTCTATCTCAGGAGCAAGTTTCTGAGAGTTGGAAGGAGGGAGATGTGAACCTCATCCTAAGGTATTCTCTACACTGCTGGTTAGAGCAGTCTTGAAGAGCTCACTCCACATGCAAGATAAGAGTGCTAATGTCAGCTGGGAGTACTAAATGGAATTTGGGCTAAATTCAGAGCTACTCATGGATGTTAGGTGTGGGCATGGCCTCTCTGGGGATGAACTTAGGCGTTTCTTTCTCAGCTTGAAGAGCTCAGTTTGGGATACTTTTATGTATCGGGATGGGGGTAGGGGGGTGGTGTCTACATAGAAAATTTTGAAGTCCTATATGGAGACTCTAGCAAATTTTAAGCTCTTCCATGGATATTAGGTGACCAGAATAGCTCTCTTGGATTTTAGACACTGTGGAGACTGGAGCTATTACAAAACTGACAGGAAGACCAATGAGCAGAAGTAGGCTCTTATAACTGAAACATGTTTTTTTCCCCTCTCATCTTCAAGACATGCACTTTTGGAAAAGTAAAGAGGGCAGTTTCCTTTCTTACAGTTACCCAATTTTAAATGAGGAAGTAAATTCCCCAAGGTTGAATTCAACTCCTTGAGATATTTGATATTTTTTCTGTGTGTTTGTTCAGTTTTCCCTCTGTGAATGAAATTATCCATATATATCTACTATAGTCCACGTTCATAGATTCACCACTAACTTCCTGGTAATGTATCATGTAGTGAAAGTGAGGTATTCAGCTGCAATTTCTTTTCAGCAAACTCATTAACTGACTTTTCTAGACAGTCACTGCTTGTCATTATTTGTGACAAGGGAGTTTTGAAAACTGTTACATGAGCCAGTGGTAGAAACTACTTCCAATGTACATTAAAAGTACTGCCTCATTTGTTTTACAAAGAAAATCCTAGCAATAGCTCAGCTGAAATTTAATAACTGCTTGGTTTCACTGCTGCTGCTGATCTCATCCAAAGTCAATGATAAGTGCTTACATTTTTTCTGTGATTGGTCTTGAATTCGGAGTGTGTGATTGTTTGCATTAACTATTCTGCTTTGTACAGAATTATGTACAGTTATGATACAGATGTGCAGATGATAACAAGCTCCTATGATTTGGTAATTATTATTTTTTTTTTTAAACTGTACATGCAGAGAATATTTTAATTGCTTAGCACCCAATTTCAGGGATTCACCTGAGTCATGTCTCACTGGGGGCAGGCAGGTTTTGAGTTTATGCAGTTGTATGTTAAATCAACAGTCTTCTTTGCTTGTGATGTGGATTTAGGAGGTATTTTCTTTTAATTCCATAATGATTAGATTCTCCAGTGCACTGCTCTTATTTCTTGTGGTGGTAGATTTTGTAATGTCAGCTGAGATTATATTCCTTTGGCACACCTATCATTTGTATACACATAAGGCACTGAAGGTGCCCGTTATTTTCAGCTAACAAGTAATCTTGTTCCCACTGAACTTGAAATACATTGTTCTCTGTATCCTAATTTTGGCTTTTACAGTTATTTGCTTAATTGCATTTGGATTACTCTGCACCGTGTTTTAATAGATCATATTTTAAGTCCGCAAGATAAAACATCACCATAAATAGATGCATAGATATAGTCACAATGGAAATATTATGGCAGCTGTAGAGATTGATGTGATTTACCATCTGTCAAGAGTATGTCATCATTAGCACAGTGGACATTATGGTGCTGCTCTGCTGGCAAAAGCTCTTTCTTTCCTCTTGTCTTACCAGGCTCTCAGGCCATCCAGGGCTGAATAGAGAGGTTGTACCATAACATTTCTGCACTCACTGGAACAGTGGCAGAACTCTCTATAGACAGGGTCTTGTGATAATATTACTTCCTAGAAGGTGAAAAGATTTATGGAGGTTCATGCTCCTGCATTCTCCACTTTTGTAACCCTTGAGCTGCTGGACAAATATGCCAAATTTGCCAAGCGATTGCAAATCACTCTTTCATGTGGGAGCAGCAACTTCTGCTGAGATTCATGCACCTCCTGAGTTAGTGATTTCCTTTCATCTCCAGTCCAAGATTATATAAGATGGTAATGGTGGTGTGACAGGAATTGTCCTGTGGGCTGTATTTGGTTGGAACAACACCCATGGTAGTGTATGATAGCTGTTGTTTGCAGTGGCTGGATGTCTTGGTAAGATGTAATGCCAATGAAAAATAAGTTTCATAATTTATCTCTTTGGGAAGGTTTTATCACATACAACTGTGAATGCTTCTTTCATCTTGCATTAGGGTTGTTTCTTTCACTCTCAGTCCCATTTCCATGTCATAAAATAATCAAAAGAGCCATTTGTACACCTACAATAATAGGGACTTCACGAGAAGCCACCACAGAATACTTCCATTTATATGACATTGGAAAACTTGCTTCTGAAGATCAAGCACTAATTAAAATATTTAGGTTGCATTAAACAATGTGGTGTACATTTGGTTCTGTCAGATCAGAATGCACCCTGTAAATCCCTGTACCTGGAAGGTCCCCGTGGAAGGACCATATGAGCTACACAACAGGATATAGCATATATAGAATGTTCTAATAGTCTCCCACCTTCAGCAGGCTGACAACTTAGTTGAGGACTTCTAGAGAGTGCAGAATAACATTGATGCAGCCAATTTGCAGTTCAGAAAGATGTCAGATAAAATGCTACACAGAGATGAATCTATGTTAACTTGGTTAATATACACAAAGTCCTTATTTCCCTAGAAAGCAGAAAATCCTGGTGTTGCAAAGTTTGTTGCAGAGGTGCATAAAAGTGAAAGCAGAAATCCATAAATACACATGTATATGCTACTATATATAGATATTCATGTCTATAAATTATATGGGTTTTTCAGCATGGAGTGATGAATGGTACATCCCTGCATTTCTCAGTATAAGTGTACATAATTTCCATGCGTGTTTCAAGAGATCAGCTGAGTTCTTGAAGGTGAATGATAAGGGAGTGGGGGATGTGGAGGACTGAGATAACGCCAGGAGTCACCTGCAGTCTATGGAAAGGGTGGAGCTGCCAAACTTACTACGTCAGACCTCACAAATTTGAATATTTAAGTTGTTTCAGTGTTATTTAATATATTTTCAAGTGTCTCATGATCTCATAGATTTCCTTTGGTGGATTGCCTGTGTTTTCCAATCACAGGGAAATAATGATTTACTATGATAAATATTCTTTCAGGAATGCATGTTATTAATATGCCCCTTTAAGCACTGAAGTGTAGGCTGAGCCTTAACTGTGTGCTGAAGTCTTGATTTCACTGGGATTTAATCACAGGTTAAAGTGGATTCCTGAGACAGAGCCAGAAAGATAGACAGTGTACAACTAAAGGACAGGAAGGACACAACTTATTTAGCTCCTAGACTGCTCTTGTCACCCATATATGCATGTTTACATTTTCATACAAATCTGGGCAGAATTAGAGCTTGGTATGAGAAGAGAGCACATCAGAGCCTGCCTCTGAACTTAATTGAACTGAGAAGTTATTGAATTTGGAGAATTGCTTCAAACCCATGTCTTGCAAACATGATTTGCAATGACCAGAAGATGCTGGGATGATATCCAAAAGACTTTTAATGAAAAAAAAGCTATTAACATATTTCACAATGTGCATCCTGGCAAACAGCTCAACAAAAATTCATATTGATAAACCCAGTGGGGTCTGGGTCACCAGTGTTCAGGATCATACTTTTAAATATCGGAAAGATTTACCAGGAATTGTGTAATGAGCCATTCTCATACCAACAAACTTTCTATATTACAGAAAATAATGTATCATTGTAATGCATAGATTTGATGACATATAAAGAGAATTTCTTGTACTTACCAAGAACACAGAAAATGAAAAAAATAAGGGAGTGGTCCATTATGAAATGGATTCAATAATGTGACAAAGAATGTATTTAAATGTATGCTTTAGATTATTTTCTGTGCTATATGAACAAAAAACAAAACCCAAATATTTCAGATAAAAAACGTGTGATCAGTGTGAATAAATTTAGCTAGTATATATATTTCTCTATACAAAATAGAGACAACCATAAAAACAAAATAGAGACAATTTGAATTAAGCAAGAAAGACCTGGACAAACTCAAGAAGTGGGCACATGGCAATCTTATGAGGTTCAACATGAGGTAAAGTGCAAGGTCCTGAACCTGCTTTGGGGAAACCCCTGGTATCATTACAGGCTGGGGGATGAATGGATTGAGAGAAGCCCTGTGAAGAAGAACTTGGGGGTGCTGGCGGATGAAAATTTGGACATGAGTTGGCAGTGTGCATTTGGAGCTTAGAAAGTATCCTGTGCTGCATCTGGAACAGTGTGGGCAGCAAGTCAAGGGAGCTGATTCTGCCCCTGTACTCTCCACTCTGGTGAGACTCCACCTTGAGTACTGCATCCTGCTTGGGATCCTCAGTAGAAGAAAGCCATGGACCTGTTGTTTGAAATGAAAGGAGTGGGGATTCAGACTAGTTGTAAGGGAGAAATTTTTTATGGTTAGGGTGGTGAAACACTAGAACAGGTTGCTCAGTGAGGCAGTGGATGTCCCACCCCTGGAAACATTCAAAGTCGGGATGGACAGGGCTCTGTGCAACCTGGTCTAATGTAAGGTCTCCTGCTCATTGCAGGAGGGTTGGACTAGATGAGCTTTAAGGGTCCCTTCCAACCCAAACTAGTCTATGATTCCATGACTATATAATTTCTCATCCTGAAAATATTTTGACATGTGAATTGCTTTATTTTCATATTCTGGAGTTTATGTAAAAGATGTGCCACATTACAGGTAATTATGCAAATCAAAACTTTTTTGTTGTTGTCAATGTAATTATAGTACATTTACTAGTAATATACAGCAAGGAACAATGGGCTCCAAATCCTTGCTTAGTTTGTTAGATCCCATATTTGTGTGCTATTTTCTCTTTCCTAACTTTCAGTATATCTTTCTCAGCAGCCACCCAGTACATGATGCATTCAGTTCACTGCTTTCATGTGATATATCTGGTTATAGTGTCAGAAGCAAGGTTGCTCAGTGATTCAATATAAAGGAATCACTGGGAGTGTTTGGATCAATTTCTCTATAAATACATCATGAGTGGAATCTTCAAAAAGTGTTAGCATTGATGAGCAGATTTATTGTCTCCGTTTTGATACTCATAATCAGAAGTAGGAACAAAATGTGTTTTATTGAAATATTCTGTATGAAAATTTGCATTTTATTTAACATGAAACTAAAAAAAACACATTCAATAATTTGAAACTTTGAGCTTCACTTGAAATCTGAATTCAGATTTAGATCCGAAATTAGAAAACTGACATTTCTGTCTGTAATAGTGGCTCTTGCATAAGAAAAGAAGATATAGAAGCTAGTAAGAATTCCACCCAACTAATATAGAGCAGTTGTTTGTCATTGTTATTTCTCAAATTGCTTCGTAAATTGACTTTCTCTCATTTTGTAAAGGAGAAAACTGAGGCACAGAGAGAGAAGGTGGTTTACCAAAGGTTGTACAGCAGGTCAGAGGCAGGGGCCCAAGCAGAAGTCCATTTTCTGCTGCCTGGTTTTGCCTTCTGTCCACCAGCACCATGATGCTCATCGGTGACCCCTGGGAAGCAAAAATCTTCTTCAGAGAGTATTAACCAGCTTTTGCCATAGCACAGGCCTTTTCTTATTCATTTATAGGCATTACTTTATCTGACAGGAAGAATGAAAATGGAAGAAAAAATGGAAGGAAAATCCCTTCTATTTTCAAGATGAGAAACTGGAACATTATAGTAAAATTTATGCTGCCAGAAACATTTATCCCTCAGTGATCTTTTACTGTTTCCTTAAATGAGCAGCTTCTCTCCATCCAGCCATAGTGATTCCCTCTTCATCCCTATGCAAAGAATCAGTTTAGACTGATTAAAGTACTTTTACAGGCAGCCGCCAAATGAATACACTGCATTTCACTGAGTTTGCAAATGCTGGTTAGGTCACAAGTTGCTCATACAACAATGTTCTATCATAAACAATAGTTGTTTTCACTTCCCCTCCTTCTCACATGGAAGAGGAGTGAGATTCATCCATTGGCATTTATTTGTGAAATAGAGTCTTGTCTCTTCATACATCATATACCAAATTAACTATGTTAGCTGCATTAATTTTTACATCCCGTTTAATTATCCTGTTTAAAATTATGGATGCTTATACTGGTATGAAGGTGTTTTACACTGCCACTGGGT
Source organism: Poecile atricapillus (assembly GCF_030490865.1). NCBI lineage: Eukaryota > Metazoa > Chordata > Aves > Passeriformes > Paridae > Poecile > Poecile atricapillus. The sequence continues at coordinate 64,831,096 of NC_081252.1, read as the reverse complement.
TTCTTTCTGCTAAGGAAAAACAAGCTATTCTTATACAGCTCCTAAACTGGAGGTGTACAGCTTTAACTGTACTAATGTAGTTAGGTCAGCACAACTCTCTATTGTAAACAAGGTCTATATTGCACAGCTAAGGCTAGATTACTCGGGTTTGCACAAGGTCTGCCTACAGAATATGCACAACCAGTGTTACTAGTTGTGTTTTAATAAATACTAATAACACGTGTCTAATTACGACAGTTCATCTCGACATTTCCTGCCTGCCTCTCACAGAATGACTAAGCGCTTCCCTCTCACCACCGAGCCAATTGCTGGCTGCACACTATTATTAGGGGCAGTCCTGTATAATTTTCACAATTACAGTATATGTCATTTCATACTTGTGGACTGCCAACAAGAGAGCAGTGTCCATCCAGAAGAAAAATACTGCCTGTAATCACTTTCAAGGGCTGAGAGAGGCAAATGTTTACTCACAGGCACAGCTTTTCTGACCGTGAATAGTCCCCGTGCTTTCAAAGGGATTAAGCCTGCTAGTAAGTATTTGCAGAATCAATGCCTTGATCAGCATGCTCAAATGGTTAATTTTGCTCTTTGCAAACAAGTTTGAAAGATGCTAAAGTAGTCTTATGATGGTACACATGCAGGTTAGGTCCTGGTTTGGAACTGTATTTCAATTTTTAAAAAGCTTTGGCGAGCAAGCCCCCACTGCTACATTTACTCCAAAGTGTGTTTTGTGATGAATGTAGCAGTCAGAATGTCACACAGACAAATATTTCAGTAGAAATGTGCAAATAATGATAGAAATGTGCAAGTAATCAAATTACAATGTTACAAAATCTCATTAAATAATGGGATCTAGAAACTGTGGGTTAGATTTATTACTGGAATGAACAGACACCATTCATTGAAATTGTAGGCAAATTGAAAAAATTGTAGAATATGTGGATTTTATGAGAAGAAAATTTACATTAATGCATTTTCTGTCTTCTTTTCCATCTCCTCTTAACATGCAGCCAGCTCCTACTCTCTGTGGTCTTGCTGTCATCTTTTCCTGTCTACACCCTTTCCATAACTCAGTGCAGCACTAGATCCAAGAAATCAGTTTTGCCTGCTACTATGAAATCTGTAGTGTTTTGGAGTGCTCCTTTCAGCCAAAAATCAATTTCTCAGCTTTGGCTCTGCTTGTTTCACCCTATGTAATGATATGCTCCTTAGTGATCCTTCATAGATCACTAAGGAGTTTAGCCACGGAGGAGCTCACTTTCTCTCTTGTAAGAGGAAATGCCCTTGAAGGTGCCTTGAGCCCTTTCCAAGGAGCTTTGGGAAGATAAATAGCATGTCTGTGCTGTCCACATTGATCAGCTGCAAACTTTGCACCCACTTCTTATCTTCACTTGTCCACAAAGCCTGCCTGTTGCTGTGCACATGCAAATGCCACCTCAATAGCTGGCTCTGTAATTGAGAAATTCAGATGTGCATGATAGCTGCACCCATGCCTCAGCTTCACCTCTTTGCAAGCATGGTTGATGACCCTCCACTCCAAAAAGTTGTTGAGACCCCCACACTGAAGATGTACTTAGTGTTCAGCACCTGAATTATGAGCAAAGTTCTATATTTTGGCAGTGTGAATAAAAACAGTCGTGGGGAACTGGATTTGTAGATTTGTAGATTTGCAAAGAAGGTAAAGTTATCCTACAGCAGTTGTGCATTTCATGAACTTAATGATGTCTTTGTTCTATGAACTGTAATAATTAAAATCTAATCCACAGTAGAATCAATACACGTTGCCATTATTTTCCCTAATGTATGCATATAAATAAGAGTATAGGGAGAAGCTGTAAGTATATGTGGTGAGATTAATGAAGCCTTTGGTAATACCTCACCTGGTATTTCCATAGTTGAGGTACATTTAGGTACTGATAAACATCATTTAATGTTACTACATTATAATTAATAATCCAAAAATGAAAACTGCTTACCAACAGCAGCTCAGTAAAAAATATTTTAAAAAGGGAAAAAGAGCACATATAGGCAAGCAATGTCATACTGCTGCACAAAAATGAACATCCTATGAGGATGCCATAGGAGAAATGTTGTATGTAAATAAAAGCAAATAATCCTTCCACACTACTTAGCTTTCTGAATGTTTAAAGTTCAAAATTGATCATGTTCTTGTTTTTTTGCAGATCAATGAAAGCAGGAGTCCAAGGACAAGCAACAAGATTGATTGATGCCCGTCCTTGACGTTTCAGGACCAGAACCACTAACAGATGCTGTAGAGAAGCTCACTGTGCACATTTTTAATCCACATCATATACATGAGTGTAGTAAATTCATAAACTGAGGGAGTAGGATATTGTCAGCCTGAATGACACTGAAAGCATTTGCGTTCACAAAAAATGTAATGATCTCCCTTTTAATAAAGCAACACATGAATAAAGCACCAGCATAAACTGGGGCTAAAAATTTAGGATCATAAAATGCTAGAATATCCTGAATTAAAATGGTCCCACACAAGGATCATCCAGTCTAACTCACGGTTCTTCACAGCACTATCCCCAAGAGTTACACCATGTGCCTGAGAGTGTTGTCCAGAAGCCTGCTGAACTCTCTCATGTTTGGTGGTGTCACCACTGCCCTGGAGACCCTGTTTGATTGCCCAACCACCCTCTGAATGATGAACTTTTGTCTAATATCCAACCTAAATCTCTCCTGAAACAGCTTCAGGCCCTGTCACTGTTACCACAGAGAAGAGATCAATGTCTGCCTGTCTTCTTCCCCTCATGAGGCAGCTGTAACTGCAATGAGGTCTCCCCTCAGTCTCCTCTTCTCCAGGCTGAACAGACCAAGTGAACTCAGAGACTCCTTGTGGCTTCCCCTCAAGGCCGTTCACCATCTTTGTTGCCCTCCTTTGGACATTTTCTAATAGTTTAATGTCTTCCTTTTATTGTGGCACCCAAAACTACCCCCAGGACTTGAGGTGAGACCACCCCAGTACACCCTTGCTTGGCTGGTCATGCTGTGCCTGGTGCCCCCCAGGACAGGGCTGTCCCTCCTGGCTGCCAGGGCGCTGCTGATTCTTGTTCAGCTTTCTGTTGTTGATCAGGATCCCAAGGTCCCTTTTCCATGGTGCTGCTCTCCAGCATCTCATCCCCCAGACCGGCTGTATATCCAGAATTGCCCCACCCCAGGTGCAGAATCCAGAACTTTTCCTTATTCCATTCATATGATTGGTGATTGCTCAGTCCTCTCAGTCCTTTGTTGAGGTCTCTCTGCAGGGCCTCTGCCCTTGAGGGAGCCAACAGCTCTTCCCAATTTAGTGTCATCTGCAGACTTACATAGTATCCTAGGGGTATATAAGAGTCTTTCTAGCAAAAATGACTTAAAAATAGATTATTTGGGGCCATATTGAAACAGTAAGGCATCTCCCTCCTGACCAAGACTGTCACAAGCAGCAGCATACAATAGAAGGCTAGATTAGGAGCCAGCAGCCTGAGTTCAAATCCTTCTGTTCTTGACCTGCTCAGCAGAGTGAAGAGGTCAGTGTATCCCTCTGTTTCCCTTCCCACTGAAGTTCTTGGTTTCTCCTTTCTGTGTTTTGACCTCTTTGCCACCTTTGACTTTTATCTTTTTGGAGCCAGACCATCTTTCCCAGTGTTTCCATAAAGTTTAGCAGAATGTGTCTCTGGGTCTTTGTGTGATTCAACTGATGCAATTATAATTTGGCAGGAAGAAAATTAATTTCCTTTTTTAGGCAAGGAAATGATCCCAAATATATGTTAACATCTGAGAACTGGGTTTCAACAAATGACTGTTTGCTTCTGTGGCGTCTACTTCAGCATGCCATTGACTTCACAGGACGTCTCCTGGGGACTGGAGCTGTGCATATGCTGCAGACAACTTTCCTTTGGCTGAAGACTACAGAAAGCTAGACTGGCGTTAACAGCTGCCTGAAGCACAGGTTACAGTAAAGTATATCGTGTTCATATCATCGTTACATACCTTGGATTCCACTGTAAGCCTGAAGCCTGGGAGTGAGGAGAACTCTTTGGACCATAAATACATCAGCTCGGTGCAATGAACTATGTGAATTTGTCCTTCAGTAAAGGGAAAAGGAGAAACCACTTTCATTCCACAGTGGTATTATTGAGATTGCTATAGCGCAAATCAAGACAGGATTTTTTCTCTTGTCCCAGAAAACTTGGAGACATTTCTGTCTGTAACAGATACTACTGATATTCTCAATACATGTATATATCTGAGGCAAGGCTAAGTGTAAATCTTCACTCACAATCAAACTGAAACAATAATTAATGCGTGTGCTTACAGCTATGCCTGCAATAACAGTTCTTTATTATTCAATATGCATTTTGTAGAGTATTGGCAATTTTCTTTAGGGAGAATAGAAGAAAAATTGTAGAAACAAGTAAGAGATAATTATTAGAAACCCAGGGAAAAGAGAACTTCGGCTTTTATGATGCTTGGCTACTGTAGAGAGAAAATGGACCAAAGGCCCAGAGAACCAAAGGTGAGGAGAAAATAAGGCATGATGCTTTCATGAGGGAAGGACTTGGAAGCAAAAGAAATGTTTCACCTTCCCTAATACTGAATTTTTCATATGGCCAAAATGAGCATAAGAGGAAAAAATAAAGCCAGAGGTAGAAATCCATCTGGCTGAGAATGGATCCAACAGATTCTTCATTATTGTTGTTGTTGTTGAAGTCCAATACATAGTTGGAAGATACAGATTTTTAAAAATAATGCATATTTTAAAGTAATTGTATCCACAACTACCAGAAGCAAGTTCAGCATAAAGAAAAATGCTTCACTGCTTTCCCTAACAAGAAAAAAAAGGGCATAATATATCTCTGATTGAAAACACGTCCTCTTTTCTCTCTCATTTGTTGTCAAAGTCTGACAAACTTATTTGCATTCACTTCTTCCAAAATTTCTGACAGTTTTGTCAGTGGCAGCCAAACCTCTGTGCCTTGAAACACAGCATTGTCAGATCATCCGAGCACAGTCTTAGCTGCACAGTTTACTCTACAAAAATTGCGATTAAATAAACAGATTCTGAAAATAGGGCATTAGGGTGTTTGTTTGCACTTGGAAATCATGGTTGTTTTTTATCTTACCAGAAAAATTGCCCCGCAAAGCGATTTCCGACCCTTGATTCAGCATGATGCTTCGGCAGCGTTCCCAATCCCTGTTAATCCTGGGCATAAAAACCACCCGAGGCTACTGCGTGCTGCTGCAGAGCACTACACTGTGGGTCAAAGGGACAGCCCTTCTCACCTTTCTTTACTGCCCTCTAGCAAACAAATAATTTTGAGATGTTGAAAACATTTGGAGTTAATAGGAGAGACCCTACCCCCACATGCAGAGTGTTTCCAGTGAGCAGCACGGGGCTGTGCAGGTTTCACCTGTGCATTAGCTCATCCGTGGGCAGTTCCAGCAAGGCTCAGAACATGAGGCCCCTCTAGCAGGGCTTGCAAAAGCTAATCCACAAAATGTTTCTGCTAATTGAGTCATGTGCTTGAACATGTGGAAATCAGAAACTAGCTGAACCTTTTTATCTAATTGCTAAATTGAGCTTTGTGTACTTCAACTGAAAGTAGCGGAGGGGACCTTCCCACTGCACAACGTAGTTGTTGGACTGTGTGTGGGCTGAATGGGAAATTTAAAACAGGTATTTATTTAGTGCATTTCTCTGATAGAGTATACTGAATGTATTTCTTTTCTTTAATTCCCGTACTGTATTTCTCTTGTACATCTATATATATATATTTGTGCATGTTTCAATGATGTTTGGGCATGAGTATCTTAAGGGTATTTTTAAACAAATGCAGAAGCACACATATTGACAGAGTGAAATGTTGGGAAAAAAGGAAGTAGTAATGGATTTTTTTTTTCTGTAAATACAAGTAATTTACAGAAAGATCCTCTGTAAATGTAATCGGTTTGTGCTAGTAGTAACTAGATAGTAACTATTACTATCAAATTAAGTAGGAACATTGCAGTAGCTCCTGAGGGCACTAGTCATAAATCTGTAAGACTGCAAAGTCTGTAAGACTCTCTGCAAGAATATCAGTGGCTCTGGAAAAATGTGTTCTGCTGGGGAACAGGGGAGGCCGCCAGAGATAGCTGCTTGCTCTTTCTGCTTGATTAGACACCCAGACCCTGACGAGTACAGCTGGCCTTGTCAAATGCAACATGCCAAGGCCAAACATGGCTGAGCATGGAGAGCTGTTCTTAACTCATGAAGCATGGCTCTAGTCCTGCAAGGACTGCGAGCACAGGCTTTCTGAACTGTACAAGAGTGTATGAGTAATCCTCAAGTCATCTAGCAGTAGACACAGAGCTGGATTAAACTTTCAGGTGCCCACATGCAACTTTCTTATCTGTTGACAAATCTCTAAAAATTGAGCCGGAATTAAGGATTAAATATGGAAACCCTTTTATAACAAAAAAAAAAAAAAAAAAGGAAAAAGAAAGGCATTGACATAGTTGACATAGTCTGAAACAGAGCTACCCAGAGTCCTGCAAAGGCACCTGGTAGGGTTCAAGGTGGAAGATCAGCCCAAGCACAGAAGAAACTACACAGTGAAGCCCCACACACTTTCCCAGTGAGTTATCACTGTGCTGGAGCATTATAAGACAAAAATACCACCCTGCAGCAAGCATGCGATGAGTGAAGCAACACAGTTATTGATGCAATCTTGGAAGTGCCAGCAGTGCCTGAGGTTTTCCTTTTGGTTTCTCTGTGCAGAATCCAGGTCTGAGAGATCCTGACATTTAATTCTGAAACTCCCCCTGTGACATTCACGGACTTCCCTAAACTGGATATTGCACAAATTGGAACGAGAGTCTGTGCTTCACTGATCATTCTGTGGGAAAATGCATCTGATAAAAAAGTTTACTTCCTTTTTCCCCTCAATTCCTTCTGTTTGTACCAGATTTTGCATAAACAAAACCCCAAACACCATATTCCCTCGAAAATGTTTTCCCCCCAGTCAGACCTTAAATTTCTACTTATGGCGTCTGATTCCTGTTCACATGTTCCATGAAGATTTAAATATCTAAAGTGTTGAAGCTGATAAGGTCAGACTACGAAACACCGACAGTTTTCACAGCTGTTTTTGCAGCACTATCCTGCGTCCTTTCCGTGTTTATGAAAACACACTTTATCCTGTTTTATTATGGCTAAACTCCTGCAGCTTGTGCGCTTCAGGGAAATACTGCCCCGTGACCTGGCAGGAGTCCCCACTGGCGATAACCCCATCCCTGCTGGGGGCCCCGCTAATCGCACCTCCCCACGCCCAACGCCCTGCGCAACCACGACATCTGTATTTGCTATTTAACAGAGTTATTCTGAACAGCAGCTTGTTCCCAATATCTCCTTACAGTGCTGCTGGAGTATGAAGCCTGCCTCAGCTTCCCGTGGTTACTTCGCATTAGCGCAGAGCTGTTTCTGTAAATATGCAGCCTGAAAATACTCGGTTACAAACTCCCATCCGTGCAGAGCTACAACCGGATTTGCAAAAATGTGTGGAAAAAAGAGATGAACATTTTCAAGATTCCTTTACTGCTGCTGAAAATGAATCATCTATACATAAAAATTATGAAAACTCAAAAAAAAGGCACATTAACATACATCTAAAGAAGAACTGGATAACAATTATATAAATACCAAGTCTCTACCGAGATCTAAAATATAATTACAGGCTCAATTTTCTGACAGATGAAAGAGACAATTTTACAGAAATTTGGTTCTGTCTATGCCTCAAAGATACTGAATAAAACCTTTTTTTTTTCTGTCCTGCCACAGTGCTTCTACTAATCAGGATTTTTTTTTTTTTTTTTTTTCCCCATGACGTCTTTAGTAATACAGTTGCTACTTGGAGAATTATGGCAATAACATGATATTTCAACCTTGATGACTAGGTAAAATTAAAATATGGGTTTGGTACAATAGTTTAGGTTATTGCAAGTATAATGAGGTTTTTTTAAAAATTAAACTCCTTTTTCATTTAAGTTATGTCTTTATGGTAAAGGCCTACTAAATTTTTTTGCTACCACTGCCTTGAACCTTGTGACTTTGAATCCAGTGTGAGGGAATTTATTTTGAAAGTAAAACTGAAGACAGTCACCTTATTTAAAATGTTTTCTTGAAGGCTTTATATACAACATTTAAGTGTTAGTTTCCTCCTTCATGAGCAAGTGAGTGAGACAGAACAGGATTTCAATGTTCAAATAAACGTAATCAGTTCTTAGGACTTGTCACTAAACTTAGATTTTCCTGTGGATTTTCAGCTTTCTAGGTGCCCATTCTAGCTGCCCCCTCCTCACATGAACTAGTAGTGTGGTGATCACTAGAATTTTAATTTGATTGTTGTATTTTATGCTGTGTTTTGGTTCCTTTTGTGATAGATACAGCAAAAAAAGGTCCCGGTCCAGGTTTTGCATGAAGCAGCAATTAGCCATTCCCTTGGCATTAAATAGCTGTGTGGGCTGGATTCCTGAAACACCTGAGAAGTGTGCTGGTGCCTGATGTTTAAAATGTATTTATGTATAGCTCTGCCGAGCATGACAAAGCTCATATGAACTAGAGGACTAAGTGGCATTTCTGAAGTAGCATGGATGCTGCCAGGTCTGAGGATGTAGTGTGACATCATGCAAAGGTACCCAAATTAGAGGCAAACAAGGTCACAACTAGAAAACAGGCCAGTGCCGCAGCCGAATTAACCCACCATCCTCCCCAGACTAATTGGCCCTGCTGAGAGCGAGTGCTCATTAGCCCTGGAGCAGCGGCAGCTCCTTCCCACTGCAAAGCCAAGGTTCTGGTTTGGGCGGGCAGGTCTCCGCCGTGCACAGACGGGGTGATTTGCACAGAGCCTCCTGTGGCGCGGCGCGGCCGAGGGGACACTGCCGGCTCTGGGTGACGCTGGGGCTCCGCAGTCCTGCCCTGCAGAGCTCGGCACGCCTCGGTGGCGAGGAACGCCAGCCCCAGAGCGATCCAAGACGTGCTGCTGGCAGATCCTGAGCCGATAAAGCCCAGCGGGGCTGCCCGGCCTGGCTGCAGCCCTGGCTGCGGGAGAGCCGGCCGGAGCAGGAGAGCTGAGGGACGAGGCCGATGTCAGCAAGAGGCTCGGGGCAAGGAGGCGGCAGGAAGGTGCAGAGGAGGGTGTGGAGACAGGGAGGTGACAGTGACGGAGCCCGAGTTTTAAAAGTAAAATCTAAGAGGCTTTTCAGAGAAATGAAACTCGTTGGTGAATCTCCAGGAGTACCTGGTGGACTCTGCATGGACGATCAGGCTTCATCTTCTCCGTTGAACCAAGACTGGGTTCTTTTGAAAATCTGTCTGTGCCGCACTGGGATGGGGTTTTCTGCTCAGCAAAAATGTATTTAGATAATTCATCTGATCAGACAGAGGAAGGCAGAAGGTAGTGAAAGCTGAGAGATAAAAGGGAAAGGCAAATCTTCTCAGGAATGGGGATGATCTGACAGTCCACTTGCACAGTAGATTTTAACCTGGGAGGAAAGGCTGTAATCTTAAAGTTATCTGGGTACAGTACCCAAACAAAGTGTCACACAGCTGGGGCTGGTCATCACCTTGACTAGCAGCTCCATTTCTCATTAAATGCTTTTAAAAATAAACAATTCCTTCTAAACCCCATCCTAATATACTAGGAAACAGTGTTGGAAACTTTTCAATATCATTTTGTCCTGTTGTGGAAGCACATAATAACCATCCAACTACGACTAACACATTAGTTTGGGACTCCTCTGACTAAGGCATCTTTGTACTTCTTAATAGAGAACTTTTGAACACCTTAATATAATTTTTTTTCATGGTATCAGGCTAGAATTTGCATTTTTTAAAAATTAACTAAGCTCTTCACCCTTTTGAAGTACATATCTGTTTTAATTTCACTCTGATGGGTCTTAGGTCCCTCATAGATTGTCCTTTAAATCTAAATTACATCTGTGGACAGAATGATCCTTTGAAGGCTCAATTCCACAGTTGCCTCTTTGTGCCACACAACCTTTACCATTTTATGGGTTTGCTGATATTCCTTAAAAGCTCTGTGACTTCCTTAAAGTCGTGCTAAACTATTCAAACCCTGTGAATATATGCCACTGTTAGAGGTGCAACCTTGAGACACTGAGCAATCTTGCACAGTGTCTTGGTGTACAATTTACACAGTCTTGGTGTAAATGAGATGATTGTGCCCAAAAATGTCTAGGACAACGTGCTGCCCTTAATTTCACGTCTGCATCAGATGTGATAAAAGGATTTTCCTTTGCACTTTAAGGGAGATATATTTTGAGCCTTATACTTTTAGACTGGTCTTGGTGCAGAAGAGACTGTGGGAAGAATTTAAGAAATATAAAAATCTGTTCAATAATATTTAATTTGTTTTTAATACCCACCTTTTATGACCTGTAAAAATACTAAATTTTTGTTTTATAAGTCACAGTCTCTGTTAAAGAGTTAAAAAACATCTGTGGTGCATTGCAAGACCATTCTGTTTGTACAATTGGCTGTTGCCAAAGGAGAAAAGTTACCACAGCAAGTCTTTGGCTGCCTTTACCTCTACACACTTTAGAGCTCTAAGCCTCGGTAAGTTCAGTGGGGTGAGAATAGGACTTTGATGCAAAAGTCAAGATTTGGCTGAGCATCTGTCCCACATGGAAACAGGAATACAGCTGGAAGGTGTGTTTTGGAAAAGATTTGTGCATGCAGTAAGACATGCATATAGGGCAGCATGTCAGCATGACTTTCTACCTGCTAAAGAAGCTTTTCCTGCCCTTTTGTGAATTTGCATATGAGTGGTATACGTTTTCTAAGCTGAGGCCTAACAGGTCAAAGCAGTCCCTGGGTGATTCTTTTTCTGTTTTGTAGGGAACCTTTGGTCTGCTTGTTCATCACTCCCTCAGTTCTCATTGACTTCTGGAGCTATGTATCAGATTTGGTTGAAATTAGCCAGAATTTAATGTAAATAATCATTAATAATAATGTAAATAATGTAAATTAGATTATTCCAGTCTTACCATATCCATACAATACCTGGAGTTTATGCCATTTAATTTGGCTTGAGACTTCCCCAGTTTCTTTCTTTGTCTTGCACAGATGTAAACATTGAATGCAGGACCAGTAGCAGTAGTGACTGTTCTGCAGAAAAGATGTTGGTATGTGCCAGGGAGACAAATGGGGAGATCTTTGTTAGAAAAAAAGGAGTTGGTATTTGCCCACAGCTAAACCTGCTTAGAGCTGAAGTGCTCTTGTGCAGTATAAAGGCAACACTTTGATTCTGGCCTTTGTAATTCAGGAGTTGTCTGGACAGCAGACACATAACCAGAGTCAAATCAGAGTGGAAACCTTGATGCTGGTCAGCCATTTATTCTTGTTAGATTCCTAGAGCACAGGTGGCTTTTTTCAGCTTAAAATGATGAGATTAATATGGATTCTTTGGCTTCATTTTTCAACCAGCAAAAGAGCAATATCTTTACCTTGAAGGAAGAAAATATATGTGAAAAGTACTCACTGGAGAATCCTGGAAAAAGGAAATGCTGTTACTCCTTGTTCATTTATTAAAGGTATTCATTTATTAAAGGAAGCACAGGCTTCCTTGTTGCCCTGCCACCAAAAACAAGAGGTTTAGCTCTAATTTCAAGGGCTATACTTATGTAGAATGTTTTCAACCAATCCATCCAGCTACCAGCAAAGGAATTCCATAAGGTTTGAATGCCATTGGAGTTGAACAAGAAATTTATTTACATCTGCATGATATATCAACACTTCTGTTTAACTCTGACATATTAAATAAACTTTCTTGGAAAATATGATTAATTGAAAGAGACATCAGGAATCTGGCTTTTATAAAGGTCTCCTGCAACTGTTTTCCCAAAATGGAACCCCAGAATTTTCAACCTAAAGGAATCAAGTCTTAGATGTCTCAAAGACAGTCTGCTTTTTTGCCTTGCAAAACTTCGTCAGGGAGGCAGATGAAAATAAGCACTCCTCACAGTAAGGCAGATTATACTGTGAAAGCAAACGTGTTAGTGAGTACCAGGGAACTCACATGAGGGAGGAGAGAGCTGCAGGAAATGTTTCAATCATTGCCTGCACCTTATTGCGCACATAATAACCCAGCCAAGCACACAAAGCCCTCTGAGATCAACCTTCAGATGTCTGTCATTTAAAATTCTTCATTTGTCAGACATACCTCGATCCCTGCTCATATGCCAGTGAAGCTGAAGCATCCTCTGGAGCACAGATGTGTTGTTCTGTTGTATTCTGTGGGCACACATCGAGTACCTGCACTGTGAGCAGCAGGGAGTGATGACAGGCTGCCTAGGGACCAGCAGCCTGCTGTGCAAACACAGCACATCTCCTGCATTTTCAGACCTGTCTCTCCTTTCCTCACCATGTTTTTCCATGGGGTTCCAGCACTATCACAGTCAGTTAAATCCAAATATTTTCTAGCTACCTAAGAATTATTTTAGATCTCCAGGTGACACTGGAAGCAATTTGTTGAGTTTCCTCTCACAGCAGCTGGCCAGCAGTTTGCTGTTGAGAAAGAAAATTCCAGGAAATGACTCCTCTTTTTAATCTGCTGTGCAGCCTCGAGAATTGGCACTTTCTGTCCTCCACTGAAGACGTTCCCCCCAGGTCCCAGTCTCTCTCTTCCCTCCAGCAAAACCATCATTGTTCTCACTGGGAGCCTCCCCACTGCCCTCTGCCCCATGGGACTTTGTCCCTGGCCCCAGAAATTGGCATGCAGAAGATGTGACACACTTCCAGCACTTCTCAGACAATGTTAAATAATGGTGGCTGGGATCATTGTGAATTAACTTCAACCTGTGAGCAGGTTGAAGTTTATAATAATAATAATTTGGGTGCAGTTACCTGGGCAAAGGCCACAAGCACCTTGAGTTCCATATTGTAATATTGTGCAAGTTCATCTGTTCACCTTCACTTCTCTACTCCTGTGTCTGTGTGTTTGTATTTCAGAGGCATGGCAATGTGAAAAACCCCACAACCTGTAGAAGGGGGAAGGGGTGGTCAAATGCATTACTGGGATGGAGGGGGATGCCAGAAGAGCACTAGCTGATTCACACACAAATCAACAGAGTCAACTATCACCCAGCCAGATTACTGAATTATCCATCCTGAACCAGGACGGTTTCCAAATTCAACATTGCAGATTCAGCTCATCTAATTAAATGTGTTTCAGAGGCTTGCCTCACTGCATGCCTTTATTTTGCAAAAAGTGTAGGAAAAAGAGGCAGCTACCATGCACACCACAAATCCTGATTCTGCTGTACTTGGGAAGGCTGCATAACCCTGGCTGATAATTAGTTAATAGATATCTCTATTACATAAAAAAGCCAAGAATATATTCAAGGCAAGGTATTTGTCATCTCTGTTTGAGACTTGGCTGCAGATGCTATATAAGATTGCAGTTATTTCTAGCTACCCCTTTCAGGGAACAGCTCTATGTCCCCCAAAGCCAGGCAGGGCTCCCCTAAGGCAGGATGCTCCTGGAAATTGCTTTAGCTCTTTTCTCATGCACCCACCCCTCAACAGAAGCATTTATCTGAATATCTTGAGTCAAAAGCTTTTAAGAGCAGGTCACAACTGCTGTACATATTCTATAGGGGTCTTAGAGCTCAAGTAAGTGCTCTCACCTGCCTTGGGCTATGCTCAGAAATGTGTTAGAATGGGAGACTTTGACAGTCCTTTTCCCAAGGTCAGGAGGGCTTGGGCAAACCTCTGTATTGTATTAGCCAGCTGAATCTGCAAGCTGTATAATGGCTTGCTGCTTGCAGAACCCTCAGCAAAGCCCATGAATGTCCCTTGAACATATCCTGTGCCTTCACCAGCAGCAACCTACACAAAACCCCTCATTTGCATTTCTCCATCACCCCTTTACACAGAAATTGGGCTGCTACAGCATATTCTGAGCATAAATATTCCATAGATGTGTCCTTCCAGGAGAAAAAGCACATTTCTTTAATATAAAAGCAGATTTATTACATGAGAAAAAATGCATGGTGCATTTTGTCACTATGTTTTTATTGCTTTCTGATCAAGAGGGAAAATGTTTTATTACAGCAGCAGTTGCCAAGTCAACTGCTGTGTCCCAGCCTTCCCCATGGAGGGGGCAGCATGTCACCTGGTTCTGGGTACATAGTCTGAAGAGAATAAGAGCTTATGTTAGTCACATATCGCCAGTTTTAATACAGCCCAGGTTTTCAGTGGTTATTTACAGGCTGGTTTATGACCTGTTGTGACATTGCTCTGGATTTACTCCAGTTTTTAGTAGGCTGGACCTCACATGTTTCACTATTTTTTTATTGTCAGCCACAAGGTCTGAAAAGGTACTGAAGGTACTCCCAAATTACCACAGCATGGCCTGAGCTTGTAAGTGATGGGAAAAGACTGGTTGTCCCTTCCTCATTGTCTTGGAAATAAAGCCTGGTCATTTGGTTATTGTATCCTCTCAGATTTCAGGGTGTATTCACCAGGATTTCTGGCACAACCTCAAACAGGCAATGTGCCTAAGGACTTTTTAAATCCTGTGCCATAGCAGAAAAGCTTGTCTGGTCTACCTATACCAATTAATCTTTGAGCTGCAATTTGTAGCAGTAGGTACAGGCATTTACTGGAGCTTTACTGTTTGCCTTCTTATTTATTACTCGTCCTCATGCTCAGCACTGGAAATTCTCTCTCTGACTCCTTCATACATCAGCCTGAAACAAGTCCTTTAAAAATGTCTGTTCTGCTTTCTGTAAGCACAACCTGGCTCTGCAAGAATAAACCTCTTCCCTTCCGAGCTGACTACAGAGTGTAGGTCCAGGGCTCTCCTGGGAGGTCCCCAAGCATCCATGATTTGTTAGGATTTGTTGCCTTAGTATCCTTGCTTTGTTATTTCTTAGCACAAGCATTGTAGGTGCACCCCCACTGCTTCAGCACTGCTTCTGCACTCACATCTGTCGGCAGCAGCACACCTGCAGCAGGTGAGCTTGGCCCAGGGAATGAGACACCTCAGTGCCTTTCCTCTGAGCTGGGACCATGGAGTGACAAGGACAGGTATGTCCTGCTCAGCATTCTGCAGCCTCCATAGCTGTGCTACTGCTGTTCTTGTGTTTGAAGAGCAGCAGTAGCAGCAGCAGCAGTGGCAGCAGCGAGATATTGTGTTTCTAAAGGGTCCATAGCTTGTCTGGATGAACTGAGGACAGAAATCCAGGGTGATCAGTGTCACTTATGGCTCTGACTAGGATACTGCTGTGATGCTACCAGTAAGCCATTCCCCTACGATGGTAGGGGAACTGAGGCTTCAGTTTACTAAGCCCAGCATTTATAAGCATGAGCTTGTAATTTTTTCCCCACTAATATTGAAAAAAAATCCCAGATGGTTTTCTTAAACTCAATGATGAATGAAAGCACTAAGACTAAGTTGGGTATCCTCAATTTCTCTGGAAATCTCCTCTGCATGAACCAGAAGAATAACTGAGATTTGTTTTTATCCAACTTCTTTTAGTACTAAAGTTTGCTCAGTATATATTGCTCTGTAGTGAATATGCCTTCTTATTACCAGTTATTTCCTTTCCTCCTCCCTTGCTTTCTATAAAAGCAATACTATGAGCAGTAAAAGCACAGCACAGTCTAATCCTATCTGCTACTAGTGAGAAAAATTATCCTTTCCCCTGGAGTACAGGCTTTATTCTTTGGCTGAGATAAGTGGCCTTGAGAGAGCCCTGTGTGAGGAGAGGAAAGGGACAGGCAACAGCATTTGGGCCGCATCAGTATCAGAACTGCCAGTAACCAAGTTTGTTTAATTCTCTAGTCTTTTCTTTTGGTTTTAAAATCACACAGATCACACAGGGGGATTCTAGATGATGGGTTCTACTTGGGAAAATAATCAGCTATTGATCAAAGTAGACATGATCACAGATCACACACTGTTCCAGCAGGTACCTGTTTGGAAAAAAATAAATAAAAGAAGTGTGTGCAAGTGCATATACCAAAAACACATGAGTGTAGAGTCTGGGAATTAGGGCAGGAAGGGAAGGAGCTCATGGATGGTTGGACTTTCTGACTGTGACAGTCACTTCAAGTCCTATTTTCTCATTAATTGACTAAAGGGAGGATAGCTTGAGGAAAAAGTTGAAGTATCCCAACGAGGCACTGGGAGCTACAGCATTCAAAGAGGTCCTGTGGTCCATAGTGCTGGGAACATCTTCTGGTTTGGGTTGGGAAAGAAGCAATGGAATGGCTGAGCAGAGAGCACAGCTACTGACCAGGGAAGAGACTCCTGCCCTTTCTGATTAATTTTAACATTTTGTTCCAAACATTAGAAAATACATTTGCAACAGATGTTTCACGGGGAGAAACCTCTTTAATCCCTTCCTTCAGGCTAAATAGCTTTACAAAATCCTCCCCAGGGCTTTGAAAACCCAGTAAAAGTAACAGCTGAGCTACAGATGATAACTAATCTTGCTGTGTTTGATCACAAAATGGATAGCCAATAATATGTCACATGTAAGAGCTTTTTTGCTGAGATATGAGTTGCACTTCTAAAATCTCCTGATACAAATTAAAAAATTATAAGATTGACTGTGTCCTTGGGTCATCAAGCATCAACCACTTTCAACACCAGTAAGATGAACATAGGATCTACCAGGATAAATTATATGAGAGATGACAGAAGATTGACTTAATGTGATTTAAACATCAGAATATCACTCCATAAGAATAGAAATAAACCTACTTCCACATCCCAAATTATATATTCATATTGGGAACTCTTTTGAATGAATGTTTGAATCACCAGAAGCAACAACGTTGGAGTTAGACCAACACTGAAGAGTTTGGAAAATCCCAACAGTGAAAACTGTTAGAAGACTTGTAAGCAGCTAGAGACATAATGAGAGATGTTATTAACACTTTTTACTTGCCATATTGCCTGGGGACCTAGATCAGGAATTTGAACCTCCTTTGAGCTGGGCATCATGCATAAATTAGAACATATCTCTTTAAATAAATATAAAATACTATGTTTAGAAATTGTTACATATTAAGAAATATGGTTTCTTTGTGCCTCCATCTATGTCTGTGCCAGTCAGAACTAGTAACTCCTTAAATAGGGATTTTTTAGCTGGAAAATCAGCAGCAGAACAGGATCTGCTGAGAGACAGGTACAGATTAAACCACTGGCTTTAGGCTTTGCATCTTCTGGAGTCACAAAGCTACATCAGCATCTAAATTGTTCCTAAACTTAGATTATTTCTAAAAGGGAAGTTTGGCTTTTCCTTTTATTTCACTGAGCTTTGCTTCTCTATGTATATCAGTGGCCAACCTGTTGGAGCAAATACTCCTTGCTCTTACAGAAGCCAGTCTGGGAAGAAAACAAAGGCTCAAGCCTTGGTTGGAGGGATCATATTAAGTGGAGCCAAAAACTCTTGGCACAACCATTAATTATAATTTTAATTCCTAGGTTTTTAGAAGGTCAAAGCCTTCTTGTGATGTGTCTGCTAACATTGCCTGTCTTTTGCAGATTCTTCACTTATCTCCAGGCCTCAAATTTCTCCATATGTCCCAAAATGTTTGCTTTCAAGATTTTCCGGGCTGGACTGGGATGACAGAGTCTGCTCCTGACCAGTGCATCAGACTAGAAATAATTGCAGGACAGCACAGCCACCACTGTCAGTCCTTCAACTGCTGGTTGTTCATAGCACTTCTTTACCCATGGCCTATGGAAATTAATGCATTCTGTTTTTATTTCAAAAACAGAAAAGGGTTTGGATCTTTCCTGCACTGAAAGAGTAACTTCAGGCTTGCTTTAATGCCCTGAGAGGTGATTTCTCCACACCACTCCCTGCCCCCTGCCATCTCCATCCCTTCCCCATGCTCTCTAGAACTGTACTTTTTGGTTTTCCCACATCATCTTCTGCTGTCTGCCTGCGGTCTGCTGTGATTCCCAGCCCAGCTGAGACTGTCCCAGGCCAGCAGAGTCAGATGAGAATTAGATGGGACACGGGAGAGCATAGAGGGGAGAACAGGGGTCCAACTCTCATAGTGGAGGGTAGATAATGACAAGGATGAGGAGGTCAAAGGGCATGAGCAATTTGTCTGTTTGAGGGACAAAAACAAAGCTAAAAGGATTTTGCTAAGTACTGCAATGCTTCTCAGAAGGTCAGATAAATCTGTCCAAGGTAGGCAGATTCTAGAAAATCCAAAACTTGCAGCACCCATTTCAATGGGGCACTGCAGACTTAGGCACCATCATGAGCAAAGCAGAACACGAGAAGAGTTCTAAAAGCAAGGTGGACATGGTCTCTGCTTCTTCCATCAAGGAGATGCAGCAAAAATGTATTTCCTTATCATCCACACTTTCAGCCCTAAAGACAGTCATAGGAATCTATTTCCTTCATTTTATGCTGCTTCTTCCACTGTCTTTATCTTTTCTTTTCCTCTGTAAGCCAAATCTATTGTTTTCACTTGAGGTCCAGAGCTGATGACTTGTTTGCTTTCATTGTCAAGTATTGCTTTCTGTTTCACTACTGGTATCCTTCACTTGTACTTTGAAACAAAGGCGCTATGCAAACAGAGAACAAACCATGTCCTACAGCAAAGCATTTAAGGCTCTTTTGTGTGTTATCATGAATTGTCTTCTATCATGCCATATTGTTGACTGACCGTGAAACTTCGTACTCTCAGCTATCCACTGGATTTGGGGATCCAGAACATTTTTTTAAAAAATCACATTAAGGGCTTTTCCAACCAAAAATCTTAATCCCCACATCTTTGTGCCAAGGTCCAAAGTTTGATGACCACATATCAGCATTCCTGCAGCCAAGCAGGAGGAGGGTCACTACTTCTGGTCCAAGTACAGCTGACTTTTGATGCTGTTTGGAAAGATCATGTGGCTATAAATTGTGACACATTTACCAGGCCTGTACTTCAGGTTTTTTTTCATGTTGTTTTCTAGATGTGATTCAGTACTATGTACATTTTTCAGAGAAAAAAAGACTTTCAAAAATTTTTTATTTTTAACTTATTTTACAACACTATATGAAATCCAAGTCTTAAAAAAAGAATACTTCTTTAATTTTAAAAAAATTTAAATCTAAAAAAAATTTTAAAAACCCAAATACAACAATAGACTCCACAGGATGGTAAAGTATACTAATAATTGGTTTATTTTAATTTGAAGATTATTCTTTCCAAAAACAGATAGATTTTGAAGAAAGGGTGAGGTCATACCAGCATGTAGAGTGTGCAGCAGCTACTGACCACCATTAAAACCTTTGGGTTAAAGATGAGCTCCTCGAGTTACAGAAGGGACAGTGCTGCTGAGTCTTGGTACTGGCATGGGGCCAGTTTACAGCAGGCTCTGAGCATCATCTCTCAGGACAGCAGCCTTCTAGAGTGTCTGTGGTTCTACAGTTCTGTGTCTTCTACTGCTCCATATGAGATGGCTCTGCCTGAGCTGATTCTACAGGAAATATTTCCAAGCCCAGTTAATGGGAAAGCCCAGAGATGCTCTCATCTCTGAGAGGCAAAGTATGAATATGGCCAAAATTACGCTTGGCAATAGTAGAAACCTATGTAAACCTACCTCCTCTTACTGTCATCCTGCCTGGACTCAGACCTCGTATGTGAGGTGGGTGGTGGGGGTGATTCTTGTCTCCCCTTCCTGTCCAGGGCTGGCAGCCTCACTCAGCTTTTTCAGAAGCACGTGGTTATCACTACCTGCATGTAGCTGTCAGCAACTGTGCTCCTAATCCTCAGAGAATGGGTCCAGGGCTTCCCTGGATCTCTCTAGAAAGCCTTTCCCGGTTTTCCTGATTTCCTAAAACATTCTTGTGGAGGACAGCTTAACCCAAAAGCATAATTGCAGGAGGACACAGAGCCAAATGGACCCTGGACTTGCTTGGCACCGCACTTCCCAAAATAAAGATTAAACAGCTATTTTGTACTGTTGAACTGTCTCTTGAAGGGCCATCTTTTCCTAATTAAAGGTATCAGGAAAATAAAATTATTTGTCCTTCTGCTGTCATTAGCACTGAGCTCTGCAGAGGACAGGCTGCCCATAGAGAGATCTTTAGCTCATGCTTCTCTAGACAGTATCCCCCAGAAAGAAGGTTAACATTGCTTCACTTTCATTGCTCTAAAACTGAGAGGGCTGCAAAACCAGCCTAAAGCACAGCTTTGTTTTATCTGAACCCTGCTGCAAACCAGTCCATTAATAAAGTAATTGGGCATAGCCTGAGCAAATTGGAATCACACATTGCTTATATTCAGCTCCTAATGTGCTCATTCTCTGAGGGCTGAAAGACTGAGCTGCCATGCAGCAGGGTGGGACTCACCAGAAAGGACTACGTTGTGCAGGCTGGACTGTGAGCCAAAATAGCAGCCGCCTCTGTCGAGGACAGCTCATTTGCTTGTCTTTGGGGGACTTCGCAGGACAGAAATGCTTTGGTTTGTAATTTACAAAATAAACCACAGAGTGGCTTTCTGATGAAAGGCTCCTTCATATTAGGGCCAGAATAAAATAGGAAGGAAAAGAAGAAGGAAAGCATGAAAAGCAGGGAGAACCAAAGATATAGGGGAAGTGTCCTATCCTGCAGGTCTGTCTCACCCCACTCTGCTGCCTTGGCTTTGTTGTGCTCCCTGCCTGGGTGATGTGCCTGCAGTCTGTAAGCAGGGGCAGGCTGTCAGCAAGGATCTGCTGCTGCCTCAGCATGGGGGAGAGCCGACAGAATCTCCTGATCGAAAGATCCAGTACCTGGGTTTGCAGGAATTGCACTTATCCCTGCCAAAATCAGGCTAAAAAGAACCTACCCCTGAGATGATGGCTGGTGATGTTACCAGCCTAAGGAGTGTGTGTCTTTCAGCATCCCTGTGAATCTGGAAGGTAAGGTGGCACATAGCTGGGCACCCAGCTACACATTCAGAGCAAATATT
This sequence comes from Poecile atricapillus, assembly GCF_030490865.1. Taxonomy (NCBI): domain Eukaryota; kingdom Metazoa; phylum Chordata; class Aves; order Passeriformes; family Paridae; genus Poecile; species Poecile atricapillus. Next base: position 64,810,119 of record NC_081252.1, on the reverse strand, counting down.
CAAGCAGCAGCCCCAAGTTAGCTCTGGAAGGTGCTTTCCAGCACCCTAAAACTGCAGCCTGGATTTCCCTTTCTCATAGCTCCAGTCCCAGGCTGAGTCTTAGGCAAGGCACATGTTTGCCTCCAACTAGAGCCCTCCAAGACAAGCCTAGCATGATCCCTACCTTACTTGAGATTTTTATTTACTTTAGATCCTTTCCAGTTCCCCTACAACTGCAATTTTGGGTTTTCTCTCTCTCTCATCCATTTTGTTTGAGAAGTCAGTGATAGGAAGGAAGAAGCTGGTTTTCTCATGGAAAATTAAATATTCATTTCAGACAGCCCTCTTAGTACCTGCAGAAAGAGCATCAGAGGGCACTGGATCTTTGACCTTTTGCCTGTTCTGCAGATTTTACTGCTCAGTGTTTTAAACATATTAACTTGGCAGTGACGGATAGGAAATCTCACAGAGAGTATGGGGAGACTGAGGTCAGCACAGGTGAGGAAGTTAATTCAGAAACACAAAATTTGCTTTTGTGATGTACTGGTGGCTTCCAGAACACCTCCATCTGAAACTGCTTGGTCAAAGCATCACAGGCTTAAATTACAGAGTAGGGTTTGGCAATGACAGGAAAGAAAAGAGTTATAATCACTGCAACAAGGATTTTACAGACTAAGGGAAATAAATACTTAAACATTAAAATGTTTCCACAACAAACCTGCAGTCCTGGGTTTTCAAACCTCATCATGTGTAAATCCTTTAAGGTAGAATGGCTAACACTGTAGCAGGGACCTGCACATTGCTTCAGTCTGTGTTCATGTACTTTCCTCCTGGAAAGGAAGTTTCTGGCTCTCACAGCAGATCTCTGCTCAGCTTTCTTATCCATTTCTTTCCAGCAACCTTTTGTTCTTTCTGAAGGCAACAGTCAATAGTTACCTAATACTACAGAGACCTACTTCTTCTTGTCATGAAACAAAAGAAAATACTATTGGCAATTGCATCTAAATAGAAAGTTATGAAATCAGGAGGAAAAGAAAATCAGTAAATTTATTTGGATACAATGGAAAGTCCTGCAATGTAATGCAGTGTATGCATCTATTGATCACCTGATGGAGAGTAGCAGAGCTGTATCCTTAAAAAAATGGAATTTTCTCTCCTTTCAGATAATGAACAGCTTTCAGAATGGAGCTGTGACCAAGAGGTTTAGAGGCTGGTACAGGATTAAGAAAACATTATTGACTAGGAAGGAAAAAGAAAGGAATTTGTCTGGGGAAGAAAATGGCCCCTAAAAGTTGTATGAAGGCATAGTCAATTAGCTGCTGGAATGACTAATTTCTAGGTGGGTGGATCTGAGCAGACTGCAGAAACCTGTGTTAAGCCCCAAGGCTCTGCTCCCAGCACGTGGGAGAGGTACCTCAGCATGGGACCAAAGGCATGAGCACATCTGCTGGGGAGCTTTGTGACACAGTCAATAGGACATGGCCCAGAGGAGGCCAGGCAAGCTCTGAACCTCCCCTGGGCTGCAGTCATGAACCTTTTTTAGCAAAATAGAGACCTCAATCCTTCCCTCCAGGTACCTGAGCACAAATCAGCTTTTTAAAATTTTTATTCAAAAGCTTCTCTGAGCACTGCTGACTGGTTAAGGCAGAGATGTGCCAGCAGGACTTGTACTCTGCTGGTGGTGGGCTGAGCATCACCTGCTGTTCCACAGGGCAGGAGGAGGCGATGCTCCCTCAGGGAAGAAGATGAGGGTGAGAAGGAGGAGGAGGAGAAGGAGAAGGAAAATGAAGAGGAGAAAATGATGGAGGAGATGCTCCTTCTCATCCTCTGCTGGTACCTTTTCAGCCTGTTATAGAGAACATTGTCCAAGAGAGAGGACCAGAGCAGTGACCATGCTTCTACTGTTCAGTGGTTTGGGCGCTCACCTGGCAAGAAACATCTTTTAAATTATGCCAGCTGTGTGCTTTGTATTAAATAGTCTGAATTAAATGATTAAAATACAGAAAGTGCCCTTACCGTGTCTCTGGGACACAGACACCTGCAGGACTGGCCATGTACTCCATCTACCAGGCTAGAGAGATGTGCTGCTTCTCATGCACCCTTTTTCAGGCCTCCCCAGCCCCACGAGCCTCTGCCACGATGGAGGGAGTCAGTGTCAGGTGCCCTGGGCCTCCTGCTATTTGGTGCACGCGGCTGGCGTGGGTGGGTTTCACTCAAGGAAAGGTTTGAATACAATTTCCCAGCTCTTACAGGAGCATTTCACAGTGAGACTGTTACATAAAAGACAGGTAACATCTCCTCCTCCTCCCCTGCCCGCCTTCTGTAAGGAAACCAGCAACTAAAGTGCATTTTGTGAAAAACTTGTTCTTGACACTCCAGGTCAAGTGTTGAAAGTGCACGCTGCTGGTGTAGGATGCTCAGAGGGTATGGGGAAAGAAATCTCCCTGTTTTCAGCCCCAAGCTGGGGTTACTGGGGAGATAAATTGGGGGTGAATTATTTTTTTCATGAGCCTCAGTGAATTTAAAGGTAAAATAACAAGGAATATTCCCAGCCAAAACTGCAGCCTAAGTGGCTATGAGTGACTTAAGAGTTAGGTTTTATGTCTGTTTTCTCCTGCATACATTCAGAAATCCGATTTCATATGTAATTTTAAAAATTGAAGAGTGTTGACAGTAGCCCACTAGATTCCAAAATGGCAATACGTACACTGCAGTATTTTAATCTATAGAATTGATCTGATGTCAATATAAATTTATATTTTTTCTGTATTATGAAAATACCCATTGGCTGATTTGCTGCTTAGCAGACTTTCTCACCTCTGCCTTTAAGACTTGCTTAATTTGGAACTCATCACAAATGATGATTTCTCATATTGTCATTTGCTGGTAATATATTTACCCATATACTTTTTTCCTTTCAGACAGATAAGTCAAATGTGCACAAGCCACAGCTGTTAGCTTATACATTCCAAGCTGCTTTTTATGTTCTTTTCCCTTCCCCTACAGCTGCCTATACCATTTCTTAAACTATCTCATCATACATAAGATGTTGAAGCCTAAAAAGTTGAAATTAAATGGCAGGTATAAAACCAGGTCTACCATCTCTGTAGCTTGAACTTTGAGTTACAAAAGTTTACTGAGGGAAGGAAATATACAGTATATTCTGGGTAAACTGTAGGTTCATAGTGAAAATTAATAATACTGGGAAAGAAAATTAATGGATTGAAAGATACTGGAGTGACTCTGTTCAGATGCTTTTAGGTTAAATAATGTATTCTGAAAAGTCACTTTTGTTCTATGGTAAGGTGGGAGCTATATGTTAATTTCTTTTATTCCTGGATCATTTTCTCTCTGAGGTGTCATCAAGTTGAGTTTTCAGTACTACATTGAAATGAATATTCATCACAGAGTTACAGCTTTTGAAAAATCTGTAGGGAAAAAGAAAAAAAGCCCCAAACCCCTTTTCTTCCCCCACTTCATGCAGCTCTGAACACGCACAGCTCCCTTGGGTTAGCAAAGCAGCACACAGCGTCCATGTGTTTCTGGACACAGGCTTTGAGCTCTCCTGGTGTCCCCTCATGTGGGACCAAGGGGTCAATTAAGAGTTTGGAGGGTTGAGTGCTGCAGGAACAATGAGGGTACTCCTTCAAGGAAACAAAGGTACTTGAGCTCATCACTGTCAGTCAGAACTCCTCGTGGGAGCTGGAGCAGTTACAAAGCAGCTTTGGGCTGCCATGACCAGGACTGCTATGAGCAGTCCTCTAGTACTGAAAAAACCAACAGATTTCCAGGAAAATGGACAAAATGGCATTAATGGGTGAGTGAAATGGTGTGGATATTGAACTGGGGGCAGGAAGTTTATGAAATAAGAGTGAAATGTGGGATATGTCACAGCTCTCACTGCTCAGTAAGCAACAAGGTGGAGCCCTTGGCTTACAAGACAGGTAGAGCATTTCACCAGCATTCTCTTTAAGAGCTATGTTTTAAAAGCAATTTCAATGCTGTGGAGAACACTCTGCAATAAATTGCAAAGGGGGTTTGCAATTTACAAGTTAAAGGGAAACCCTTTCACAAGGGTGAGATTGGGCTGGTGCAGCTAAAGCTCAAGAGATGGAGCCTCTGCCTGGCCCTCAGCTCCTGCTGCTTCCACTGTAATCAGTAAAATGCCCTCAATGGGACATGAGGTATTTGTCCAGACATAAATTGCCATTTTATTGACAAAATGATGCTATGAAAAATTCTGATTTTTTTTTCCCTAATTTTAACACATGTTTTTTCCATTCTATCTATGATATTCTATCATTCTATCATGATACATGGACTTTTGGGCTCAATAAGCAATAAAAATGCTGCATTTAGTGCCACATAGTGGTAAAAAGCCAAAAAATTCAGTGAAGCTGGATATTCTAAAGCAATGCAGAGTATTAGGTGTTAATGCTAAACTTGTAAAAGTAAAAATGCATTTCAAAAAATTAGGATATACTGATCAATTTTTGATATGTATCACCAAGATTTAATTGTCTGAAGATGGTTTATACCACTAGCTAAATAAATGTGCAATATAGGAAAATTTTGACTCTGTATTTAGAATTAGCTTGTTTTGCAACAAGCAGAACATTTTGCTCATTTATAGCCTTGAGAAAATAGTGAGGAATTGGCCCTTAGAAGTGGCACAACAGCCACAGGGCAGAGCTATGCTGGATTAGGGCTGTAAAGATATCTCAAAAAATGGCAATAATATGGAGCAGTCTCTCCAAGAAAAGGCTAATTTGGGATCCCTGGATTGGGAAGACTTTTGCACATTTTGGTGACTAGTAGTTTTCTTGCTCAGGTAATACAGAAAAATATTACTGTTGCCAACAAGACAGGTAATGGTACTTCTGCAAGTGTCACAGATGCATTGTAATTCATCTCCAGCCATCCAGCATCAGAGAAAGCTAGATGAAACAAAGCCTGTAATGGTTAAACCAGGCTGAAATAAACTAAAAAGACCAAATTTTCCCATTGAGCTCCCCAGAAGATGAAAACACCTCAAAAATGTATGTTTGTATAGGGTTATGAATGGGTCAAACCTGTGGCCTAACTTCAGATTCAGGAAACAGTGAAACTGAGCTCCTGTTCCTGCTTTTGCTGTGCTGCATGATCTTTCAGGGCTCCAGAGACACTTGTGGCACCTCTACCTACACAACACATTTGCAGTAGGACAGGGAAATATTTGGCTGCTGGCATAGCATAGGAATAGCACCCAACAGTACTGTTCTGTAGAGGGAACTAAAGGAACTCAATTTAATGCTTTTTGCAGTTTGCATTCGGATGCTCACCAGAAAAATACTCCAAAATATTGTTTTAATTCTGTATACAGTCTTGCTTCAGTTGCAGAATTCAGGTGATACCTGTTGCCTTCTCCCCTAAAAGCAAATTCTTCCACCTCCCCACACAGACATTTTGCAGGTAAGGAAGCAACAATTGCTGCCATTTTTGCTTCAGGCAAAAATACTATGGCACACTATTTGGGAGGGTATTTAAATTTATTTTAAAATAATATCAAGTCTTACGGTGTCATAGAAAATAAATCTGTGTGATCTGGGTGAGATGGCTCACCAGCACACAAAACTGCACAGGATCCTTTATGCTGAAAAAAACCAGAAAAGGTGTTTGGAGTTGTTTTGCTGTTTTAACCAAGAAAGGACCAAGGCAGCCCTGCAATAGCAACACAGCTGAGGGTACCAAACAGGCTTAAAGGTTGTGCCAGTGAGGCCTGTCCTGTACAGTCATGGTGGCACATGTGTGGATTTGGGATGCATCCCAGAGGTGCTGATGTATCAAAACAGCCTCCAGCTGATTCATGGCTCTACCGGCCCTTATTCCTGTGCAGCTTCTGGACTGGGATGAATATTGAACCTTTTGGTTAAGAATTTTAAAACCAGAGAAAGGGAGAAACTACTTCATGCGAGTTAGTGGGAGTCATTAAACCCAGGCTGTTCCACAAATGAGAAGAAATTAGCATTCAGGATAGAGAATGAGCTCAGTAGGGTTTATTTTTACAGTCCAGCGTGCTTGCAAACTTCACAGCAGTACATGGAAGGAGTGAAGGGATCCATATCACTAGCATATGGAGCACACGCAAAGACAGCTTATGTGAGTAGTTTGACAACTATTTGGCTGCATTCTGCTCAAAATATTTGTGACAGCAGCAAGTCAGAGCTGCCACAAAGATAACAAATTCTTTGAAGTCCACTTCGGAATCTCCATTTTCATCCAGGTTCTTGAAGACTTTATCAATAGCATTCTTGTCCTTCCCAGACTGCAAAAGAAAAGGAGCAGGTTGAGGTGAGAGGATGCACAACCCCAGTGCAGCAGCTTCTCCATACAAGGTCTTTGGTAGGGCTCTGGGCACTTGGAAAGGTCCTGTGTATTCCCACTGTCTGCACAGCAGCAACAAGTACCAAAAGGATGTGCTCCTGCCTTAATTACACCTGAGAGCTGCAGTCATACAGTGTCACAGAGAGGCGTGCTTGCTACATTTAAAACAGCGTTTATCACCACTAAAGCTGTGTAGCACAAAGCCCTGAGGACACTACCCAGATGAATTAAATGCCATGATTTCCCTATCCATTCCGCTGGAAAGGCTCAGCTGAAGCTCAGGCAGTTTGCAGTTTAGCAAAAAAACATGATTTCCTGGGGCAAATGTCAAATTGAAGCTTCACTGAACACCTGCACCCCAGAAAATATGCAAACAGCCTCAAAAGTGCTTTGAGTGCTGTCACTGGCCTTATGGCCCAGCAAAAGCTGCTCGCAGGAGCTGGTGTCTGGGCAAGTGCTTCCTGAAGCCTGTAGGATGCTGAGATTGGGTTAACACAGCACATATTTTTCTAAGTTGTCATTATTCTTCTAAGTTGCCATTATTCTGATAGAATGACTGAGCGCCATCGTCAGTCACAGCCAGCATGGCTTCATGAGTGGAAAGTTCTGCTTATCAAACTTGATTTCCTTTTATGCCAAAGTAACCCACTTAGTTGATCAAGGGAAGCCAGCTGATGTCATCTTTTTGGATTTCAGTAAAGCTTTCAGTACTGTCTCTCACAGGATCCTTTTGGACAAAATGTCCAGCATACAGCTGGATAAACACATCATGGGATGGCTGAGCACCTGGCTCATGGGCGGAGCACAAAGGTTATAGTGAACGGGGGGACATCAGACTGGGGACCTGTCACTAGTGGGGTTCCACAGGGCTCCATGCTCGGCCTTGTGCTCTTCAACATCTCCATAAATGACTTGGACATGGGACTGGAAGGGACAGAGAGCAAGTCTGCAGATGATAAAAAACTGGGAAGAGCTGTTGACTCTGTTGAAGGTAGGGAGGCCCTGTGGAGACACCTCAACAAATGAGAGAGCTGGGAAATCTCCAGCCTTATGAAGGGAACAAGGGAAAACTCTGAATTTTGTATCTGGGATGGGGCAATCCTGGATATATGGACAGAATGGGGAATGAGGAGCTGGAGCAGCACCATGGAAAGGGACCTGGTCAGAGGCAAGTTGAACATGAGCCAGAAGTGCCCTGGCAGCCTGGAGGGGCAGCCCTGTCCTGGGGGGCATCAGGCACAGCCAGGCCAGGGAGGGGATTGTCCTGCTCTGCTGTGAGCTGGGGCTGCCTCACCTCGAGTGCTGGGGGCAGTTTTGGGCATCACAATATAAGAAACAAAGTTCACCATTAGAGTTTCCAAAGGAGAGCAATAAAGATGGTGAAGGGCCTTGAGGGGAAGCTGTGTGAGGGGTTGCTGAGGTCACTTGGTCTGTTCAGCCTGGAGAAAAAGAGACTGAGGGGAGACCTCATTGCAGTTACAGCTTCCCTGTGTGGGGAAAAGGAGGGCAGGCACTGATCTCTTCTCTGTGCTAACAGTGACAGGAACCCAGGGAATGGCCTGAAGTGGTGTCAGGGGAGGTTTAGGTTGGATATCAGGAAAAGGTTCATCATTCAGAGGGTCATTGGGCAGTGAAAGAGGATCACAGGGAAGGAGTCACAACACCAGCGTGACAGAGCTCAAGAAGAGTTTGGACAGTGCTCTTGGGCACACGGTGTGACTCCTGGGGATGTCCCGTGTAGGGCCAGAGGTTTCACTCAATGATCTGTGTGAGTCCCTTCCAAGTCAGCATATTCTGTGCTTCTGTGATTCTGTGAACAACTACATCTCAAGGCTGATGGTAAGCAATGCATCATCAAATTAAAAAGTGTTTGGTGGAGATTTTTTTTGTTGTTTTATTTTTATTTTTTGGTTGTTGTTTCTTTTTGACAAAATATATTTTTCTTTTTGACAAAATATATTAGAATGAAAAGAAGCTTACAGGAGGGCTTTTTGGCGCTGATAATCTACAGGGATTTTCGAAGGTGCAATTTTAACATTAAACAGGAGATGGCAGTACAGACCTGTTAAATCTAGGAAACACTCCTGTGGCTTTTCTAGACGATAAAAAATCTGATATAATATTAGAAAGAAATTACATAAATTTTTGGGAAATGTCCACCAATTTAAAACGGTTACTACCGAAATTTAAATCTGAAGGCAATTTTTGATCATGATCTAATTAACAAAATTTTTCATTCTGTAATTTAATGTTTCACTTTAAATATAGAGCTTTTAAAAATCAGTAAAAATTGAAACATTTACTTTGATTTGACTGATTAATGTGTCTGGAAGGTTTAGTTAATTTTCACTTTGGAAATTACATTGTTTTAATTTTATAAGTGAATATTTCAAATTATTTAGTGAGCTACATGAACTAATAGCATCTGAATTACTTCTGAGACGCAAAAATAGGAATTGTTTTTTGGAAACTCTTTATAACTGAGTCCAGTCCTTCAGTCCTGTGGTATTTATGCCTGACTGATTCAAGACCTTTCTAGGCAGTTGTGATCTGTGTCAGCTATAACAAATTCTAAGGCCAAAAGTATACATGAGTAACTAGAAAACACTTCCCTAGAGTTTCTTGCAATTGAAAAAATACACATATAAATGGCAAGAAAATGCAGGTAGAAGTTTTTTTCTGAGGTCAGTCTTATGTTCTCAGGTTATTTTTCTTGCAGTTATCAGTATGGCAAGACAGGAAAAAGGAAAATTGTTGGTTTAAATGTATTTAAAATACTGGCATAAAAATATGGGGGAGTTTGTTTGTTTGTTTGTTTGTTTGTTTTTTTCCTAGAAGAGGTAAAGAAGGAAAGGGAGATGGAGACTGGAATATAAGAGGACAATTAGCTAATTCTCTTCCTGGAAAATTCCAGTTTTTCAACCAGTTGCAGGAAATAGATAGAGCCACTAAGAGCAGCTGTGGGGAACTGGAAAATGCCAGGCCACCAAACGCAGTCAGGACAGACCTCTGAGCATCATCCCATTTGGTAGCTACCTGCTGCAGGGGCTCCCCAGCCTTATTTAGAACAAATGTCGAGTGTCTGGGGGATTTCCATGCCGTGGCAGAATTGTGGTTTTGTTGTTGGTTTAGTTTCTCTTTCCATGGAAGTGCTGTGGGTACCACACAGCTCCATGCTCAGGAGCAGGACCCTTCTGCGGTGCTGTTGGGTCACAAGCACTAATCTGTTTTACACAGATTTCTCAGAAACATTGGAATATATTCCCCCTTTGCCATCCAGGTCCTTATTCTGAATATTACACATCTTTAATTTGTGAGACACAACTCCAGCAGGCGTGGATTTCATATGGTGAATTCATACAGCTTGCATGGAAAGATACTGAATTGTATCAAGTGCCCTGGCTGCAGTGCCCTGAAATAGCTGTTTTTACAAAACTGAACTGTGCTGGATACAAAAACTGAGAGCCCCACAAGGAGCATTTGATTCTAGACTTTTGCCATTAAGAACAGTAACAAAACAGTACGAATAGGGAAACATTACTCCAATGTGTTAAAAACAATATATTTTAAAGTGTTTTCTGGATTTTCAGTGAAGGGAAACAAATTTTTAAAAAAAGCAACAATTGAAATTGTCTCCCTGGCAGCTAAAGCTTTTACTAGAACATATTAAGCACTTTTGAATACCTACCAAAATGCACTTTATGATTACATACGAATCTATATTGTACAACATATATCCAGGTCTTTTTTTTTGCTATTAAAGACAAATGCCAGACAGTTCTCTCTTAATTCATCTGTTGTTCTGGTTTATGCATCATTTTGATGAGCATACTGATTATGTAGTATAAATACCTAGAGAAGGTAAATGTATAAATTTTTAGAGATTCCTATCTTTAATCAAGATCCTCAATTGCTGACAGCACAACTACCTTCACAGAAGTTGTGACATGAAGTAGGATGATAAATCCAGGGATAAACAGAAGTATGTGGATTCTGAAGTTGAAACCAAATCTATTTTAAAGCCATTGTCCTGATAATTCAAGTGATGAATTTAGCAAACAGGGAATGGCCCTGCATAGCAAAACCAGCTTTACACAGTTTGTGCAAAATCTTTTTAAAATTTCATCTTTTCTTACAAAGCTTTGCATATTTTTTGGATGTAATTTCTCTAAAAATGTACTAAAAACTGTTTCTGCAGGCTGCTTCTGCACCTGCTACACAGAAAAGGTGCGATGCTGTTCTCTTACCGCAAGGAAATTTGGGAGCTCCTTTTCCAGCAGAGTCTTTAGTTCTGCTTTGCTGAGGGTTTGCCTGTTGCCATCAGTCCTTGCATACTGGTCAAAGACAGCAATGGTCATTCCCATCGCAGTTTCCAGCTGAGACATGTTGCTTCTGGAGCCTGGCTTCCTCCTGAACAGGCACAGCCTCAGTGTTCTCGTGGAGGATGGAGTCTGCTCTGCTTCTGGGGTTCTTTATGCATCTGTCCCCTCCAGTCAGTGGCTACACACCCAGGGGACAGTTATCCATTAGCAAACACTTGTATTGAGTACACACCTTCATGCCAACACCTTTTCAAAACGAAAGATTTATTGCCTGGTGTGACTAGTACAACCACTTGCTCACCAGTAGAAACCAGCCTCTCCTTCAAGGTACACAGCGTGACTAACAAACGAAAATCAGATTTTGTTATTGGCTGTTTGCTCAAGATCTGTCCTTTCAGATATCCCTATGGGAGAAGAGAATTGACAGCCCAGTTTTGGTGCAGTATCTGCCAGCTTGGGAGGGAGAGGAGCATCTCACCTCCCCCTCACCACCATAGTTAGGGACTGTGAGGGGCTGCAGACTTGGGACTGCCCTCTGCCACACCGAGGACTGTGTTACAAACCACATAAATCACTAGCACACACTTGGGGTGGGATTGTCTAGATCAAAAATAGAGATCTGCCATGCAGACAGCTGACACAGTCCTCCTGGGCTTGTGCTCATTCCATAGCAGATGTCTCAAACAGGTCTAATGAACCAGCATCTCTCTACAGCCAGCAAAGGGAGCCCTGCCTCTGTCCAGGGCCAGCAAAGGGAGCCTTGCAGAGCTGCTCCACAAAGAACTTGCTCAGGTAGAGATATCTGAAGCAATAAATCTGATACTTGAGCAAACAGCCAGTATCAAAATTCATCTTCATCTGCAGTAAAATGACTTGCTATTTACTTTATGCAGTACAAATTTTGCAATAAAATGACTTGCACTGAAAACAAAAGGTCACTTTCAAGTCCTGTGTCCCTCCATGGCCTTTGATGAACTTTGTGGTTTGCTTGTAAATCCAAGTGCACCATCATTAGACACCAAACTGGCTGGTTCCTCAGGCAAAATCCATCCTCTTACATCAACAATATCTCAGAGCAAGACTATACATCCCATGTATGTAGAAGTCTAGAACTGTTCTGAAACAAAACCCATAAAATTTTCCAACATGTGATTCCAACAAGTTGCATTTCCCAAAAAAATCACAGCAGCATCCCAGGCTGTATACTTTATTCAAAACTGTTCATTAAAATTACTTGTTCCTGACTTCACCCTTATGACATAGTTGCAACTGATTTGCATTACAGGGATAAGGGTTTTAAGAAAAGTTTGAAATTTTTATATTAAAGTGCATGTTGAAACCTGTGTGTTGAGTTTCCTCAGAAGAAGAAACAAGAGTAGAGCAAACAACTGGCCCTTGTCAGCTATGATCTGGTCTTTGCACACACACACACACACACACACACAGAGTGGCAGTCTCTGGTGTGCCAAGTGCCAGCAACTTTCCTTTGTCCTTTTCTGATGCGTATCTGTAACGTGAATATTAAACATGGCCAGTAAAGAAAAATCTATTCCTCCTTCTAAAGGAAAAAAACTAAAAATGAAAATGTTTGTTTTATTCATTTTTATGACTTTGAACCATGAACATCAGTGTTATCTATACAGAAGGAAAAAAGTGTTCCCAGAAGGGCAGAGAGGGAGATCAGCTTCAGTCAACAGGATGTGTCAGTATGTCCACAGCTCTGCCATGTAATGTGGCAGAAAAGGTGTTCTCACAATTTTCCTCTGCAAACAAAGGTGACTCACAGTTTTTGATGATATGGCTACAAAAGTGCTAAAACACAGAATAAACCACAGAGCTTGAATTTGTGCTCACAGAAAGGTCACCATGGTAGTGCTGCCTGGTTGGGTTTCTTTATTTTTGATGTGCATTTTGTCTGTACTCATGCATGCGCACACACATCAGCACTGCTCAGAGTTTTCGATTCACGCTTTCTGTACTGTTTAAATATTTTCTTATGATGTGTTTGTCATTAAAAATAGAAGCTTTGTGCACACAGCACAGACTATTACAGTTGTTTGCAAAACCAAAACAGAGTACAAATAGAAGGCCCACATAGGAAAGCTGGCAGTGTTTAGTACCAACCCATCTGTCCAGCTCCCCAGTGAGAGAAGTCATTTCTGTTGGCTTGTTCAAATTTTGTATAATAATTGTAATGTAAATAATACTCATTATTTGATTCATTCAGGTTTTTCTTTGAAGAATGGTATAGGCAACAAATTGGATGAGCATTTACTGAGTGTTTATAGAGAATTAGGTCTTGCTGTTCCTAATTTGGACCAAAAGTTTAAATTATATATGTGATACATATCTGGACTGTCACATGCATAATTTTCAAAACCCACTCAGGTGTACCCCAATTTTATGGCATTTGGTCAGATATTCAGGCTTTCATGAGATTGGTGTGACTGTGCTGATATTCTCTTGGAGAATAAATTTTAGTCCATGCTCTGCAACAGTGTCTGTTTTGGAAAAGTCTGAAAAAATAGATTTATCAGTTCTACTGTAAAGGCCCATTTGTGCCACAGACAGATGAATAGTTGAAATGGGATAGTTGAAATGATAAACTTCTACTAGAGCTTTTCATCTCTTACAGCTTATCTTATTCCTAAAGGTGCAGGAAGTCACATGAGAAGGACTTTTTGACAATTTCCACAAATCTGTTACGTATCTGGGTGGAAGAAGCACAGGAGGAAGAAAACACAACCTGTAATTATGAACTTGTTATTTTTCTTGTTACTTGTCAGAAGTATGAAAAGCAATTTTCTCTTAGCAAGAGAGTAACATCTGAACAATAAACAATCATTTAATTTTCCAAATTGTGATAAAATTATCAAACTCCCAAATTTTCTAGTGTCCTGGATAGTCTGTTTCAACTTCAAGTATCAACACACTTCATTTACTTTGCACAAATTCTCAAAATTTTCTGTAAGTCTGGTTAACAGTTTTTAGAGGTCATTTAATTTCTGCAATACACAGTGAATTTATTTACATCTAGTGAGTAAATGATGTAGCAATTACTACATTACTTCACAAAAAAAAGTAAAAAAAGATCACATTAAACAGGCACTGGTGGGGCACAGGCAGAAGAGGAGTTCATACAAGCAGTGTGCTGTCCAGTGACACACTGGATAGGTCCTGTTAATTACAGACAGACCAGCTTTCATTGTTTTATTATCATTTACTTCTCAGAATATCCTTAAAATGTATTTCAAAAATGCAATTAATAAGCTAACATACCATTTCAGTGAAGTTTAAAGGCAGGTAAAATGAATAAGTTCAGCTACCTGGCTGTGTGATTTCCTGAGTTGAGAGTTGGAGCAGTAACACTCATCTGGCAAAGCTGCACCATGGGAAACACACTTTCAGCACTGCATATTGACTCTAATCAAACACATTTATTAGTGCAGGAGACTGCAAAATCACTGAATCCGTTTACAGCAAATAAATTAATATTTGCAGGGTAAATACTTCTGTCTAGTTTTCAGTCCTTGTTTGAATAATTTCCTGGATGCCATTCTTTGCAGGGTTCTTTTATACTTCAGTTTTAAGTTCTTGATATTTAGTCTTCCAAGAATACTTTTTATTTTTAGTTGTAATGACAGAAAAAGAGGTCACACCCTAAGGTAACCAAATGCTGTCCACACAAGTGCTGTAGTTTCTCATTCCAGGACTCCTCAGCCAGTCTCACACCAGCAGCCCAAGTGTCATTTGCTCTACTTTAACACTTATATAAAATCCCACTCAGCTATCAGCCAATCCTGCTGAGCTGTGGTGAGCATAGTAAAAAGTTGGTCTATGGCATGTTCAGAAAAAATGGGGGAAAAAAAGAAAAGAGAAGGAAAAGAAAAATGAAGAGAAAAAGAAAAAGAAAAAGAAAAAGAAAAAGAAAAAGAAAAAGAAAAAGAAAAAGAAAAAGAAAAAGAAAAAGAAAAAGAAAAAGAAAAAGAAAAAGAAAAAGAAAAAGAAAAAGAAAAAGAAAAAGAAAAAGAAAAAGAAAAAGAAAAAGAAAAAGAAAAAGAAAAAGAAAAAGAAAAAGAAAAAAAAAAAAGAAACATCAGAAAGGGTCAGAAGGAACTATGAGGGAGGATGGTTGTTTTGTAACACTTAAAGCAATGGAGTAAAACTTTTAGAGTAAGTTCCTATTTGCTATAGAGAGGTACAACATGAAAAATTGAATAAGCCAATTTCAGGAAAACTGTCAAGAGACTCCTGTATGCAGGGAGGAATATTTTTGTTCTGTTAAGCTGCCATGCTTAAGCATGAATTAAGAAATACACTTCATCCTTCATTGTACAAAAATATTTTCTGAGAGGAAGGAATCCCTAAGAGAAAGTTGTTTAGTGTTGAGTGTCCATGCAGGAAACACATCAAAGAAACCCCTATTCATGCCCCTTTTTAAAAACCTTTTTTTAAATTTGAAATATTAATTTATGTGCAGACTGAGGTTATGGGTAGGACTGACCTATCCCAGAACTGTGTGTAAGGTGAGGAGATATCCATAGATGCCACCAGGAAGATTTACAAGATTTACAAATTGATGGAGTGGAAGTTCCCCAGGCACACACATTTTACAGGGCTGGCTGCTTTCAGTTTCCTGAAAGCAATCACAGAGTGTAGTGCATCTGATCAGGAGTTCTTTTTACAGCAGTTCTGTCACTGCTAACAGCAGGAAACGCTGGGCTCAGAAATACTGGAGGCAGCGGTGGGAAATGGAACTAGAGCCTGTTTTTATAACAGATCATTTAAATTCAGATGTCACTTATCAGAAAATGAGAAGGGTTTCAACAAATAGGAAAATAAAAACTGATCTGCACAGAAGTGGGACAATCCTTGCATTGGAGAGGGGAATCCAACCATGAATAGAGTCTCATCTAGAAGACAAGATTCTTGACTGTGTTGAGGAAATGTGGTCACAAATATAGGAGCTGCATTACTTTGGCCAAAATTTATCTTTTGAATGTGCATATACCTATCTAGATGTCCTACCTGGCATGTGTCTTAACTAGGATAGTCATTGCTGTGCCAGGACACTGGTTGTGGTGTCTTGGGAGCAAGCTGCACCTGTGTGATGTCTGTCCCTGCGCTCAGCACCCTGACACACCACTCACATAACTCTGCTACCACACTGCACCTCTGCAGGTGAGGTGAGAAACTTTCTACCCAGAGGCAGTTTGAATTAAATGCTAATTACCCTTTCCATTTCTTTTCATGCTTGATAGCGGCCTCTCTTTGAGATTAGACCTGCAGTTTAGATTTAACTTAGACTGTATTTAAAAAGAAACTTGAAATTACAATTTTTAATATTATACAGCTTCTAAATTGAAAAAGCAGAGTTTTTCTATCTGAGAAAAAAAAGATATGGTATTTTTGGAGTGTCTTTCACCCCAGTACCTGACCATTTTCTGCTGTCTTTGTCAGAGAAGCTTATGGCTTTTTTTCCTTTATAAGCAAAGGAGGGAGTGTGGGAAATGCAGGAACAGAGAGATCTCAGGGCCTTGAGCATAGAGGCCCAGAGATAGAGATGGATACAGTGTTTGACCTGAGACCTTGGAGAATGCTTGGAGCTTTAGAACAATGAAGCCATACAAATATGAAGTAGGAATAGAAGTCTGTAGTTTAAGTAGAAATATATTTTAAGCAACTAGAAGTATGCTTTATATAAGTGAACAAATATGTTAAGCAAGATAATAGAGATTTTGAAGTTTAACATAAAACCTGTTACAGAGTTAATAAGAAATTATAGATGTAGCAATGTAAGTTTCTGTGGTGTTTTATGATTGGATGAAAAAAGATGCATTGTTGCAGCATCATGTGAGACGAAGCAATTGATGATTGGTTTATGAAGACGTTGGTGAGCTTTTGTGTAAACTCTTGATTGGTTAAAAAGTTTAAAAAAGACATTGTAACTAGAATTTAGACGGCTTCTGAGGTGATGGCATTGAATGTAACATCTTAAACATCTCACCCTTCCATGAGACTGATGGACTATGCAATAAAATACCTTTTCTAACATCACTCAGTTGGCCCCATCTGCTCTGATCCCAATAGAGACAGCAACACCAATTACTTGCTTTCATGATTTATTTCCACAGCAGTATCAGAAGCCCTAAGCATAGACTGCAATTGTGTTAGGCCTGACAACTTACAGACTGTACACATTGCATCTTCCTGGCTTGTGGAGCTGAGCATTCAAATTTTGGACAAGACAAGAACATCAGCAGAGCATATTTCAGAGCAAATGTATGTGACTGGCCCAGTTCCTAGTTATGATTTCAAACACTTGTTTAGTTATACCTCTGGTCTCTGGCTGTCTTAAGTCCATTAATATTACCTAACACAGATGCTGCACTTGTTGCCTCTCTGCCTTACCCTTCTTATACTCCTCCACCTCTGTGGAGTTGGATACTTCCTGAAACAAGGTTAGGAAGGACAGCTTTGGCTGTATAAGATATTGCCAAGCTGTTCCAACAGACTCTGCTCTAGAAAAAAGACAAGGAACTAATTTTTGTCACATTCTCTCAGCCAATAAATTTCACCAGCACACCGCACCAGACCACAGCAACTTGGCCAAAGCCATTTTATCTGTATGTTCATAAAAATCCTTCCTCCCATCTCAGCATTCCACATTATGCAGAAAACAAGAAACATTGACACATGATCACCTGCCCTTTCTCTTGGTTAGAGTAATAGCTTCATGTTCTTTTGATCTGCGCATTTGTTTGTCAGTCGTATTTGCAGTTTGCTGTTTACAAAGTACTGACAGAAGAGCACTTAGTAAAAACAATGACAATAAAAAGCTCTTTCCAGCTGCCCTCATTGTAGCGAGGCAGGGGAGGCAGGAGTGAGTGAGTGGCTGTGCAGAGCTCGGTTTCTAGACAGAGTTAATCCACACCATCGCTGCTGTTCTGCCAGCCCCGTTATCAGGCACAGGACATCAGTCACAGCACCACACACAAACAGGGCTGTTCTGCAAACACGTTCACTGGGTCACCTCATCATCCTGCCTGCCACTGACGGTCCTTGCTGTAATGGGGCTGGGAATGCCTGCTCCATAATCTTCTTCCATGGATACTACAAGAGGAAAGAACGCCAGTCCAGGGCTTGGAAGAAAATAATAAAAAAAAAATTGCAGGTTAAGCCAAGTCGTACTCAGCTAGTAAGAGTAGCTGCTTAAGTGCTAGGTAGAGTAAATAAGATGTGACTCCTTGCATGGTTTTGCAATGGATTGGGAAGAGGGAGAGTTCAGGCTCAAGTTGACTTTACTAGCTCTCCTAACCAGGGTCAGGAGTGTGACAGAAACAGAGAGGAAACCTCATTTGTAGGACTATGACTAAGCCAGGTACATTGGTGGGACATTAAAAGCACAGGATATACACAAGGCTTTCGAAATCATTGTGCCAGACTTGCTCCTAAATCAGCGTGTTTCAGCTTAACACAGACTTTGGACATCAAATTAAATGGAATGGAACCGTCATTTTTCAGCAGATTGTTCAAAGGGGAATAACCAATAAAATGGCTAAAAGCAGTGGCCAAAGACTCTCTTCAAGTTCTATTATTAGACAGATGCCTTCATTATATACTCATCAGTTAGCAGACATCATACTGCATGCTAGAACATGACCTGAGGTTAATTACAGAGCTCTCTTTTGTTTTAACGCTAACAAAACAGCCAAGAAGAATTAAAACACATAAGGATTTATTGCTTCCCAAGTGGCACAGAAGTTAATATATTTGAGGCAGAGGTGTCAAAAGCTGGAGCTCTAAAAATACTCTGCTGGCTCATAGCCACCACTGTCAGCCACAGATAAAAATAGGTCATGATAAATTCTACTGCCAGATGCTGGAACTGGCCAGATGTTAGAGATGGCCATGTAAACAGACAAAAGTAGGTGTTAAGAAGGCAGCATTCTTTGCTGTTAGGAGCCACATTTAAGCAAAATGTAACAAAAATAGGATTTGGAGACTATTAAGCTGTGGTTTTCTTAAACATTTTCCTGAACACTGCATACCTCATTGTGATTAAACAGAGAAGTAAGCAGCAGTTTATAGAAAGACCAAAATTTACTGCATGCATTTACAGCTCTGGTGCATAACTGAGAGCTTCCTTAAACAGGGACTTGGGCTGAAGGTCACCATTTTACAGATTATGACTTTCTTGTGTAGCAAACAAAGTTACAGGGTTTGGGGGAATCCAGAGCAGCCCCATCTCTGATTACTTGAAGGAATATGGCACATGACAGAGTTTCACCATGCAGTAAAGGAAATGGATCTGTAATAGCAAGTTTCAGGAAAAAGCCTACCAGGATTTTAAAAAACATTCACAGAAGGTGACATAGCCCTGGTACATAAACACATTCACATTTCAGACATCCACTCTTCACATTCAGCAGCCCTTGGATATCTGCAATTAGCTTTGTTGTCAAAACTCTTCACCTTTGTTCTGACCTTGGAAGCTAGGTTCTCCTTAAATTTCTCAACTTTGGTTTTTCTTCAGTGGTTTTTTAAAAACCTTTAAAGCTGGAAAAAGTGGAACAAGCATTACCACCCCTATATCCTCCAAGAAGCCCTCCTCAACTAGTTACACAATAATTATACATTTATATAGATATAGCTTCATTTAAAACTAGTATATGTGTGTAGGATACTTCTTTCTCTGGAAGACTTTTCCTGGTTTGTGAATGAATTAACACTGACAGTTCCTTCCCACAGGAATGCCTCTGTGTCTGTAATGTGGTCAGCACTGATGACAGTTTCAGAGCTCAGGCTCCATGCATTTTTTTTCTCTACCATCTCCTACTCACACATGGGCTTCCTGCAGGAATGCTTTTATTGGAGAATGTTGTTCAGTCCAGAAGTTTTTTTTTTTCAAAGCATGGTAACATAGTATTTTTGGACACCAGAGGAAGAACTGAAGACAGCCTTCTAAATGACATATCCTCCAAATTCAGAGACTCCTTAGAATAATATTTTGTTAGTGACAAAACATTCAAAAAGTGCTTAGAACCAACTGTTTTTCTTGTGTATTGTCCCACTGACAAGCTTTTGACAGGAAACATGTAATCCATCTTTCAGCAGCAAATTATCATATTTTTCAGTTTCACAGTTATTTAGCCATATTTTGTTTAGTTCTGAATGTCAAAGTAGATGGCAGATCCTTGTCTCATTCTAGACTTTTCAGCTGCCCTAGTTTGTGAGATTTGCTCATCTGCTCCATTGGATACAATAGTTGCAGTGGATTTGTCATCTTTTCCTCTTGATTCATTGCAAAAACATTCAAGTGATTCATAAAGCGTAGACACAGCCTTAAAAAGCAAAGAAAATACCAGTGAAGACTTTTACCCATAAAGTGGATGTAAAATGAACTTTTACCCACGACACAGCACTGCCCCAGGAAACACAAAGAAACACAGGCCATGAAGTTACAATTACAGAGGAAAAGAATGTCTCAGTACTAATGTTGAAAGGCAAAGCCTTACTATGCTCAGATTTAATTCTATTAGTTAATTAGGCAGCAGGCACAAAATACTTATCATACTAAAGATGTCAAGTTCCAGTGTAGATCAGATTCTATGAAATCTGAAATGGAAAACATTTTTATCCCCTTAAACTGTTTTTAACATTTAAATATTTCCAAAAAAACTTCATCATACCCTTCCCTCTGGATTGATGCTCTTTTGATGCAGTAAAATGAAGCAAACTGCTGTGGTATTCAGATGCTTTTCTGGACAGTGCAAAAGTCATCCTATTCCTAAGCATACATAGGTAAGTCCTTTAGCAAAACATGAGAATTAAAGATCTGCCTGAAATGTACACAACACCTATTCCCACAGACATATAAAACCAAGTTCTCAAGCTGAGATGGCATAACAAATAAATGGGTGGATTTGCTGTCTGTGTTCTGATGAACCATGTTCAGTACAGAGAGGTACCTGCCAGACAAATGTCAAACAGGAGGCAAGGTAGGGATGGCCAACTAATCTGGATCACAGTTCTGTGCATTTTGAACAACCAGAACACCCCAGTCAGCAGTGAGCATTATGCATGCTGCCATGAGCTGGAAGTTTGTACTAATGCTACAAAAGTGCTTAGATTTTGGCTGAAACCTGCAGAACTCGATGAAAAAAAATCATCAACTGCACTGGGAATTCCCTCAAAGGCCAAATTCCCCTGCAGCTGGCAGAACTGTCTGGGAAACACTCCCTGAGCATCTCAGCTGAGGAAACATGGGATGATTCTCCAGAGACAGAGACAAGTGCTACTAAAAGCACAGCTGCAGGAAGCAGCTCTGCCATGAGAATGTTCACTCCCAGCTTAAGTTACCTTGGGTGCTTGCAGCTATGTGTTGTCCCCTGACCTAATTGCTCAGTGTTGCTGTGACATACAATACAGGTGAGAATAAAATCCATGGCTTGACTCAATTTTGTGTTACAGGATTGCCTTTTCAACACCAAGAATTGTAAAAAAAGCATGAGACTGTAAATAGCCTTGCAGAGGCGGACAGAACCTTCATGTTCACTGTTCTAGAAATGATGCCCAAACCTGCCCAGAATATCCACCAAATTTCCAAACTTGAAAAGTCTAAGTTATATTATAAACCAGTGTGAGACTATCTTTTCCCGAGTAAGTAGAGAATTTTTTCACAATCAGAAAAAAATTTAAATTAAGGTGATTGTGTTCTGCAATATGGAATTGAAAGGCAGTAAGTGCAATTCCAGAGACACCATAGTATTTGTTCATCACTACTGGCTTAATTTGTTTGAAATGTGGTGTCTATACACATTGTATGTACTGGCTTTACTAACCTACTGGTTAGTAGTAGATGATTTATAACATCCAATTTGCTTGAACATTTAAAAAGGTGCCACTATGAAACCACTGTTTCTGCTTTCACTACAACAGCAAAAAGATCTTTTACATGAAGGAAAATACTGAACCTATGTCATGACTCATCACCATGGCTGGTAGCTGCTAAATTATAAAGCAGCTGCAAAATATTATAATTGCATTCACACATCCTCTGGAGTAGTCTTATCCACACAAATTCTGAGCAGTAACTGGCTATTAATGAACTTTTCACTCAGCACCCCCTAGGATGCTTGTTTTCTCATTCTCAACCTCGTTTTCTTACATCTTCATGAAATATTAACAAGCAGAAGAGTAGTCCCTTCTTAGCTAGTAATTAGAATATTTTATTACTATGACCAGACCACATTATGCCTTGTATTCTTATAATTTTCTTCAACAATATCTCCAGTAAAAGCAAGTCTCTTCACTTCAGTAGCAATGTACTTAGAGGGAATGAATTTTCATAGGTATTTTATTTTTCTTAGAGCAATGACTATTGCTCAATATAAGATAGATATTACTGTTTCATTATCCACACACTGATATTTTCTTTCTTCATGACCACACTACCAAGGTGACCAAACCAAGGCTATTCTCTTAAAGGAAAACCTGTGAATCTGTAAGCTCACTAACTGCGATTGTGACCTTGGGCTTGAGCATTTTTCATCACTTCTGTGTGACTTGCCCAAGCCTGTCCAGCTGATTGCAATGGAAACCTATGCAAAGGTTAAATTGGGAATTCTTTTCCTTGCCTACTTTATGTTTTAATGTAATTAAAAGATGAACGATTGCATGGGAAAGGAGCTTGCCAGAAATCTGCTACCTGCTCTCGGCAAGTGTTGCCTATGAGCTGAAGCTGGTCCAAGCCCCTTGAGCTTGGCACTCAGTTACACATGAAGGGACTTCATTGCCATTTTCAACTTCTTCTACACTTCTTTCTTTCACTCAGTCTTCTCTATACTGGTATTCTCTGCTTTTTGCTGCCCACTTCTCCAGACAAATTCAGTGTTATTAAATATAACAACAGATTTCAATACTTTGCCACTACATAAATACACCTCTTCTTATTTTGGAGTGTGTTTTCTCTACTTTAAACCTTTTTCATGCAGAGGAAGATGCTGTCCTAGGAACAGCAGGTTGTTGTGTGCTTTCTGTTCCACTCCCCAGTGTCTCATTTTGAAAATCCTCTCATAGTGAGAGTCTTTTTACAAACCTCTTACCCATTCAGCAGAATTACATGATGAGTTTTCCACAAGTGCTTCCCTGGTGGATTCATTTCTCCCATGAAGCTCTTCCACCTCCAGCATCTGCTCCTGCTCTCCTGTCAGCACAGGAAGCTGTGCAGGACCTCAGCAATACCCAAGTTCCAGTCAGTGCTTGCTTACTGCCCATTCCAGAGCCACACCCATATCCTCCAGAGCTCGATAAACACCGAGATGAAGAGTGCAGAGCTCTGGTACAGCTAGTCTTGATGACAGGCACTAAAGTGGTATTCAGGCTGTAAGCGAAATAAGCTGAAAACAACTCAGTTACTGAAGAGGCTGCTTTAGATTACCTCACTGATCTGAGCCCTCTGCCCTCTGCTGCCCTACATTTATATTTGTCCTGCACCTTTGTCATTCACCATTATTTTCCTATGACTTCTTCCACCTTTAAAGTTCTAGATTTTGAAAAAAAACCCTCCAAACACAACAAAAAAACCCAAACCCAAATGAACAAACAACACTGCCTTCTAAAGCCCCCTACCAACCAAAATTAATAATTAATTAAAACGAAATCACATCTTGGAAAAAAATATGAACTATGTATTCAAGGCTGCGTCTTTCAGATGTTACTTCCAGCTGTCACTACCAGGAATAAGAGACTGTGATGCAGAGCTAAGTCCTGGCTCCTCACTTTTTCAGTCAGAAACCAGCAAGAAATTATCAGAACTGATACCCTTGAACACCTTAGACAGGTCAAGATCTCCTGTTTAAGTGATGACTCTCCTCAAAAGATAAATAATGAAAGCAAGTGGCTGCAAGAACACTCGCCTGAACTACAAGCTGTGCCTCTGATCCCTCCTGCCAGCTCGAGATGCCTCAGCAGGCCAGGCCAGGCGAGCAGTTATACACTGAAATACCTCTTAAGTTCACCTCTCCAGCCGTCTCAAACCAAACACCTAACTGAGATGTGCTAATGGAAATACTGTAACTCACCAGATAGGGTGGAGTGCTGTTTCTTTTTGTAGCACAGATACAAGCTTCCTACAGAAGGATGGCCCATTTTTCCAAACGTCTCCTTTCCAGTGAGAAATCTTCTGCAATCATGTATTTTAAATAAAGTGAAGTACTAGTCAAAGATAAAAGTACATCGCAGGAAAAGAAAAGGCAGGTAAAATTAAAAACTGTTTCAAGAGTGAATCAGGTGCAAGGTCACTTTCCCATTCCTGAGGGATGCATGCCTGATGATCAGTAATGTCAGAACCTCCTACAGCTCCTGCAGATTGACACTCCCTCTCCTCCCAGGATTTAACACAAGTCTTTTCTGCTTGTACTTGACCAAGTAAGAGATCAGATTCCCTAACATATTGCAGGACATTAAAAGACTGTTAAAGTGTTAAAATAATATACATTAATTTTCCACTATTTTGAACACTACTTCATTGATTCTCTGGCACTGATATTTTCTACATCTTTGATAATTTTGTGCTTCCCTTTGGATCAGCTGACCCATAGTATAAAATACTGTCCAAAACTGGAGTGTACTGCATGGTGGGAAAGGCTTCCTGTGACTTGACCAGTCAGTGAGCGATGTTTGATAGTGCTAAAGGTCTAATCATAGCTAGTTCTCCTAGTCTTTCATTGCATTTGAGAGCTATAAAGAGAGCTGAAGATCAGTATCTTACAGAACTGGTGCATAATGTCTTGAGTTAGTTGTATAACAGAAGTGAGGTAAATTGTCTTCTGGGTGTCTCAGATTATATTAATAACTTAAGGTAAAACAGATCTCACTCCTATTGCTGAAAATTTTAATGTGTGTGAATACTAAATGTATACATGCTTTTAAATGCTTAACTTTTTAACTCAGAATTGGGACCTTAAATTGCTCCCCTGTAAAAGTTAGCATATGACTTTAGTAAAACAGGGAGACATGGCACATATAAAACAATCAGCCACAACAATCTTATGGACACAAATCCACATAGGGCCCATACTGCTCTATCATCCATATTGATTTATTTCTCACTTTTTATTAAGAACTTGTAATAAAAAAATAAAATGGTTAGTAAAGGTCATACTGCAGCCCCCTGTAACCACACAGCAGATTCACTCAGGGTCTCACATCTATCCTCCTCCTCTGAGGAGGAGGAACCGTGGTTGGGTCTTGTGTGAAACACACAGCTCAGGCACAGCACTTTCGTAAACCTTAGGTAATAATTCCTTTTAGCAAATCCTTATGGAGGAAAACAGACTCTACACAGGAGATATTAAGGCAGAGAGTTTAAATCATCATTAATAGTTGTTCAGGCCCTCTTTGTGTTTGTCTCTTCTGTCCTGAGATCCAGAGTGTTGAGGGAGGAAGGTGGGAGAAGCAGGAAATGCATAATTTATTTCAAACTGAAGAATCTTTATGATGACAAGGGAAATGGCACACACATGTTCTTGCTAGCCTACCTTTCCCTTCAACAATCACTGTTATCCCATTTCAATGTGTTTTATTAAAGAAAGGTATTTCAATAATTATCTCTCAGCAGTAAAATCCAGTGTCATTTACACTGGCAGATTTGATGACTAGCACATCCTTGTTTTCATGCATGATGTTGGATGAATAGAGACGTTTTGACTATATATTTTAGGACATATGTTCACTTTATTAACAAAATGCCAGCTTGCTCTACACCTCTCAATAGATTTTTGCCAAATACAGATGATTTTAGTGTAGTCTCCAACTGATATATTTTTATTTTTTGGTATTTGGATGACTCTTAAATTACTGTGTCCTGTAGCTAATGGAGAAATATACATAAATTTCCAAGGTAGAGCAACAAAAAG
Source organism: Poecile atricapillus (assembly GCF_030490865.1). Classification (NCBI taxonomy): domain Eukaryota; kingdom Metazoa; phylum Chordata; class Aves; order Passeriformes; family Paridae; genus Poecile; species Poecile atricapillus. Next base: position 64,784,534 of record NC_081252.1, on the reverse strand, counting down.
TTGTCATTAAAGCTGTATTTCAAATAAATAATTTAAACATTAAAGAAGTGTCTGAATATTAAAAAAAAAAAATTAAAATAACAATTAATACTGTAAAATCATTATTAAATTAATTTTCAAGCTTACTTACTAGTTACTTCTCCCTTGAACAATAGCAATTGATTTCTGGCTAAAGTACTTTTAATCTGATGTGTTAAAGTCCTCCATTATTGTTTGTGTGCAATAAATGAAGATTTTCTGCATACTTGCTGATAAACATATTTTTTATTTTCAAGAAAAAGCTTTATAAAAAGAGATTGAGTCTGAAGAATATTAAACACTCTCTGCCAGGTAAAGAACGATCAAAAGGAGTAACTCAGAATGATTCATTAGTCAATAGTGAAAAATTCATCAGGGTTAAAGAAAAAGACACTGCAATTTTTGTTCCCATGTAGGAGTTCTTCTCCAGCACTGCTTCTAATGAATGACTTCTAAAGGATTAAAACTACCAGTCTACAGCATTTTAGATGTGGGTTTTTAAATTTGGCTTCAACTTCTTCCATTAGGTACTTGCTGACAAGTAGTTTATAACATCAAATTCACCTCCATTTAATCAGAGAGGCCATGCAGACCCCTGTTCTCTCATCAGGTCTCTTGTCTGGCTTTTAAGAAGAGGCTGACTTGGACAGCATCAGAAGAAATCAAACTTTTCACTCCTTCCTGCTTTCAATACATTTTTCTCTCACTGTCAGCGTGCAAAGTGATTGATACATGAGACATTGTGCAATATATGCACAAAATATTTTCTTCTAAAGTGAAACCACTGTGTGGGTATCAGGTAACTCTTTTTACATTCTAATGGCATTGATGATCATTACAAATGTGCCAATCCTATAAAATCTAATCCCATGACTGCTGAGACAATTAGCTTCATATGCTGTATCAAGAATTATAATTCCCTTTTTTCTGTCATTTATAACATTAATGTGAAGAACCAATAATAAAAGCAAACTGCATGGTTTTCTTCTTAATTTTATCCTGTTTATCACTCAGGCACATTTCACAGCAAGACATAACTAACTAGACAATTTTTTTAATATCTCACCCTAAAATTGCACCTGATCAGTTTTATCAAAAATACGCAAATATTTTTTTCTATTTTGTCCATAGAAAAAAACACACATTCATTATATGTAAAGGAGTCAGGCAGCTCCATCTTTACAATGCAACAACTAAAATCTTGCAGAGAACTATATGGACAGTATAGGGATAATAAAAGCAGCAGAATTGATGCAGTGTGTAAATGAAAACCTAGAAGCTGTTCAAGTTAAAGAAATAATCATTAATTTCAGTTTTTCTGTTCATTCAGTTTGTTGTTTAAAACACAGTTGTGCTATTGACTGTGCTACATTTCCATCTTGTGACTTTACTGTTTTTCTGAAAAATATCACTGATAAAAATTCTTTTGCTGATTTTTTAACTCATATGGAATGCCTTCAGCATTATCCACTGCAATTTGTATTGAATAAGAATAATGAATCCTTATCTGCTTTGTATTTCAGTACCTACATGATCTAGAATAAATCCTCCTTAACATTTTAAAATTCTACATTCAACATTTGTCATAAAAAATATTCAAGTCAGAAGCCCTAAAAAGATGGTGCATACATTAACCTAACATCATTTTGGGTGTTGAAGTGTTCAATTTGTTCCTCTATGCTTTGCCTGCAATAATTTCTTTGTGTAAATGCTTTTTGATTTCTCATGCTTTTAAATCTTGCTTTCAGCATTATTAAAAAATAGTTAATATAATCCTTGTCTCACATGTGTATTTGAGGTGGATATACCGTAAGTTTTTTTTTAAGTCTGACTCAAGAATTACAGGCAACTATCTAAAACCAAAACACAACAACAAAAAAAAGCAACACTTACCTAAACAGCCAAAACACATTGTTAAATGAACTTCCATTGAAATTATGATCATCATGCAGAATTATTAGTGTTAACATCAGGCTGCCTTGTTGAAGGTCAGCAAAACATCAAATGAAAGCATATCAAATTTGCAGCTTAACTTCCTCTTCCCTCATGTGCTTGGGATGATACAACCTAAATGTGTCCCAATTTTTCCCTACGCTCTGTGAAACTGCTGTTTCAGAACCGAGCCATCCTATTGGAAATGAAATTTCTTCTTTAAAATTTAAACTGTGTTGTAAGTGGTTGCTGTTCAACCCAGATTAGCCTCTCTTCTGGTATGACATAAAGAACTGGTTTACCAAATGTGGTTTCATGGGAGCATTTGCCATTGTCCTTCTATAAAATCCTTCATTTAAAAGCCCTTCAGAAAGGTGAGGTTTCTTCAGCTGCTGTGCAGGTGTTTGTCAGCAGCCTCTTCCAGCCAACCAGATGAATCTTATCCAAAGCCAGACAGTGATTGCACACGGGTTACACTGAGGCCAAGTATTGCTCCTATCTTTCTTTATTGTACATTTCATTGCCTCCTGGCTGTAATGTTGCCTAAATTCTTCCCTCCTGTGAGAAGAACTTTTGTACTTTTGCCTTAACAGTGGCACAGCTCCACTGGCAGGAGCAGTAGAGGAATGCTGAGCTCCATGATCACACTCCAAGTGGCCCCAGCACCCTGGAACACCAGTGGGGACCTTATGCTGTGCCTGCAGTGCATCAACCATCACCTCTCTGGGTGCAGCTGCATTAATGCAATACCAGCACCATGTACAATAACTAAAGCTTATTTCAGGAAGATTACAAGCATAGGTTAAAAGAAAATTGTCTACACATCTTATCAAGTTAAGGGTAAAACTCATTTTTCATCAATTATTTAAAAAAATACTGCAAATGTAGGTAACTGTATGCTGCTTAATATTCTCCAGCATTGATTTTTGGCTCCAACCCAGAAACATTTATATGGCTGCCCAGAGACACTCCCTGGAAGACAAAACATTGCATTTGTTTCTTAACTTATCCATCTTATCACATGTTTCAAATGCAAAGTTACCAGGCCAGAAAAAATTGTCTCACAAACATGTTCAGTTGGATAACGTCAAAATTACAAGGACAGAATTGGAAAAAAAAAAAAAAAAAAAAAAAAAAAAATAGAACATGCTGAGAATATCAATCAGTTACATTAGGAACTTGATTAAGAATCTGTCAGCCACTAATTTCCTAGAACTAAGGTCAGGTTTTAGCAGCACTGGGCAGGTGCCCAGAAACAACTGAACAACATTTTGTAATGATGACTGTGTCACATTTAGAGCCTAAGGCAATGTTCCTTTCCAGTTAGCAGCAACAAAAGCACAGTGCACCAGCTCATCTTCTTCTCTGTATCTAACTTACAGACATAGTTTCAGTGTTATTTAGATTGCCATGTAAAATTAAAAGGAAGAAGAGAGCAAAGATAAATGTCACAAAGTGCTACAGGCTAGCCCCATTTCTGATGCTATCCAGTTGACTTACTTATCATCTTTTAGAACTAGTGAGAGATAAATACCTTTAAATTCAAATGAATAAAAGGATTTATTAAAGCAAATAATGTATATTTAAGGATATTATTTCATTATGTAAATAATTCTGCTCGCATTCATGCTTTGGTAATACTGATCAAAGATGTAGATTGCACTAAAAATTTACATATTCAAAGATGCATGTGTAAATCCAAAGGAAAAAGTATTTTATTTTGCATTTAAATAACTGCATTTATGAATTTAGTGTCGAATTGTGCAGCTGGCAGCTCCAACATGCAGAATAATTTGTCTAGAAACTAGGTGAAGCTTTTTCCATAGTGCTGATAGCAGCTTGTATTTACTCTAAGAGATACTTTGGTTCTAGTCCAAAGCATCTACAGTCAGAGATGAAATGAACTAGCACACAGAAAAATAGGTTGGCTGAAAGGTTTATTTTTAGCCCTGGTAACTTCTCTGTACCATTTTACAACACAACCCCACAAACTCTCACCACAGAACTACTGAGTGGGTGGAAAAATATGGTGTCAAAATTGCTTAAGTGACCTTTGCTGCCAGAAGTGTAGCATACAAAATAACTATGTGGGTCAGGAAAATATCTACAAGAGAAAGAAAAGAAATATTAATGGGATCTTTCTGCAACTCAATCATATTTAAACTTGGAAACTACACTGATGAATTTGGATTCTCTAAATGTGTTAACTTGCTCACCTGTGTGCTGGAGATGATTGCAGAGCAGCTGCTCAGAGCAGCCAGTCAGGCTCTTCCACTTTCCACAAATCTCTCTTCCCCAAACTTTTCTCTGTCACTTTTAAAGAGCACCAGTTGAGGCATACTGAAAATTACCTGAAACTTTGGAACAAAGAGGATATAAACCCTCTTCCTTCTCCTCACCTGTATGTCAAACTTATTTGAGAGCTTGTAATACGACAGCTCTCAATACAGTTGCAGCTTTTTTGAGGTGCAACTGTCAGCTGGGAAAATTTATTAATAGATAGCAACACTGAGGAGAATGTGTGTGGAACTGAAACTAACACCAAGGCTTACCACAGCAAAATATGCTGCACACGTGTGACTTTGTCCTCTGGTTATGACATTACATCAACTCTCTTTTGCAGCTCCTTCTGATGTATGGTTTGAAGTAGTATTTGAGTGGCTTGATTTCTATCAATTTTTTATGTAGTACTGCAGTATTCCTCCTCAATAGATTCATATATGTGAGGGAAGATAAAGGATCATTAGCAAACAGGTCCCTCTACTGAGATTTGAATGCCTGCAGGCTTCCATTTGCTTAGGCTGAGACTTCTCAGGAAAAAGAACATTCAAAATATGGAATGACATCTTCTTCTAGCAGGAATGCCATGCTTTTTACAGACCACAGTCTGGGATGCCTCCAGTGCAATACAAGATTTGACTCTGGCAAATTACTCCCTGATGGCCAATTGCCTTGAAATAACTCCAGATAAAATATTCCTTTTTATGTTATTTTTTTCCTTTAAATCAGAAATCTTCCACTAATCAAAACAGAAATTCCCTCAAACAGATAAATCAGCTGGTAATGAGGTATTCCTGCTTATATTATGCTGTATTAGAAGGTTTTTGTAGGCCTAGTTCAATCAGCCACCTGGGAAAGCAGTGCCCGGAGGTAGCAGCTGTAGGATCCTTTGCTGCTTGGCCAGGACTGACCATGCAATTGCTCACTGAAGGGACAGTTCAATGTTTATAATCTATCAACATGACTTGCTGTTACCATCACTTGTATCAATGACCACTTCAGTCACAAAAATGTAATTGTAATCATATCCCTATGCAAGCCCTGCATTATATTCCACAGCAGAACCAGGCAGAGAATGAAGGAAGATGTAGAAGCAAGGAAAATGACCTAGCTGAACATGTTTCATTTCCCAAATACATACACAAAACAAAATGAAAACCAGCTGCCATCATGCTTTACTGCATCACAGTAACTGTTTTTATGTGCTTCCCCTTCTGGCTTAATGTTGCAGGAAAATGGCTTTCACTGCAGTAGGACAGGTTCGATTGGCACACCACTAAATATTTATAGCCAAGGACAAAAAATAACCATCAGAAAATACCAAACAACCTTTCTTCATCCAATAACTGAATGTGACAGTTTCTGCAGTGATTTCAATGAGATGCAAAACAGGCTGTCTGCACAGAAAAGTTGACCACCAGCACAGGTCTTCAGCATAACTATTTCCCAATAGGTATTCTGGAAGGGCCTTTTTCACTCTTTTTCCTTTATTCTTGAACAGTGTTTCCATGTGGAGAAAATTACTGCTAAACAGCCAAAGTAAATTAGAACAGTTACCACAGTAAAATGTCATTTTTACATGAGTCTAGATCTGTGACTATTAACTGGCTGAAAATGCACCTATTCTCTTTTAAATCTATTTCCTCTTTCAGTTTTATGTTTCATTCATCAGAAATACAGCTTTGTACAGTGTTGCACCAAGCAACATTCATCATTACTATTGTAGTGAAGTAACCTGCTTGATTCTCATCTCAGCTGTGGGCATTTTCCTGGTGAATAGGCAAAGTAAGTAGAGATGTCCAATTGCATGAGAACAGAGTAAGATTCTACACATCCATGTTGTCTAGAGCTAAGAACAAAAACAGAAAAGATGCAGCTTTTATTTTTGACAAAAATACTTACCAGCTCTTGGGAAAGTTAGTTGCTTTCCAAGTTTCCTTCAGTTGCTCTATCAGATGTGCTTAGAATTTGCCCTCACTGGCAGTTCAGCCTCTCCACACAGTATTCCATAGTTAATTTTGACTTGCTGCTATTGGAACATTTCCTGATACCACTGTGCACATTCTCTGAGCCTGAGAATTAATAAAGTTCACAGCATCACAAGAACAGTGCTCCTCCTTCAGCTTACATGACGAGTCAGTTACTGGCCATGGGACAAGACACCTTCTACTCTCAAACTGGCTTCAGTTTACCCTGACCACAAGACACATATCTAGGACCCAGATTCCATCAGGAAAATTTCATCAGTACTGAACCTTAAAGAGACACAATTTAAATGAACTTGGGGCAAAGGAATACAAACATTCCATTTCAGTTTACAGCAAAGTAGAAACCTTGCAGTTGTTTCCCAGAAGACAAAGTAGCTGAAACACAGCAGGCACTTCTCTTTGCATGTAGGAATAGAACAACACTTGACCAATCACTATTCTGTGATTTGGAACTCATCTTCTCTAACAATAAAAACCTTAAGAGAAGACTCTTGGCAGCACTGTTAATTAGAAAGACAATTCAAGACTGTAGGACTAATAAGATTTTGTTAGTGCTCCACAGTGAAGCATCATAGAAGCAATCACTTTAAAACCATCAATAGCAAGAAAAAAAATATTCAACATGCTCACTCTGCAACACAGGTCTATTTTGCATTGAACAAGTTTCAGAAAAGGAAAGTTTTATATAATTAACTGAAAAAAACATCCACACCTCAGGCCAACAACTCAATTAAATTCTAAGTTTATTCCAAAATGATTTTTTCTTTCATTAACAGCAGTAGGATTTTTTTCAAGATCATCACTTGTATCTTGAAACAAAACTTCAAAGATATTACATATTCACCTGAAATACATCATCAAACATTATTGAACCTGAAAGTACACGAAGAAAGTCCTTATTTCCTTTGGGTGAACAGTTACTATAAAGTCTTCTGAGGTCTCTGTGCTGTTGAAGAATCCTGTAAAACACAAAAGCATTGATAATTCATTAAAGCAACTTTATTAAAATGGATATGTTATTCTATCACATCAGTTTTAACTCATCTCTTCCCTAAAAGCTAGTGTTTGAGCAGATTCTTCTCCCTAAAACTCTAAGTAGTATAGAGTCTAAGATGTACCCATTCATAATATTAAAATATACAACTTCTTTTCACGCACTGACTTACACAGAAAATGTGCAGTGACTCCCCAGTCATGCACCTTTTCTTCATCATGAATAAAGAGCAAGCAAGCTCTGAGCTGCAGGTCAAATAGAGCTCTAAACTCTCACCTAGCCCATTCCAAAACCTCTGCAAGCTTTTTACAAGGCACAATATGTATGTGACAGTAGGACATTGTCCAAAAAACTAACTGGAATGAGAAGTAAAATGAGGTCACCCACAGCACTGGATCTGAGTGTCAGCCCCAACTTGAATCATATCCACAGAGTCCTTTAAGCTGATTACAGCAGAGATTTTTAACTGAAGCTGTGTGTTTTTTGCAGTATAGGCTTAAGCTTAGATAAACGCAACTCATCAGCATCTGACAAAACCAACCTGTGTCACAAATATGAACTCAAAGTAGCCACTTCTATCTGGACAAAGAAAACTCCAGAAAGATTCCAAGCTTTTGAACACTTCTAGGCAAAACAAGCTATTGGATAAATATGAGAGTCAGGTACTTGCAGGGAATCTTTGCTAAATGTTCCTACCTGCTGGCTGTGACAGGTACCAGGTCTGTCATACAAACCAGCAATATATTTCTAATCTTGCAGTTTAAAAAAATATTTTTAACTAGACTAATCATCAAGCTTCAACAGTTAACAACAATATGGACACCAAACACATTATTCCACCTACTTTTGCCTGGATATTGTGCAGTCTTCCATTTCCACCTCTCCAAAGTGTTCACATCCCAGGTGCCAGTGAGGGATCGCTCTTCCACTGCCATCACTGATCCCAATCCCTTTAGCAAAGCCTGGGAGTAAAGAAAACACCAGGAATCAAATGAGAGTTCACAGACAATAGTATCAACTCACCAGCCTAGTACACAGTAAGACCAGATAGAATTATCAACTCTAGCCTGTTAATTACAGCAGAGAGACTTTAAAAATCTGCAAGGTCATGCAACACAAGGGCAAATACAAATTCACTGGGCTTCAAACTAAGCTGAAGTGCTGAAAACTTCCTCTGTGCTGTAGTACAGAGTCTATTAAAAGGGCTGAAACTCACACTCCCCCTTTTACTGAAACAGAGAATCCTACACATCCTACATGCTTCTGTCATGACAATCAAAATAATAAACCCCTGCCATGGAGTATAAAGTATTTTACTTCCACAGGAAAGATCAAATAAACATGAAACTGAAAAAAAAAGAGCACATGATGGAAATGACAAAGTTTGAACAACGCACAGAAATCAACTGTAAAGAAAAAAAATGTTTTCCTTTAACCCTGTCCATGTTTCATTAATTATAGGTACAATTTTCAATAACTAAAGAAACAACAAAACAGAATCCTACTCTGCACTAGTTAAGGTACTGCAGGAAGTGTTACACTACCAAGAGCTCAGCAGATCCAGTCCTACCCATATTTAGCATTTATCTTCATGCTGTGCCTACTGCAACTTCATCTGAAGTAATGCCTTCTGTGTTGCAAAGCCAAGAAAAAAAGGCTCACTTCCCTCTGAGGTTAAATTTCTATAATACTTTTTCATCCATCTTTTGTGTACTTCATAGTACACATGATGTGTTATTCCAGAACCATTCCTCTCTGGAATAAAAACACCTCATTTGCTATTCTGTCTCGAAGGGTTAGATTTACCTTTAAATCTACTATCACAGGCTGAGACAGCACAGGATCCTCTCCAACTTCATACAAGTGTCTGATTCTTAGCAGGACACGACTGAAATCTGCATCACCTTGCTTCTGTTTACCTTCAAAAGAAATCAAAATGCATATATTTTCTTACTTTAAAATTAAACCCAAGCTTTAAAATTTTTTGTTAAACTTTAAACTCTCATCATTTGAACACAGTTCCTATTTTTTAAAGTTAGCAAGAGGACTGATATCAGGAAATAATCAGCTCCTACTTTGACAGGAATGTCACTAAGAAGCATGAAAAACTCATGCAGGAGAAATATTTTACTACTTGAACAGAGAAATAATACAGCACAATTAACTTTCCTGACTGAGGAATTTAACACTTTGCATAAATAAAAATACTAGCCACAGAAGACAGAAAAAAAGAAAACCAGCTTATTTAAGTGTAACATCCAGCCACCCCTTTGAAGGCACCTACCCATGTGGATGCTGCGGACCTGCTCTGCATGATTAGAGCTGTACCTCCACCCTGGAATGCTCAGAGTCTGGAGATGAAGATTAGGTGGCACAGTTACAGGCAAATCATGGACTGAACTCGGTTGAAGTTGTCTGGGTAGCTTTGGTTTATCTCCTTCATGCAAAATAAAACAAAACAAACATTAAAATCCATCACACACACAAGCCTGGCTAGGGCACTGTGGAAGGGTAAAGGGCTTTTTGCTTATTCTGCTAAGGCAGAGGCAAAATAGATAACATGCTTTCTCCTCCAAGGCCTTCCAAGATATAAAGCAGGAAGCAGCAGGATTTTAACGGCTAGAAAAGTCTGTCAGAGCTTTCCATAAAACAAATTTCACTGCAGTTTGAAATTGCTATTTCACTACCAGGCTTCAGTTTTAGCTGATAAGATGAACAAGTATTTTTAAAAGAATGACTCAAAAATGGTCATTAAGGACTCAGTATCCAGGAAGTCAATATATGGTGCACTACCTACTTTGGACTAATTCCCTGTGTGAACATTTTGTTCTCATTAGATGCTTTAAAATTTATTTTCCTCTGAAAGTAGAGATAATTATGTAACAAGAGAAACATTTCATATACTTGGACAACATCCATGTTTGAAATTAATGCAAAGTAATTAGCAAGCTCTAAAGCTCCCTAACTCACTATATACTAACTCTGCCTCACAGGAGGCTTGAAGTCTGCATTTAAAAACTCAACACCATAAATCAAAGCAACATAAACAAGCCATTTAGATGCTAAAGACAGCACAGGAAGCTGAGTGATTACCTGGTAATGCTCCAAACATTACTACTGGCCTATGCTCTAATGCCAGTCCACTTGTCCGATACAAAGTATTGGTGGCAGCCTTGGTTCCTAAAATAAGCCAAATTACTGGGCGAACCACTGAGGAGTCATTCAAAGTGAGATTGTTACTCAGGTCCCACTGAAGGTTGTTCCACAGTCTCCTGTGTAGCATCACCTGTATTGGGAAGGTAAACATCACAGCAGGAATCAGCCATCAGGTTCTACTTATATTATCCGCTACCATGAAATTACACTCACCCAGAAAAAGAAACAAAAATTTGTATGTTACCTCAACTTGTCCATTCCCTTGACTTGATACACCATGAGCTCTTTCTGCAAGCAGCATCAGCCTTGTGGTATCATCTTCAATGTAGGCAGTCTGGACCATTGGGTAATAGTTCTGTAAACACACAGCAAACCATGCAGAAATTAATATTATGAGGAATTAACCAGGAAACGCAGAACAAAGACACAACTGACTTTGGATTACACCTTTGTGCCTACCCGAGCCACTGTGTTATTCACATATGCCTTGAATGGTCTTTTCTGCATCTGATATCCGTTGTTGTCGGTGTAGAGAAGTTGTCTGGTGTTCAAATTTGTGCTTGTTCTTAGAATTGCTTCACGATTTAATTCCAGAGGCCCAACACTGTATTCTTGCTCTATCCTATGGCAAAGCATCTTCCCATCGTAGCCTTCTGGTACTGAATACAGCCTGGTGTACACTGCATATATATAGTCCTGAGAAGTAACATTGCTATGAAAATGAGAGGAAGGATGCAGAGTTTAGAAAGTGGAGCACTTGATTGATTACGACAAAACTTGCAAGGCACACCTCATGTCATCCTATGCAGACTTTATTGCCCATTTTCTATTTATTTCATGTACAATTATTTTTAATTTCAATTTAACTTTCAAATATACAGATATTCAACCAGAGTAAGTGATATCCTGTAAGTTTCTTTCACACTACAAGTGCCAGGAGGCTTCTTCATTTGATTACAAAGACTGTTTTTCTCAAAATTAACAAAAAATTAAAAAGTTATTATGACTCCCTAAGCAACATATTTACATTGTACAGAATACATGCATTTTTTCAATCTGGGTGATATCAGCTTTGATGCAAGAATTCCACACTACTTTCCAAAGGTCCTCCTCAACTACAATCCTTGAGCAATGCCATGTAAAGCAAAAGACTTCAACCAAACAACCAGATTTAAAAGAGGGTGAAGGGTTTATAGACTGATATAAGTTTAACACAGAAAAGTTGCTAGTTCATCAGGGTCAGAGTGACCTTATAAAGGATTAATTTCTCCTTTCTCTAATTTGCTTTCAAGGTAGGTATTCACAGCTACTAAAATGTATCATTATATCCAATTTCCATCCATGTAAGATATTAGCTGCAATATTCATTGAGTTGTACAGAACCGGTTTCTGAACAGAAGTTGCCTTAAAAAATGTACCACAGAGGATCACCCTAAACAATCTCCACATCCCTCCCTCTCTCCCTCCTGCAGCATTGTGTTTCAGGAGTGGGCCCATGTGAACCTCATGAAGTTCAACAAGACCAAGAGCAAGGTCCTGCACCTGTGTCAGGGCAATCCCAAGCACAAACGCAGGCTGGGCAGAGAAAGGCTGGAGAGCAGCCGTGAGGAGAAGGAACTGGGGGTGCTGGTTAATAAGAAACTGAACATGAGCTGGTAAAACACGTGCTCACAGCCCAGAAACCCAAACATGCCCTGGGCTGCCTCCGAAGCAGCACAGCCAGCAGGTCAAGGGGGGCATTCTGCCCCTCTGCTTCCCCTCCATGTGACCCCACCCGCAGTACTGCAGCCAGCTCTGGGGCCCACAACATGGGAAGCACCAGGAGCTGCTGGAAGGAGTCCAGAGGAGGCCACAAAGATACTCAGAGGGCTGGAGCAGCTCTCCTATGAAGACAGTTTAAGATTTTTCAGCCTGGAGAAGAAAAGGCTCTGAGAGACCTTAGGGCAGCCTTCCAGTACCCTTCCAGTACTTCTCCATCAGAGAGCTGGAGAGGTACTTTTGACAAGGTCATGCTGTGATAGGACAAGGGGAAATGGCTTTAGACCAAAAAAAAGTAGGTTTAGATAAGATGTTAGAAAAAAATTCCTTACTCTGAGAGTAACAACACACTGTTGCAGAGAAACTGTAGATGCTCCATCCTGGACGTGCTAAAGGCTCCAGCTCTGGCTAAAGGTTGGACGGGGCTTTGAGCAACCTGGTCTAGTGAAAGGTGTCCCTGCAGAGGGTTTGGAACTGCATCTTTACAGTCCTTCTAACACCAACAGTTCTATGATTCTATGATTTACAGGAGGTGCTTCCTCAGCAGTACATTCAGCAGATGTATAATAGTTCTTTTGTCTAAATCCTAAACAGTACAAATTCACAGAACTTAGGAACAACTGTACAGAAGTAACCTCATACATATCTGAGCATTCCAGTGAAGTGAAGCTGTGATGGTGTTGTACCTGTAGAAATACTGGCGTATCTCTGTCATCAAGCTTCCAGACATCACTTCCAACCCCACTGCTTTTGATACTGGAACAGCTGAAGCATTTGGAGCAAATAAATAGTTATCTGAAATGGGTCCTTTCTTTGTGTCTCCATTTACGTGGTACTCAAGGAACTCCTGGGTGAACTGGACAGTCTTGTTAGTCTCCCTGAGAATCCACAGAAGAGTAAAAATTATATAACTTACAAATACATTTTGTACATGATAAATACAAAGCTGAACAGCAACAGTAATGGAGGGTGGAAATGCAAGGTGGAAACAGGAGGCTGGAAATGTAAGGACAAAAGTGGATTGATTTTGTGAGACTGAGTAAATAAGGACAGCAAAGAATTAAAGAGCTTGCCATTAAGATACATGTCAGTTTGTAAGCAAATGGAGTTTCTACGTAATTTTCTATTTTTGTAGAAGAGAATCATCTTAAGGTTAAACATCTTAAGATGTTTATATTAAACATCTTAATTACCTCATTGTTTTGATGCCAGAGTTGCTAAAGGATTAAAACTACCCATTTCACAAGAATGAGGTACACTGCACTGCACTAATGAATAATTAGGTTCATTTAACTTTGTAGCTAGGTAAAATCAGCATGATGCAAGTTTCCATATTTAACACTGGTAGCAATAAAATCAACAGGGTAGCAACATTTACAATCACTCACTACTTACTGTATCTCCTCCTCTCTCCACTGAAGCTTACAGTTTAGCTATTCATGACTTATTATCACAATTTTTAGAAAGTCATATAAAGGCTCTCAGCTATCTGCTCTGCCTTTGGCAACTTGCTGTGAAAACGGGAAAAATCACTTCATCTAGCATACAAATTTATACTGACAAATATTTTATCTCATATTGATACAGCTACCCACAATTTGTAATAACTGAGGAGAATAACCAAATGTTTTCTACTACTTCTCTTATGAGGCACTTCTAGTGCAGAAGCAGAAGTTCTAGTTGTTGCAGCTGAACGTAAAAGGCTTCCCAATTGAAGAACCCAAGTTTTTTCAACCTTTCCTCCCATTCTGACCTGTGAGGCCTCATTCTTTCCCATTATCCCACTGCATACTTTCTGAAACTCAAGCATTTTGAGCTTGTCTGAAGGCTTGTGAAGAAAGTGAATATCTCATTTCCCTACATGCTGAATTCCAGCTCTTGCTGCCTGCCAGAACAGGATGAAGAAAACTGTGAACTGAATTTAGATTTTTGTTCTGTGCTATATTTCTCATAGAATTTGGAGACAGTTATGATCTGAAGGCACTCTGAGAAAATACTTATTCCAGGGCTCTTAGATAAGGTCCAGCTATACTTTTAAAGCTGGTTGTAATGATACTGAACAACAAGTTCTTGCTCTAGGAGGCAGAATTATGAATGAAACTGCAAAGGTGAAAGAGTTCTAGCCATCACCACACAGTGAAAAAAGGGGTCAAATCAGTTACAATAGGTGACAATTTGAATCCTGAGCAGGCAAAATGCAGCAAAACTGCACTGAAGCTGAAGAAATTGCACCAATTCACATCAGCTGAGAAAGACCATCTGAAAACATCAAATCTACCTGATTAAATGGAAACTCCTTAGTTAAAAGTTTCCTTTCAAACAGTTTTGTAGCTTTCTACCACAGAAAGAGTGATATGGACTTGCAAAACAGTACTTAGTATAAGTAAGCCCTTAGTTCATCACTTAAGGATCATTGTGTAGCCACAGTATATGTGCTTATTTAGTAATTTTTAATAAAAATGCATATTCATAACCCTCTTTGGTTCTGAAGTACACTAAAACTCTGCTGACATACTAGTTATTACTGTGATATGTCATCTCAGACCAATTGCAAAGTTAAACAGGGCAACAACACAGAACTAGTATGGAATCATGCCTGTGCTGGTGTGGAAGTGTCCTGTAAAAAGGAGGACATGTGGGGATAAAAAATAATTTTAAAGACCGCAAAGAATATTTTGTTGAGTCTTGGAATTAAGACACATCACACAGTCCTTGGATTTATTTTTATGAAGTATTTCACAAAATCTGAAACATTATTGAAACAAGCAGGCAATCTTACCTGTCTGTGATGCTGTGCATCAGGTTTGTGTTTTGGTCAAACACGATCTGGTAGCAGTTGTTAACCACAGGAAACAACCGTGGACTTTGCTGATCTGCACAAGTTAAGTCTCTCCGCTTGTACTTGACTGAGCTCCCAATAAATGCGGACTGTTTACCATCCAAGGGTTTAATACTGTATTTTCTGTAGCTCAGACCACTTATTTCAACTAGGATATACAGATCATAGGTAGACTGGGATTCTATGGAGCTTTGAACCTGTACATTAGTATACACAAAAATGCTTCATTACAGAAAATTAATTGGCAAGGCAATTACCTTCATGTGCTGTAAGCCCTAAATTATAAAAAATAGCTTCTACTTTAATAATAACTTTCTAAACATGCCATTCTTATAATTCTAAATTATAATGTAGATCCATGCTGTTTTTAATTGGGAGCCTGGTGAACTTGGATTAAGCTGAGCCTTACTAGTGAAGGAAAGTCACTATGCAAATTAAAAGCGTTATTTTAATGTAAATATGGAATCACAATTTAAGATTACACTGCAAAATGTCTATAAGAGCAGATATAATAATAGTAAATTAAATTGATCAGTCAAATGACAGAAAAGAGAGTGAAACACTAGAGACATGACTATTGCAAAAAAAAGAAAACTCATGACAAGAGGAGGAAGCACCAACATGGACCCTCACTTTAGGGAAGGCACATGAAAAGGAGATAGAAGCATTTAACATCCTTTTGCACAGTAAACAGAACACCAGTGTTATGTAATACTGAAATACGTTAAACATCAGTTTTAAATCATCTTTCAATTACATGTGTCCTGCCCATTAATGTTATATAATGTTACTTTAGTACTACTTTTGATTTGGAGAAAGAAAATGGGGCTAGATAAATACTGAACAGATTCTATGGACAAAGAAGCTAGTTATAACTAACAAGCAATTCAAGCAAGCTGTTTGTATCTTCACACTGTGGACTGACATATGTCCAGTTACACCACAGACAACCTAACAATAGTGATATCAGCAGAGTGTACTCCCATTCTCTCCCTTCATGATACTCGTGCATGTGGTGCAGAAGGCAGCAGAGCACTTGCCAAAGTTTCAGTTCCTCTCAGCTGTGTATTTACACAATTGTCCTGAGCTAAGGTTTTATTTCTCACAAAAGGTAAGAGTGTGTAATATGAATGCACTTTTGAACTGCACATACTGGAATTAAAGGACCCCAAACCATCTTGCCATAACTGCTAAAGAGATTTTACTTAGCCTCAAGTGACTATCCACATGCATATAAGAATAACTTCTAGCAACCAAGAATACAGATAAACTTGGTACAGAGAGTTCTGCCTCTTTAAAATAAGGGCAATGTACCTTTAGGACTTCCTAAATCCTGAATAAACGTCTTGAATAAATATCAATCTTGTCTTTGTATCTTACGAGACAGAAGTAATTCAGACAGAATGACCTGTGGGAGGTAAGTGACTGACAGGCAAGCATGACCATGTGCCAGCCCAAAGAGACTGATGGTTTCCAGAGGAAGGCAGTAAGGTCCTGTGCCATCACATGTACAGGTACAGGACAAGGGATAGCTGCTGTGCAACACCACCTGACTACAATCTGCCTTCATGCACCGTCACAGTCATAAGCCACAGGTCACAGAAACTGTGCAGCTGGCAGAACTGGCTGAGCTATCTGGCATCTCAGGGTCAGAGGGAGCATCTGGAATTGCATCAGGCCTCTTCAGGCCTTATGTGCAGAAAGCATTCCTGGAGGTTTATCAAGCCACTGATGATGATGCATTCTGTACAGCAGAGAAAGGCTAGTGCTAGCTTTCACTTGAGGCTGCTTTCTTCCCTTCCAGGGAGCAGCTGGCTGTGTTTTGGAGCTTGGCTATGACAGAATGAGCCATCAAATGGTAGCTGACTGACACCAGTTTCTAAGGCCTACATTTCTTAATTCTCTGCTTCTCCCTCCCCAAGGCAATCTGCCAATTTTACTAAAAGGGCTGTCAATTGTAAGGCAGTGCTTCTACATAATAAGATTTATTTGAAACAGTGTTTTTTAGAGAAAGAAAAATAAGGTAAGAAGCACCAGGTCACACACAGCAGACATGCAAAGGACAAACCAAACACACTATAAGAGCATCAAATCCTTTTGGACAGTAAAAAAACTTTCTTTGTTGAGACAACAGGCAAGTAAAAAAAACCCTTGAAGGACAAGTAGGAAAATCCCACTTGGACAGGAGGTAGAATCCAGCCAATGAAAATTGACAAGTGAGAGAAAAGCAACAGAAAGAAATAAAGTTGAAGTACCTGTGCTGGCACAGAATATCCCAGTTCATCATATACACTCATTGCCTCATTGCTGACAGAAACCGTGACAAAGGTAGTGATGTTCCATGCCAGTGGGTTATAGACAACAACATACTGGTCAACATCTGTAGCACCTTTGTGCATGCAAACAAACAAAACTGGCAGTCACTACGTCATGTATTTTTAAAATGTGGTATTAAAAAGCACTTAAGAAATCTGTCTAGGTACAAGTATCCTACAAAAATTTTAACAAAAAACCCTACAGTAAAACTTCATGACTGAAAAAAGGAAAATATTTAATAGTCCTTCATTCTTCTATGCTCGGCCTAATCAAAAAAGATCACGTATACAGAAAATGACACCTGAGTTTAATGTAAATGCATTTAGTGAAGATAAGCTTGCAACTCATTGTCATGCAGTATTAACTTTATCAGAGTTATACAGAAGATCAAATAAGAACCCTAATTTAAAAACAGCCCTGTAAAAATCCAAATTGGTCTGTTGCACAGCCCACGGCACTGCTTACGTCTGACAGTTTAAAAAGTTTCCAAAGTAAAGATAAAAGGGAGTGTACACTCTTTAGAATAGACTTCTTAAAAATATTTTTTTTTTACACAATTTTTTACACAAGCTGGCAGTACATTATAGTAAGAACATTTCTTGACTCTGTTCTCCTTATCATGTAATGCTCTGTTGCAGACTAAAGTTAGTTTAGTGACTACTCTGATCAGCACCTCTTCTTCCTCTTATTTTACATTTGAGGTCTGAATCTGAGACCCAGGTCTAATATATGCAGGTAGAGTTCTGTGTAACATCAGCTGAGAAATCCTGTGTCTCATAAGGCAAACAGGATTTTCTGGCCATGGTTCACAGAACATAGATGTACATAATATGTTAAATGTTTTGGAAGAAAACATGATAGCTTTCATAAGGTAGCTTGCAAATTGGAAAAGCCGTGCAGGAAGTACCTGGTTTTCCTGAGCCTTTAGTGTAAACAGAAGAATAGACCTCCCCATTCTTCTTCGCATTGTTGATATCAAAGATTATGGAAGCCATTAGCTTCTTTACGTTGAACATTCCATACATCAAGTTATTCATGTACATGTCCTTCACCTTGGGAGACTCTGTGCCTGTTACACCATCGTGGTGCTGGACCTTATATTTAAAAGTAATTTGAAAGGAACAACAGGATGAAAACTTCAGGTTTGCATTTGTATTAACATAATCGTCAATTACACTCCTGACACACAACTTAAAACAATAAGGGATGACAATTATATTCAGATTCACATTTAACCTACTCTGAATTCCTACATACTGAATGAAGTGGTCAAAGACAAGATGCATAAGGGTTTCCCTCTATACGTATTTCTCTTTTAATGTACTGAAATTACATCCTTAGAGGAAAAAAACAAACAAGTTACCAAAACCAAGAATGCAGCAAATATACTGTAACAAGACAGGTTTTTAACTTCCTACTTAGATCTGGTCTGCATAAAATAATTATTTTGCACATAATAGTGCAAAAGCACTGAGGACTGCAAATCGTTAATGATACAAGACTAATCACTTAGCTGCTGAACTTGGAAGAAACAAATCTGTCCTTCCTCTTCTAACTTGAAGAAGTAGAGATTATCAGTAGTTTTCAATTAGTTCCATTTTTGTTTGGTTTTTATTTACTTTTAAGAACAATTCTGTAAATAACAAAACTAACACTAAGAAAAGGAATTTCATAGCGAAGTTTGAAACCATACTCTTTCACTGGTTGAAGAAAACATTTGCCAGGAACCACGTCTTGAAAGCATGGTTAAGGGGCTGAAGTCATGTTTCAGGACTTCAAGCAATTCAGAAGCAATTTAAGAAATTGCTTTATTTTTACTTATGACTTGCAAAAGGGGGAAAGTTATTTCCAAAAATATAAAAGCAAATTTGAGACACTCTAGCTGAAATGCTCATGCAAACTTTTCATTTGGAAAATAAACATTTTCATTCAAAGCAGAAAATAAATCAATCTTTACCTCTGAAACTGCCCATCTAAGACTCTGAAGTTGCTCTAAGGCTTTACATTTGCAAATAGAACCTTCCGGGTGTTTCTGGACATACTGTGTAAAAAAGGATTCTCCAGCATAAAGCAGTGAACTTGCTCTCCTTGCAATTCCTTTTAATGTGCTCCGAGAAGTATAAAACCCAGTCCACGCTTGGAACGGCTCTGTTTAGAGTGGAACAGATCCAAAACACATCAAAATACCACTTCATTTATTCTACTACTATCACTACTACTACTACTACTACTACTACTACTACTACTACTGTTCAGATTCTTACATGAATCCTAGTGGGGATTTGCACAGCAGTCATCAAATAGAAAGGTCATAAAGCCTACAAGGAAACTCAGCCAGGAACATGCATTTTGAAAAACTATCATCTCTCCTACAGGCCTAGTAACATGCAAGTTTGATACAAAGCCAGTACCAACCAAGTTAGCCTGTGTTCATTATGAAATTTCCTTCTTGTGAATCTGCACAAAAGAATTTTCCAAGTTTCACTGAAGTATATATTATTATTATTAGTTGTTAATAAAATAGATTATAATCTTTGGTAATTGCTTGATACACGCAATCTACATTTCAACCTTTTGGGGTGGAATGGATTTAGCTTAAATTTAATTTCTTCAAAATGGAGTAGAAACACTGAAGTGATGACTCCAAACTACTGCAGCACTTCAAACTACATCAAAAGATGCCCTCAAGTGGTTACTGGAAAGTATTTCAATATTCTGTTTGTGTTAATGTTTCAGTATCCCACAGAGTGAACTAGGAAAACAATTACTTGTTTTTAAAACCTTCAAATCTTTCCTTAGGGTGGGAGTGTGTGTTTGTTTGGGAGCAATTTCTCTTAAAATACACTAGCGATAAACAGGTTTTTCAGAAAGAAGTTGCAGAAAGTGTTTTCCAAAGAGCATACATGCAACTGTAATAATCTGCTATCAGCCCAAGAGCAAAAGCAACAATTGGAAAATAGGATCTTTTGCTTAAAAAACTTCAGGACAAATAATTTTTGGCCTGAAAGGTGCTAGAAGTTTCAAAATAATTAATTCCATTTTAGTTTTCAATGTTACAGATGGAAGAACCACACATACGTAACAGCACAGTACAATGAATGCAGAGTAGAAGGAAATACTTATCTGGGACTTAAAACTTTTGAGTTTCCAGATGTCATAAGTGACACTCAGCCCAACAAGTGACTCACAAAAAAAGGGCATAGCAAGAATAAGAGAGGATTAATCATCAAGAAGCAAAACAGCATGTGGGAGAAATTGCACTCAAATCTATACTGCGATTGCAAGGCACAGAAAGTCATTTGGGGAAAAAAACTACATCTCTGTGTGGGCACCCACCACTGAAGGTGCTGCTATTATGCAAGCTAATAGCAATTGAATCCTGCTGGTAAATTATGCCAAAAGATAAAGGAAAGAGCCCAGATGTAAAAGGATATTAGCAGTTAGAACTGGCAATGCTTTTATCTGCAAGTTGTTAGAAATGACACGATCCCTAGAGGGAGGTGAGGGAGTCAGGGATCAGTCCATGTCATGATTCACAGGAAGCAATGGTTATTTTTATTCATTGAAAAGTTAACAGACACATTATAGAACAGTCTCAAATATACGTACACAGCCAAAAAACGTGATGAAGCAGTGGTAGCTACAACTATACAGAAAGGTGTTTCAATGAAATCAATGCTATTTTAAAAATAAACCAAGCAATAAAATAAATTAATGAATTTAGAAATTGAGAAGTTGTGTCTTCTCTCTGCATACCTTGATATGAGGTCTAAAAGGGTAAATTTATTGGGGAAAATAATTAAAGGGATGTTGGGTATGGCATGACTTATTTTGTCTTTTTCTAGTACTTTTCAGCTCTGCTTAAATATCTAAGTTAGTGTAGCAGGTAAGATGCAAGCAAGCAACAAGGAGCTGCAAAGAAATTTTATAACACTGTATTATAAAGTTTCAGAAATACTGACAATATTTTTACTTGTTTAGACTTCAGTTGTAAGAAAATTATTTCCCACCCCAGAATTTCAAAATGTTTTCTTTATTGAAAAAGGCAAGATTTTCTCTTACAGGAGACTATGGGCTCATCTACATTAGTATTTTGTTTGGATCAGGTCATCCTTATCTAGTGTGCCTTGCTTTATATAAAAGATTGGATTTGGAGCTCACAAACTGGATTCCTGTTGGATGCAACAAGCACCAATGGACATTCAAGTCTGTATGAACAGATTATATATTTCCTGCAATTACTTTGAGCATGGACACCAAATCCTCAACATCGACAGGTTCACTTTGGGAACCCCCATCCCACTGTAGTAACACAGAACTACCCCAAGAGCTTTCAGATTGCCTTGGTCACCTGTGGCTTTTCCAGACATTCATAGATCACTCCACATCATATTTTCCACCTCTGTTTTAAGCTATACATAATCCAGTTATTTTAAACAGTAAAAATGAGACATTGCTCTATTTGGTCATACATCCATCTTTTTTACACAGCTAAGCTGGAATCAACTTGTCTGTTGATGACACCTCATAGAGAGAACAAATCTTATAAAAAGGCATTTTTCTTCTTTATTTCTCATTTTCCCTTATTACAGCTTTACCTATGTACATTTGAGGCAGACCTTAGGCAGCTGTGAACTTGATTACCTGTTGAATAAGGAAGAAAGTCTTGAGAGTCCCGAGTTTCCCATGTAAGATTCCTGCTATAAACCGCTTGGAAGTAATCACTGACAGTGGCGTACTGGACAGTCACTCCAAACTCAGCAGAATGCTTGTTAATATATTCCACCAACAGGTCCATGTTAGAGTACTGAACAGATGCATTAAAGAACTGTTTGTCACAGCCCTGAAATCCCAAACATAGAACAGCCAAATGACTTTAGGTCACACAGTTAAGGAGGATAATTTTTAACACCAGTCTATGTCCAGGGGTATTTATTTTGATTTTGACTGCCCATATAACTGATATTAGTTACAAAACTATCAAGACTGACTGAGCAGGGCTACTCACACAGATTGTCTGTAATCATGAAAAAATAATGAAAAAGCATAGAGTTCTAGAACTATATATTCCCTCCACTTCTTCCCATAGCATTATCTATCACAAGCACAGAAAACCAGAAGTTTTCTTACATTACTGCAAAACTGTGTATTTGGATCTAGACATTATTTGTACTATTTGAAACTTCTCCCCATTCCAGCACAATTTTCACTATAGCACAACTACAGTGTTATACTCTACTTCTCTCTACAAAAATAATAAATTCAGTATAACCAACAGTGTCATAAACACAGGAGGAAAACATCAGTGACTCAAAGCTGCATCAGTCAGAAGAAGTTTTTCTTTGTAACAACAGATACTGTGGTGAAATAGCCCATAAAGAACACACATAATCCTTTAATATTGTAATCATGAGACCTACAACATCCATCAAAATTAGAAACCAGATTGTACACTCAGGTTTAGGCAAAGTTATTCTTTCCTGAGGACTTGAAAACAGCAAGAGCACATCAGTGCTATATGTACGTGTAGGACGTAATTAACACAGCATATTGCTGAAGAAAGTGTTTGGATGACCAAGCTGGGATATGCTTTCTTATGGTTCTAGCTAAAATACAAAGACTGTATGAGAAAATGATTGCACATCTGAAATCTACCTAATCATGTCAACCTAAGTGTCGCACACTTTCCTATAAGGCTACAATTTTTGTTAACACACAGTTATGTTACGCTAAACAGTTAAAAAAGAAGATAATTTAAATAGACAAAGCAAGGGGTGAAAAAAGGAAGCAATACTGCAATATATTGTTATGCAAGAAGTTATCTTTACAGTTTTGTCACTTTTTTTTTCTATATTGAGTAGGGTGGAAGTCTTGATAGACAACTGTCAGGCTATACGAGGAAATTTTAAATATCATTACTCGTCAGTCATTTGGACTGCAATTATTAGAAAAACACTTCATGTCACATGGTTTGTACCAGCATTTCTGCAGTACCTACTGCAGCAAGTACCATCCACTTACACTCTGGAGTGCCTGTCTCTTCTAAAGCAAACACTGACCAGGCACTTACCCATGGCCACAACACGTCCTCTGTCTGGAACCAGGCTGCTCTCTCCTTAATGTTTGCCACCATGGTTTGTGCATACAGGTGGAGGTTAGCATCTGTAACAGGGAGACTCATGTCTGGATAAACACCATCCTTTGGTGGATCTGGGAAAGTTGCAAATCCATTCCAAAAAAATCCTGACCTAAGCAGAAAGAAGTAAGAGGAAAGGAGTAAGATGTAAACAGGATTTACTCAACTGGGAAAAACACATCAAAAGGTGCTGGCGTAAAATGCATATACCCAGGGAACAAGAGGCAAAAAAAAAATCCATTTATATTCATTGCTAGTATTTAGGTTTAAGTATTTATTTAGGGTTGGAGGTAGGAAGAAGAGTCTCCAGTTTTCTCTGAACACTGTGCAACTTTTCAAGTCAAAGAATCCACAGGACAAACGAGCAAGCTTTGTAACAATGAGGATGTTCCCCCAATTAGACTCGATTTTTAGAGTATTTTACTGGATAAGCCAGTAAGCAAAATAAAATTTTCAAAAGTTCTGAAATTTCTTCACAAAATAGATGGCAATTTTTTTGTTGCTTTAGTTTATACATGGACAATATACACAATCCCAGCTCAAGATAATGCTGAAAATCTCCCATAGAAAATCAATTAGCAATAGCCAAGTCCCTGCTGAGCTTCCTGGAGCTTTTAAAGCTTTACTTCCAGGTGGAGAAAAAAGACCTCAGTCCAGCTTTGGACATTTTATGCTTACAGTAATTAAACTGTTTCACATTTTTATTCTTTTTTTTTTTTTTTAATAAGGACTGACAATGTAAATCAGTCACTGTATTATAAGAAGATGAAAGACATACCTATGTTTTCAAGCCACTGGGTGTAAGAAAACAAGTGTCAATATTTAGAGATATTTTTAATGCCTGTCAGTACAAAGTGTCACTTTTGAGGATTCAATTGTTAGGTACTGAATAAACTTAATTTATTATGGTGGAAAGCTGGGGATGCTTAATCCTTACTCAGATCTACAGAGTCCAGACATCTCCTTGACCTACCAGGCCAGACGAAAGCAGTAGGATACTTTTGAAAGAAAACAGTCAAAGAAAATGCTTAAACCCCAATAATATAAACTCTCAGAAGTGAACAGTATTTCTGCATATTTGGGAAATTTTTGGACCTGTTTGAAAAAGGTAAGTGTGATGGAGTACAGTAGCTGTACTGATCCATAACATGGGTGAAGATCTGCTGTCTTTCAGATAAGGAAGGAGAGCCCCGCCATACAAACTGAAGCTTCTGGAAAACAAAAGAAGGTAAGAAACCATTACTCTTGATGACATTCACAGAAATACGTCATTAACAACTTCAACTTCAAAGTTCCCATCTTCCCTTCCACCACTTTTAATACTTCTAAGTGCTTTTTCTGAGGATTCAATGCCAATGGAACCCCAGGCAAGGTCACACACTATATACAGGAGGTTACATCAATGCCTCTTTCCATTAGAATTGATGCAGAAGGAGAGAAGGCAGCACACTGCCAGCATACTAAAATCCAGAGATAAGCCTGGCTTATCACACCTATTATACCTCAGTTGTTTCAATGGAAGCTGAACACCCATAAGCTAGAAAAGATCCAGATGTAGTCTGACTGCACTGTAGTCAGTGGGAATCAATAACTGATGGTTCATGTTTAAATTCTACTGGAGTAGAATTTTACTGTTTTGGAAACCTTCAGACTGTTAAGGGCCAGGAAAAAAATATCATCTAGCTGGGCAAAGATTGTCAAAAACTCATAAAAGATTTTAACAGAAAGGAAGTACTGCAAATCATTGCAAACACAAGGTGGTAGGTCCAGGCTTCAGTAAATTCAACACAAATTCTGTTGTCTTCTTCAGAGACACTTGACTTTTACCCAAGATTCACAAAAACTGACTAGTGCCCAGAACATAGTGGTGAAAGCCCCTTATTTTCAAATAATAAGTGAGTAAAACTGGTAACAGATCAGGGCTCACCACAGTGATATGAAAAGCATTTACTGTATATGGGACACTGTGCAAGAGAAAGTAGAACATGAAAGAATACCTGAATTCAGCAAAACCATGACTAGCTGCCACTTTAACTGGCCTAGCATCATTAATTTCATAGGCACAAATAAATTTTCCGAGCCTGATGACACTGTGCCCAAAGGTTACACTTTAAACTTGCTCGCATAATACCCAACAGATACAAGATTTTCTTAGGGAAAGCTGGAATTCCTAGATGTCTCTGCTTCAAACACTCCTGATTCAGTCCATTTAGACTTGCACATTTGCCCACATTTTGTGTCTTCTTCAGGCTTGACTACATTTTATCACTGACCAGAAGTCATGAAGACATTAATTGACCATATAACCCAGATTTAATATGTTTCACCATTACTATATGCCATCAGCATGTCCCATTTAAAGAAAAAATACCTACATTTTCTTGCACAGATGACAGAGATTCTTATCTTAATGTCAAGGTTTAGATTACTGTAGGTAGATGCCAGCAATGGTTTCATTCCCAAGGGTATTTTTACCTTGTTTTTCTGCATGTCAGCCTTCAGATCATAATCAATACGAGAAATAAGATGAGCATTGAAACCAGCCAGAGCAAAAAGAGTTGGTGTTGTAGCTGAAGCTCCAAAAGGATCAACATGCCAAGAAAACTGAGGCCTGAAGCCAAAAGTTTCATACAAAAATCCATGACCTTCTGCAAAGCAAAATTTTTTTAGGTGAGGAACACTTCTAAAAGTTAATTTTATAAGTTTAATAGGCACATTGTGTTACAGGTAAGCACTTGAAGGATAGCTTCTTGTTGCTGTTTCCCGAAGCATTTAAAGTTTTGGAAATTTAATCATTCACAGCAAAAAGCTTAATACTGACAATGTTTATATTGTTATGCCAAGTATAACTTATTAACATTATAAAATATTCATATCAAAAAGGAATTATGATTAGTGACAGGTCTTGGGAAAGGTTCATAGATATGGATCAGGTTAAGGCTGTTGTAAAACAACAACCTGGGGTTTAGTTTAAGTTTGCTCAAATCATAAAACCCATCCTCATTTCAGTCTCATTTTAATAACAAAGGGACAGGTAAGCAAGCTATCCTCTAAACAAAACGAGCATGAATATGATTATCAGTCATCTGAAAATAAAAAAGCCAAAGGTTAATAGTGAACTTGATACAAGATGTTATTTACAACTAATGTTACTAATGTATTTACTGATGCTACTAATATAGAAATATGTTTTGAAAAAAGAAACCCCTAAACTAGGAAAGCCCAGACAACAGCAGGAACACCGAAAAATCATTTGAATCAATGTAAAACGACCAGGAAAGCAGCAGATTTTATTTGGAACTTAAGTATATTGCACTTGGATACTCATCATAAAAAAAAAAAAAAAGAAAGAAAAAAAAAGAAAGAAAAAAAAAGAAAGAAAAAAAAAGAAAGAAAAAAAAAGAAAATTATGCTCAGAGCTATTTGAAAATACACTCCCTGGTTTGGAATAACTTAATTTCAAATTTTAATATAATATTCAATTTTATCAATCACAATCAATAACAATAATAATAATAATACAAATAATATAAATTTTAATATAATATAATATTTTAATAAGTGCAGCTGCAAGGGCTCTTTTCACTTTGT
Source organism: Poecile atricapillus (assembly GCF_030490865.1). Classification (NCBI taxonomy): domain Eukaryota; kingdom Metazoa; phylum Chordata; class Aves; order Passeriformes; family Paridae; genus Poecile; species Poecile atricapillus. The sequence goes on along the minus strand of NC_081252.1, from coordinate 64,757,526 downwards.
CTTTCCCATGGTTAATGTCTTCCCTAGATAAAATATTCACAATGTGTTTAAGTATTCTGATGGAGGCATATTTGAAGCAGAGTTTTCTAAACTTCTCCAAAACAATGGAATTCTGGACAGACAAGAGAATACATGAAATCTGGACCCCAAATGTCTGCAGTGGCTTTCTCTTCTCAACTTGAACTCCACACAATCCATTTTCTTTGTATGTACTCAAACTGAGCAGAATGCTTTCAGGAAAAACAAATGAGAATTTTAAAATACATTAATGTTTTTGTTCCTGATGAATAAATTATCGAACTTGAATTTTCTTTTTTTAAAACAAAGATTATGTTTACACAGAATGAAATGTTAAATTAGAAATAATGTTTCTTTCAATTAACTCCAATGAATAGAAAAGCTGGGTTTGTGTTTAACAAAAGGGGTCTTCAATCATTTTCGTATTCTATTTGGAGAAGTCCTAGGTTCAATGGTCTAAGCCCATAAAGCAACCTTGAAACACAGGAGTTGGATGAGAGGAAAATAAAGTTCATGTCCTCTCCTCCTCTTGGCCAGAGTGTAGTGAGGTACAGAAGCAGCTGCTAATCCTGTGCTCCTGATTAACACTGACAAGTACAGAACAAGGCCAGTGGTGCTGAGCAGTCAGATGCAGAAAATAACAGAAGTGTTTTCTGTCCCTTAACTGTCCCATGTAGGAAGCTGCCCAGAGCGTAGCCCTGGAACAGGCAGAGTTTCTATCAGCCATGGCAGCTGGTGCTAACACATCCCCTCCCTGCTGCGCCCTCCTGGCATAAAACAGACATCTCTAGCACAGTGGTGCCATCAGTTATCCTGTTTCTGCTTGCTCTAACCAATGCAAACAAACCTATGTACCAAAAGATTCTTTAAAAAACCATCAGATGGACAGGTGTAACATGCAAATTTTAGATGCAGAAGTTAGAAGATTAAAATGGTAAATAGCACATCTCTTGGAAATATGCACCTCTTTCTAACAGAAGTGATAATGATAACAAATGGGAGTTTCTTCATTAAGGTAGTCTTTCAACTAATTTTACTTGACCTCAGTGACATTCCCTTGCCCCCATTCTGCAGAAGACCTTGCCTAAACAATACAACTTCCCCACATTCTGAATTGCTACCAGGTGTTGCCACTGAAGATGAATAGATCACACGGACACAGGTCGAGGTGTGGTGAAAGGTAGAGAAAGTTTATTTTTCCCCCCAGGATTTATAGGTTTCTGACCACAGCCAGGGATTGGATGGTCAGGATAACACTTTCCCACTGCACCGGCCATGAGAGATGCCCATCACAAGACATGTAACAGAAGGAATGTACACATATCTATGTTTACAGTTACTGTCCTGGGAAAGTCTTTCAAAACTATGTCAGCAAGCTCAGAAGCTGAGCTTTCAGGGCGACAACCAGGTGTTTTCTTGAAGAGTGTTTCATACCCTTAACTGCACCATAACTATCTTCCCAGGAACTTAAGTTCTCAAACACACACACAAAAAATCCCTCTGCTCCAAACAAGTTTATACCTGACAAACCAGCTTTTGGTAACCTTTGTGCCTGCTGCAGAACTGTCATGTCAAAACAAATGTGGTTTTTTTAGAAACAATTTTTCTACGAATAACACACCAGCACTGAAAAATAAGAAATGCTTTAATTAGTTCTTAAGAAGTCAGAAAATAATAGCAATTTCGGAGTGGAAAAATGAAAACCAAACAAAACCTCCAAGGTCACAACAATGAAAAATAAAAGTTAAATGCCAATATGCATACCCGTCAACTGTAAAATCTGATCATCAATTAGTGTCACAGCTTCATCATGCATCACTTGCCCTCCAATGACAAATTCCAGTCGTCCCTCCTGAAGCAACTGATGGACCTATGATATTGAAATTAAGACACAGAACATAAGCATCATTCCAGTCTTATTTAAAAAGGCTGTAAATTCATTTGATACTGCAGCACATTACCCAGACACAACATTTGTCAAGAAGGCATCTAGGACAAAAAGTGAGATAAAAATGAGATACTAGGCTGTCTGAACTGAGGCTATCTAAAGAATAACAGGGGAAAAAGTATTTCAATGTGCTGCACAGTGCATTGATTTATCCAGCTTACACTGAAACCAGGTAACAGGAATAAAGGATGCACTGCCAGGTAGACACTGACCTTTTGGTGTTTCTCAGTAGTGCTGCTACTGTGCCTCTTTATACTGTCTGAACACTAGACACTGCACTGGCAGCAGCCTGTAATCCTGCCTCAAGGCAGCTAGAGCTGGAGGATTAAAACAGAAGATACTGATGCTTCTCCCAAAATCTTCCTGGTGCTGCATGCAGCTTGGCTTAGGGAAGGCATTTAGTGTCTGGATGAGGGAGCAATATGCAATGCCTTGCAAGCAGCAGTGGAGCCCCAGGCAAGCAGTAATATTCAGGCTCCCCGGGTTTTACTAGAAACTAGATCTCTGAGACCCAGGAGAGAGACAGACTGTACCATCACACTGTGGCCACAAACATCTCTCCTCTACTCCATATGCATCTATCTTGCCTTTGGGGCACAGACAAGTTGCTCAACTTGTGACAGACAGAATCCTTTATTAAGAAATAGTTATTCCACAGGTTTACCTGCCTGAATAACCCACTGCTGACCTTAATTTATGGTCTTTTTCCTAGTTTAAAAAATGTCAGTGTATTACAACCTGCTCAACTTTTGGATGATAGCTTTTTTTTGAGGGGGGATGTTTCTTTTTTTCTTTCTTGATGGGGTGGAGTTTAGTTTCAGCTCCTAGAAACAACAGGTATGCTGACAAATACAGCCTGCAGCAAATGCTGGATGAAGTGGGGGTTGGTGTTTGGAAGGGAGGAAGGAATAGTCTATGTCTCTTTGTAAAAGTGTTAGGAATCTTCTGGTTTTATTTTAGTTACTTTAGAAATTCAGAGATATCTCAAACTTCCAATAAGTAAAGTTTATGCAAATATGTATTTTAATCCTCAACTTTTTTTTTCCTTTTTTTAATCTGTCATGTAGGATGCCATTTTTAGAGCTATTATGTTTATTTTCCCAGGAACCTTCAGTGTCTACTCAGATAGGATGCCAGATTGTCAATTTTGATTATAATCATTTCTCTCCTCCACAATGTTGTGAAAATGCTTCAGGGCTCAGCATTCCTAAATTAGTTCCAGCCGACTGTGGTGACTGATTAGCATGCTGGGAGACCAGATAACTGATATCTGGTGTCAGCACAGAACTGGCCCTGACCTACATGAAAAGATTCTGTGATTCTTATTCCCCATTTGGATGGATATCCAGAATATACTTCTGATCCAAACTTGGGGCCACAGAAATGTTTTTTTTAATGTAAGTTTTGTGGTACCACTGAGAGACTGGAAACACAAGAGAAATAATTAAATTAATTTAAGTAATATCCAATCTTCCTCCTCCCAAAAAAGAAAACAGTATCTGTAAAGACAAGTGCTTTTTCTGATCAGAAGCGGGAAAAAAGAAGGAGGAATGGAGGAGACAGATACAGTAGTACTACAAGCAGCAGGATGCTATGGTATTAGAACACATCTGTAATCCTTGGACCATACCACCATCAACTCACACCTACAAACCACACAGAAGTGGCTTTTTTTCCCTTAGTTAAAGCACCCAGACATCAACCCATGGTAAGGAGGTAGGAATGGTTCACACAAAAAAATTCTGTGTTAACAAAATGTACTACAAGGTTCCCATCTGGCTGAATACTGCAGCAGTACATTTCACTCTCACATATTCTCTTGTCTGAACTGTAAAACCAGCTTCTGTGCCCAGGTTGTACCTTTTAGTAGTTTTTAATGCTATAGTTTCAACACAAAGCAGACACTCCAAAACAAACTAGAATTAAATCCTGTATTCCAAGTAAACCACTAAATGACAAAAAAATAAAGGGAAAATTAAAACCAGAGTGCCTATACCACAGAAAATCATTAATGCTAGAGGTCAAGTGGAAAAAGCAGGGCAGTAACCAGAGTGACCTAATTTCAGGGACCAGTATTTGCAACTTGATGATGTTAAAAACATATAATTTATCTGCAAGTTAGAGTTTAAAAGTTAGACACACAGGTTTAAGAAGAATTTAGTTTTAACCATTTTAATTTTAAGAGAAAAAACTATAAAGTAACCAGAGAACTGACTATACAATGTGTAAAAGCAACAATTATAAATAATTAGGCTAGGAAACTAAAGCCTGAATCATAGGTACTACATTTTGCACTACCAAGGTCAAATGTGATACACATTATTCTTCTGGATTTCACATAATAGCAGGAACAGATATTAGAAACACGAGCCTTGACTTTACCTTTGGGTTACAGCAGCAGAACATACCTGAAATAAGATCAACTGATGTTTGAAAGTTGGAGGACATTGCTGTCTCTCTACAAAGCAGTTCCTATGCTATTTTCTTCCCCACTTCCAGTACAGTTTTCTAATTTAACAAATCTACAAGAAAATTGTTCTACAACAGGTGAGTACGGGCAGAGTCCCCACAAAAACTGCAAACTGCCTAAACCCAGCAAAATCTACCATGCAAAGGTCAGCCTTGCACAGGCTGTTAGCTGAATATGGAATGTAACAGAAGATTCAGAATTCAGTGAATATTCATATTTTTGTGACTATGTTACAAAACCAAAAAACAGACAAAAGGATGCTTTGCACATCTGGATCTTAAACTAAAATGTAAAGAACTCTTGTTCTGACCATGGTAACAAAACAGACCATGGAGTTCTGAGTAAGTACCTATGGGAAGCTACACCCTTTGGTTTTAGGATCCAAAATAAACAAGCAGCTGCTAGCCTATCAGACCAGTCTTTGATTCAGCATGTTTGTTTCATGTCAGAGGAAAGAAGAAGTGACAAATAAAACTTCAGAATGACATTACTAGGAAAAAAACACTGCCATTGAATGTACAGTCACTGCTTTGCTGTGCTATCTTTGTTTACAAATAAATGGCAGGTTTTTGAGCAGTACTTAACTGGAAAGAACAAAAAGTTCCTTCTTGTGAGCAGTGTTAGGTGTCAGATGTTTTAACAGATACTGGTGCAGCCTGTTTCAGGTTCACCCACATCCTAAAGTAGCATGGCCCCAGATAAGTAAGCTGCCAATGAAACAAGAACTGTAAAGTGTAAAAAATCTTCAGTGCAAAGGTTACTACCTCCTACTGCTCTAATCTATAGCTGGGGCTTAACCTCTTGCAACTGCCTTTAGAGTTAAGGTCCTTTAAGTACTAGGTTCAGAGGCAGCTTACACTAGACTTGGGTAAAAAGCAAATGGTGAAGTACTTTGCCCCTATTTGTCTCCCGAAAAGAGCATGAATTCTTTGTTAGCAGGAAGCATAGCTCTAGTGCAATTTACCTGCTGCTTCTGTGTATCTGTGGCTACCATATCCCACCAGAGTCGAAAGAATTCCTGCTCCACTGCAATAAATTTGCGCTGTTTTCCTTTCATTAGCTCTTCTGTAACAGTAGTGTAGACATTTGCTGCGTAAGCGTGCATACTTTCCTAAAAGAAAAAAAAAAGTAAATAAGCTCTGTTTCACCTAAATTAAAAGGGCTGATTTAAACACTCATTGGGCTTGAAAAGAGAGATATCAAAAACCTCATATTTGTTGCACACTTCCTTTGTACCCTCAGAAAGATCAAGTTCTGACTACATACAGCCTTTGGCCCTTCTGCTTCAGAAAACATCCTCCTGACTGGGGACCTGACTAGATCAAGATGCAGCTTCTCCCAAGACCAGCACCAATACAGGCTTGCTTTTGGACACACTGGGAACAGCTTGTCTCGTTCCTCATTGCTCCCTTTAAATCACTAATGTCATGAATGATAACGTTTTGCACCAACATAGTTAAAGACCCCACATGCACACTTCATTCTCCAATTCCAGCTCTTCTTTCGATGGCCTGAATTCTCAGAATTGCTTCTTCAGAGTGAGTATGACTCTGTGCTGTGCATAACCAGTACAATGCAGTGATATATCTACTGTAAATTATACTATTATGAAAAAATCCCTCTACTTTGTTTGATGTTGTAGGATAGAGTAAAACCAAGCTGGTAAAAGAACCTTAGAATAAGTTCAACTGTTGACACAGAAACATCAGTGGAAGTGTACAATTTTGTGCATCTGCCCTATCTGGCTTCTAAAAACACCTCTATTTCAGAATGAGCCCTACGGACTTTTATTGCAATGCAAATATGATGACTGTACCCATCAAATAATCTACCACAGTGTTATATCCTGGGATCCCGCTCTCCTAAGAAATGTCAGAAGGTTCTCCTGGAGTCTTGGCTTTGTAACAAGAGTAAAGACCATGAAAATCTGCCACATAATCAAAGCCCCATCAAACAGAATCAAGACATTCCATAAAAATAAATAAATAAATAAGCAAATAAATAAATAAATAATAAAATAAATAATTAAATTCATTAGGAGCATCCTGCTGAACACAAGCACACCGAAACCCACAGTTCAAGGGCATGGCTCCCAGGCTAACCATGCCTCCTCCAAAGGAGGATCCCCAAACACAGGGGATGGAGGGCGCACCAGGAGCTGCACCGGCCAAGGATTTGCGCGTTTCTCTGCAGGATGTTCGGCCGGGAGCCGGCAGCACCCCGGGAGCCGGCAGCGCCCCAGAGCGCCCCCGGAGCCGGCAGCACCCCGGCAGCACCCCGGGAGCCGGCAGCGCCCCGGGAGCGCCCCTGGAGCCGGCAGCGCCCCGGCAGCACCCCGGGAGCCGGCAGCGCCCCGGCCCCGTTACGCGGCTCCGGGCAGCCCTGCCTGCGGCTCAGCCCTTGCCGCAGAGAGCCCACCCCACCCGTGCGGCCCCCGCCGACCTGCACCGTGTACACCCAGCCGACGTCCATGTGGCTGTGGGGGACCACGAAGGCCCGCAGGTCGCCGCCGGCCCGCGGGAGGAGGGCGAGCAGCGGCAGGAGCAGGAGCAGAGAGCGCGGGGCTGCCATGGCGGCTGAGGCGCTCCCGCCGCACTTCCGCGTCCCGCGGCACCGCCTCCCCCACGGAACGAAATAAATAAATACAATGAGCGGCAGCAGGCTCCTCTCGAGCGGGAGGGCTCTGAGGCCCCGGGGGTGACTCCGCCTTAGCCCCGAGCGGCGCTGCGGGTGCGTGAGATCGCCACAGCGGGGCTGAGGGGCGGAGAGCGCCGGCCCGGAGTGGCTCTCGCTGGCATTCCGGAGCTGGATTTTGATAACGTTGGGCTGCTCAGGGAGAGGCTGAGTTCTGCGTCTTGGACACCTATAAATATTTTTTTTTTTTGTTTTTAGGAAATTCCCTTGAATTGAGCGCGAGTACTTTATTTCGTGGTATACTAGTTCATTCCGGATTATTGTCTGCATCTCTGAAGTTGTGAAATTGAAGAGGGATGAAATTTTATATGGTTGACCTTCTGATCCCATTGCAACTGGTTTTGTTACTTGTTTTATCGCTGCTAGGAGCAGGTGGACTCTGTGCTGAGAACTGAAAAGGTAAACACTTCTCTCTGCATAAAGTCCTAGTGAAAAAGGAAAAAAATCAACCCCAAACTGAAAAATATTGTCGTATAATATAGTCCAGTCTCCTCAGAAGTTTTTGTAGGCAGTTGCACCAGTTTCTGCCTATTAAAGCATTGTGATATTGAAAGCTAAAACAGATTAAACTATTTTTTAGCTTTGATTCTTTAAAATACATACACTGTAGTACAAATTAACTACCTTCCTTAATTTTTACTTTGACTAAATCACACGTTTTTAACAACATTACAATTCTGAAATTACACAAGATACCATATCAAAGTTCTCGCTCATTTCCAACAATGCAAAAGTAAACATCACATGAAGGAGGGTAACTGCTCCCACCTTCAATTTTGGTGTGGATTTAGCATTACTAGATCCTAAACCTAGTTAAGCCAGTCATCCCTCTGTGATTGAAGGAAACAATCATAAATAGCTTAATAGTGTCCATCTGCAGATTTTCAAGAAAGTAAAATAATAATTCATCCTGTACTAGCTGGCTCTAGAGTGCAGATTAATCCATCTTAATATTCAAGACCTTAAAAAAGGATCACACAACATAAACACAATTTGAATTGATCTCCTCATTTTAGAAAGAAAAAAAAATGGGCTGCTTTACATACCAAACTCAGTGATTTTTTTAACATAGAAAGTTTGTAAATGATTGAAGTCCAGAATGAAAAATACTATATGTAAATCAATAATAATGAGGTGAACACAATAAAATGGTCACTTTCCATAAAGTTTAAATCTCATATGAATAGGTTCTCCCAGAACAGGGCCTTTGTTTGCTGATTCATATGGTTTAGAGTTTTCTGCAAAAAGAAGAGGCTAACACTGGAATGCTAAGGTAAGTTTTATTTTTGATAATACATTGACATGAAGAGCAATCAAGATCTAAAGGTAACTTTTAGGGGAAATTAGTACCACTATAAGTAGCTGGATGAAACTTTACTTTAGTACAGCTCTATGATATTCCCCTTCGCCCCCATCATCAGCATAAACCTTTTCAGTTCCAAGAATGCTTGTGCACATCCAGGAAACATATGGCTTGAGGATATATATACACACACTGTCTAAACAAACTGGTGTTTTTACCTCAGCAGACATTATTTGTAATTTAGGTGGAGTTCTCAGGAAAGCTTAAGTACTGGTGTTTTGCTTTGTTTCTAAAAGTAACTGGGGACATTTGCTGAATGTTACTCCCATGTTAAACCTATTTCCTTCAGAAACTGTAATTGTCCTCTTTATTCTTTTACAAAGGCCAAACTGTCTTGGATGCAGTGGAGGAGAATGTAAATATCTAAACAGAATACTTCTATTAGTAAAAGGTGAATCACGCTGCCAGCACTTTACACACCTAAAGCGACCTATCCCTATCCTATCAGGAGGGTCTCTATTTGCTGCAAGAAGGGATGAATGCAGGTATGTCAGGTGGAATTTATGCTGAAAGCAATTCCTCCCTGCCATTTACATACTGTTTCACAAATAGCAAAAAGATAGATGGAGGAGCCAGTGTAATTGTGCCATGACAGCTGCCTACGTTGATACTTTATCCTCTTGTTGGTTCCTAATCTCATAGTATGACTTGATTATAGTCTTCCTCTGTTCTTTCTTAAGCTTTCTCATTTGCCTATACAAAGTGTGGCTGCTCTTTTTGACACAAACTGTGCCATACGTGGGCCTCTGACACTGTTACCTTGATAAGACAGAAGACGTAGGCAGGATGCTGCCAACTACAAGCTAAGCAGTCACAATTGTCTTAAATTAGGTATCAAAAAAGTCACCTGGTGAACAGAACAATTAATGTACCTTTATATTTCCCTCCTGTTTTCAGGAAAGTCTCTAAGAATAAAGGCATTTATTAACATATATTTGCTCTAGCTGACTGTTTCAGTGTTTTATAATTTGCCATTTCCCTAACCATTTTCCACTGAAGGCAAAGGTCACTGCACAGAGCCCTTCAGGCTTACTTGGTAACAGGTTTGCTTTCTTATTGACCTCAGGGATGCTGTAAAGACAGTTTGTGTATCCACAGGGGCTCGTGGATCAGATGAAAACCACTCTCCAGCCTTGCAGTGCATATATACTCCGACAGTTTACATGATGGCATTTGTACCCTTAATAAGTAAGATAGCCCAAGTGGCTAAGGGACGGTAAGGGAACGGAGGCAAATGTTGTGGGGTGAACGCAGCCATGGTGAGGCAGGAGCGGCACTAGGGCCACTGGCACGGGTGCCACTGGCATGGGTGCCACTGGCATGGGTGCCTGGTGTGCGGTGTCCCCCCAGGGAAGGGTCCAGGCTCCAGGGGCAGCCGGGATGCGCGCCTATGCTCGCCAGGCTGCCCGCGCCACAGGCACGGGCGGCACCTGACGGGGAGCTCACAGGGAAATGGGGCGGGCAGCACGGACGGTTCTCTGAGCCGGGGCCAGGCCAGGCTGGGGCAGCGGATCCCGCCAAGGCCGCCGTGGCCGGGCTCACCGGGGACTGTGCGGAGCCGGGGCTCCCTCGCACCTGGCGGGGCCGGCGCTGCCGGGCGCGGCGGGTCCTGGCGAGGCTGCGCCGCCTCCGCCGGGAGCTCCGGGCGGAGCCTTCCCTCCTTCCCGTCCTCCCTCCCCCGACTCCCCGAGCACCCCGAGGCAGCGGCGGCTGCCTGCACTCGCTCCGCTGGGAGAAGGAGGAGGCGCCCCGAGCCACGGGCGCTGGAAGCAAAGCAAAGAACAGTTCAGAGCAGTGGGCGCGTTCCGGAGGGCAACACCCATGTCCCACAAACAGGGTATCTGGAAACGCGCTCCTTCCCCCGGCACTCGCTGTCCCCTCTCATCCCTCCGTTCCTTTCTCAGCCCCCTCCATCTCTCCTCCCCATTCTCTGCTTCTCCCCGCCGCCGCCACTTGCCTTGTCCCTTCCCTGTGCCCCTGGCCCCGTGCCCGACTGACTGTGCCTTTCCTCCTGCCCAGCCGGCGGCCCCCCAGGCGAGAGCGCGGCTGACTGGTGCCTCTACCAGCTGAATGGAGCAGCCGAGTTCGAGGTGTCTGAAGGTGAGTGCATGGATGCTGAGGGGGCGCGGCCCCTCTCCCGCTGTCCCGGCCCGGGAGCGTGTGGAGGAACGGGGCTCGCTGGTGGGAGAGAGGCCGTGGCAGCCGCCCCAGCGTGTGCCCAAGGCAGGTGTGAAGGTGGGCTGGCAAAGGGATATGTGCTGGTGGCTGTATGTTCCAGCCACTTGTGCAAGTGGCTTGTGTGGTTTTGTTTTGGCCTTTTGGCCTTTTCTGGGGGGAAAAGTTTGTTTTGCATGTAGCAGCTTAGGTGGCACGAGTCCTTTTGGCCTTGGCATCAGGGGGTGCTGGTGCAAGGTGGTCTGGAAAGTTTCCTGGCCTTTTTTCATTCCTTAACTTTGAAGAAAGAAGTCACCTGCAAAATTTTATTTATTTATGTTCTGTGATCAGAAGAAGAGCAATCTTTTGGCTGTCAGAGCAGGAAAGTCTCTACGTTGTATTCAAATTGTGTATGGTTTTGAACATGCAGGATGTTTAAACTTAGGTGTGAGCCTGTGTTTTCCAGGATGCCAGATGTGTAGTGTGCAGTGCCTATGAGCATATTCTGGTATCTCTTGTCAATGAGTTAATTTGAACTAAGACCTTATTTCAGTGGTTTTGGTCTGCTGGGGTTATGTATTTCTAAGAAGAGTGTATTTACTCTTTGTAAAGGTTTAAAATGCATCCGAAGTTGAGTTAGTCTGAAAAACTTTTCAGTACTGAGGAAGGTGGCATACTATAATAGAATGGGTTCAGATTCAACAATAAGGACAGCTTTTCAACAGGGGAGCATGGAATATAGGAATTAGGTAGATAATGAAACCCCACTCATTTGAGATACTTAAGATTTGTTTCACAAACATTTCATTGAAGAGATAAAGCTACAGATCTTGCCTTGGGGCAGGCAGAAAGATTACCTGCTTGGTGTTTCGCCAGCTATTATCTGTGATCCTTTGGGATTTAAAGTTTTGTGTTGTGTCTTGTTTTTTTGCTGTTTGGAGAAATGATTTAAATCCCTGTGTACTAATAATAAGCTATAGCTTGATCAAGGCTTTGGACTAAGTTTTTCTTTCCAATTATTCCATGGTGGTTTATATTTCAAGGTGTACTTAATAGTGTGTGTAATTACACACAATTGCATATTAAAGCATTTATCAAAAGATGTGATTTTTTTGCCTACGTGATTTTTTTTTTTGTGAAACTGCTTACCAAACCAGATGTGATGACGATAGATGGGGGTGGAAATTATATCCGTGTGAGGGAGTGTAATGAGTGAGTGACAGCATTTCTTAGGCATCACAGAATGCTGAAAATGAGCTTTAGGTTGGCATTTACTTTCATTTAAGGACTTGAATGAGTAGAATATGCTTCTTAACCTCATTTGTCTGGGTAAATACCAGTGTTTCAGCACTGCTTTGAGATGATAATGTTTTTTTCTCAACAGGTTTTTTATTCCTTTGATTTATTGGGTCATCTATTTTCACAGGGCATGTTTTTTTAAATTACTTTGCTAACCCTGACTTCAGTTCTCTTTAATGCTGCCAATCTTTGGATTCCCAATTTTATTCCACAACTTAAATAGGAATCTTACATGTTTTCTCTTTACTCAGCATGGAAATGTGTGAAATTCAGAGACCAGGAAACAAGCTGAAGCAATGTAATTTGATCACACAAACTGTAGAATCAAAGTCATCTGCAGGTAGTAAACCCTGTTTATGTTAATAGTATTTTCTATAAATATGACATATTTTACAGAGTACATGCTGGCTGTTGATGCCACTTATATCTAGGAACACATACAGCAATATAATCAGCACACTTTGCAGAAGTGAAAAATAGTTCAAAGAAAAGTCCATGGTGGCAGGTGACTTGACCTCTTGTGCTTGACAGTGTTTTTGGATAAAGTCCAAACCTTTTCCTTTCTTGAATTATGCCTGTAAAATAAATTACACAGAGCTAGACAGAATCTTTAGTTTAAAATGGATTGTTCCTATGACTCCCATCACTGACTTTCTTTCCTCTCTTTATGCCAGTTCTTTTTACTTGTCAGAAAGGCCATGACTAGTAATTGCGGCTGCATTGGTTAGGATCACTGATGGAAAAAAGGGCTAGTTTGTCTATATTAAATATTATAGTGCGATTTATATAGCTGGATAGATATCTGTGTATATAAACATTTGCATATTAATGTTATAAGTTCAGTTAGTCTTCTGGGCATCTCTTGCTGCTTTTACTACTGAATGCTTGCATTGACTTTGTGGTACTCTGTCAGACTTCAGAATTGTGTTCTGCAACATTTCTGTCTTCGCTTAGGAAAAAGAATTATTCTTTTTCCAAAAATAGATGTGTTAGATGAAAAACATTCATTTACATAATAGAAAAGCAAAATTGCATATCTCAAATGCAAGGAAAATAGAGCATAGTAAGTGAAATATCACAATCAAAGCCAAGATAATCATGTTTGATTTAGTCTTACTGCCTTGAAACAAAATCCTGTTTCAAATATTGCTACTTCTATAATTAACGCCTAAGTGCAAAATATATTTTATTCATACTAAAGATCTCAAAGCACTTTGCTCACAGTGAGTGCAGCCTTACAAAAGCTGTATGAAAAACAGTGTTAGTGTATCCATTTACAGGCTTCAAGAATGAAATATAGAAGTTAAGGATGTGATTTTTTTTGGAAGCTGAATGTCAACTATTAAGCAGATAGCAACATGGGACTTCTGAAAAGTCAAATAGTCTGCTCTGCGTGCAATGATCTACTGGACTTAAATAGGATTGCTTAATCTGGAGCCTTTGCTTTAAGTTCCAAATCACATTAACTTCTTGCAAACTTGTGTAAATTAAAGCATGTTTGAAATATTTTAGACTGTGAATTCTAAGCTGGCATTATGTTATTCTAGATATGAATTATTATATGTTTAATGATAAGTTTCTGTCAAACACTGTATTTTTAGTTTTCACTCTTCAAGTTACCTTATCAAAGACTTGAGATTGGTTTACAGTGTAAATTTTCTTTTCATCTATTTTGTAATTTTATGCTCTTCAGTGGTTGAAAGCTCTGTTAGCATCTGTTAGCCTTGTGAATTGCAATGTGAACTTTCCTATTACTTACCTTATGCTGCTCTAACATTCTCTTTCATTTATGAGTAATTTGAAGTGAGATTTACTGAGAAGATGGGTAATCTACTGTTTTGTTGTGAAAGTACAATTGAACAATGTACCATTTTAAGGAACTAGAAGACTTATGAACTGATTAATATTAATTTAATCACTGTCAGGTTTACCTCCAATAGCTTTTTGTTTACTGCAGTTTTCAATCAAAGACATTGAGTCTGGATTTGGTTCAATACTGTCTTTTCCATTATTTCACCAGTTCCACAGAAAGCAATGTAATTGCACAAGCTTACAACTAAGGTAATGTTCTTGTGAGCCATGTGATCATTAGCAAGGTCTAATTAAATAGGAAGTCTCATCTGTAGATGCTTTCATGTCCCAGTCCTTTTGTGGCAGAACCAAATAAGTGATTTTTCCTTAGTCTTTTACAAAAAGGCACAGTAGCTGTCCTTTTCCTAGGACTTCACAGTTTGCCAAGATTTCTTTCAGAGGATCATAACTGTGAATGGATGTTGTACTTCCATCTTATCTGGATGGTGTGCTTTACAGAACTGGGCTTCCAGTTGTCCAGTTAGGAGATCACAGAATCACAGAACATGTTAAGTGAGAAGGAAGAGACCCACAAGGTTCACTAAGTCCAGCTGCTGGCCCTGCACAGCAACATCCCCAAGAGTCACACGGTGTGCTCAAGGGTGTTGTCCAAACTCTTCTTGAGCTCTGTCAGGCTGGTGCTGTGACCCCTTCCCTGTGATCCTCTTCCACTGCCCAATGACCCTCTGAATGATGAACCTTTTTCTGATATCCAACCTAAACCTCCCCTGACACCACTTCAGGCCATTCCCTGGGTTCCTGTCACTGTTACCACAGAGAAGAGATCAGTGCCTGACCCTCATCTTCCCCTCATGAGGAAATTGTAACTGTAGTGAGGCTCCCCTCAGTCTCTTTTTCTTTTTCAGGCTGAACAGACCAAGTGACCTCAGTGGCTCCTCACACAGCTTCCCCTCCCCTTCACCATCCTCACTTCTTTGGATGCTTTCTAATAGCTTTACATCTTATATTGTAGTGCCTCAAATTGCCTTCAGCACTCCAGGTGAGGCCTCCCCAGTGCAGAGTAGAGCTGGACAATCCCCTCCCTTGCCTGGCTGGCCATGCTGTGCCTGATGCCCCCCAGGACAGGGCTGGCCCTCCTGGCTGCTGATTCCTATCCAGCTTTCTGTTGACTAGGACCCCCAGGTCCTTTTCCCTGGTACTGCTCTCCAGTGTCTCAGTCTGTCCATACATTCAGGGTTGCCCCATCCCAGGTGCAGAATCTGGCACTTTCCCATGTTCCCTTCTTATGGCTGGTGGTAGCCTAGCCCTCTCATTTGTTGAGTCCTTTGACAGAGTCAACAGCTCTTCCCAGTTTTTTATCATCTGCAGACTTGCTCTCTGTCCCTTCCAGTCCCATGTCCAAGTCATTTATGGAGATGTTGAAGAGCACAAGGCCGAGCATCGAGCCCTGTGGAACCCCACTAGTGACAGGTCCCCAGTCTGATGTCCCCCCGTTCACTATAACCTTTGTGCTCCGCCCATGAGCCAGGTGCTCAGCCATCCCATGATGTGTTTATCCAGCTGTGTGCTGGACATTTTGTCCAAAAGGATCCTGTGAGAGACAGTACTGAAAGCTTTACTGAAATCCAAAAAGATGACATCATCTGGCTTCCCTTGATCAACTAAGTGGGTTACTTTGGCATAAAAGGAAATCAAGTTTGATAAGCAGAACTTTCCACTCATGAAGCCATGCTGGCTATGACTGATGATGGTGGGATGTAGTGAGCTGAACTATGATTTTTCTGCAGACCACAATTCCGTTTTTATTCAAAGAAAATCAAAATGCTTGGAAGGGGTTGATACTCCCCTTGCCTCAGCTCAGTGCACATTTACAGAATCACGGTATCAATTAGGTTGGAAAAGACCTCTGGAATTGAGTCCAACATATGCCTAAACACCCCCATGTCACACAGAACATGACACTAAATGCCACATCCAGTCTTAAACAGCTTAGGATGCTGCCAGCTTGCATTCTGTGCTCTAAGGTATGTCACAGGGCTTGTGTGTACCCTGGTGCCCTCTCTGATGTCATGTATGTGCATAATACAGTTATTCCAGTCCTACCTGACACATCCCTGTTTATACATTTAGCACGTCCCTGGATTTCATCTATCCTTTATTTTGCACTGACTTATATCGGTATTTGATTGGCTAACTATCACTGATGTCAGATAGCTGCTGCAGCACAGGAAAAGGGCTTCTGTTTGAAGTGGTATCATCATAATTTACTCCCATTATAGCATTGAATGTGGTTGTGTAAGACCAGACCCAGTAAATGACTCATTAAAAGAAAATGTGGGTATTTACTAGTTGTTGCTGCACAATCTGAGATTAAGTTTCAATATGAAATTTCAACATGATAGGCAAAGAGGAAGGGTTAGGATATATTGAAATTGTATTTATGATATCTATAATTCTACTGATACTTTTCTACAGTTGTTCATTTGTGATATTTTTACGTGTGGTTTATACATGGCATGGGTTTTGTAAAAATCATTAATTCAGATATTTCTGTAGATTATTATAAAAAAGACTGATAATAAAATACTGGAAAGTATGTGTACTTACTATGAAAAGGAAAAGGTGAGTGACTTATTTACATTTTTTATTTCTTTGTTTCCTTTTTTGGTGTTTTGATTAAGAGCTGTTTTGAATTTATGTAATAAATTAATTTTTAAAGTACATTAAGTTGATTTTAATTACAATGATTCATAAAATCCTTGCCAACATAGTGTTTCCACTGGAACTTAATATGAGTGCTAGAGTGTGTTTTCTCATAATAGTCATTAAATGCCATTTGACCATAAAACAAATATTTGTTAATTATTTTATTTTGCAAATGTCTTACCAAAGACTTTAGCTCCTTTTCAGTAACCTGAAAAGTGGTATTGCTGTTTAGATTAAGCTTGAGAAACAGAGTAGACTTTTTTTTTTTTGCCAGGTTTTCAGATTTTCCTTTTTCAAGGACTTCACACACTCCTCTAACATTCTGTAATTCTTTAATTCTCTGGATCTTAAATGCCATAAGCTGCAGCCTCCATCATGTCAATTTCCAGAATGTGGTCTTCAGCCAGTTTTCTTTCTGCTTTCTAGTCACAGAGTCGCAGACTCATTTAGGTTAAAAACTACCTCTATGATTATTGAATACAATGTTTGACCAAACATAACAGTGTTAGCTAAACCATAGCACTAAATTCCACATCCAGTCCTTTCTTGAATACTGGCAGTGATGGTGATGCCACCACTCCTCTGAGCAACCCATACCAATGATTAACTACTCTTTCAGTGAAGAAATTCTTCTTGATGTCTAGTCTGGACGTCCCCTGATGTGTCTTGAGGGCATTTCCTCTTGTCCTGTCACTTGTTACCTAGAGGAAGAGACTGACCCCACCTGGCTACAACCTCCTTTCAGGTAGTTTTAGAGAGCGGTAAGGTCCCTCCTGAGCTTCCTTTTCTCCAGACTAAACACACTCAGCTTCCTCAGCCACTCCTCCTGAGATTCGCTCTCCAGATGCTTCCCCAGCTCTGCTGCCCTTCTCTTGACTCACTTCAGCACCTCAGTGTCTTTCTTGCAGTGAGGGGCCCAGAATGGGAGACAGAACTCCAGGTCTGACCTCACCAGTACAGGGATACAATCTGAGTGCAGGGGGGTCAGTCACTACTCTGGTCCTGCTGGCAAGAGGTTTTGTTGATCATCTTCCTTATTTCACCAAGAATCAAAACCTTTTTATCATTTCATGGTCACTGTACTCAAGATGGCCTCTGACCACCAAACCTCTGACCAACTCTTCTCTGCTTGTAAACAGCAGGTCTAGTGGGGCATTGCTTTCCAGTCTGCCCCTTTACATACTCGGTTGGATTTTCTAGTTTCTCTTGGTTTTACTTTTCCTTTGTTCGCTGTAGCTCTTCCCTCCACAAAGGGAATTGTGGGTGGTCTCAGTCCACTGACTGCTGTACAGTTTGACAAAGATGTCTCTCCTCTGTGTCACTGAAAGTCTGCTGTTTGCAGCAGGTGCCTGCATAGCAAATCTTAGCTCTTTTCCCTCTCTCTCACTCTTTCTAGGTCCATAAGGCTTTCCATTTTATATGATCCCTTCAGTTCCATCCAAATATCTCATGGCAATTTTTTTTATCCATGCTTGAATGATCAAAATTTCCTTGGTATTTCAGTATTTCATGGTATTAGAGTTTGCCATGAGTATATACACATATATATATATATATATATATATGTGTATATATATATATATATATCTCATAAAAGATGAAGTCACACTGTTGTGGGACTGATTATGCAATTATTAGCAAGTCAGAAATCATGTTTTCAAGTTATCTGGTCCATAATTTATCAGGGGCATCTTTTTTGTACCCTCTTCTTCATTAAAAATTTAATAATTTAATTCAGGTAATAGTTTTGTTAAAAAATAGTTACACTGATGAAGCAGACAGTGATTTCCTTTGGGCTGTAAATTTGCCATTTAGAGTAATTTTTATATTTAAGTCAAACATTGTCATTCAGCTTGAATAGTGATGGACAATTTAGAGAGTATAGAATTGCCTGTGGTTCCAGCTGAGATACAGAAAAATCACCAAGTCTTCAGAAAGCCTCCTCTTCAATTATAGGTCAAGTCAGAAAGCCAGGGTTCCTTTATGGAGATGAATTTTATATATGGACAGAGAGTAGCAATTTTCTGATTTTTCCAATTCCAGTTTAGAAATGTGTGCAGAAATTGCCCAAGCTGTCTTGCAGAGTGTCTGAAGAGTTTATGCAGACAGAATTTTTCCCTACCGTGCAAGGATTTTTTTATTTATGAACCTGTCAAAGCTGAAAGAAATTTCAAGTTCAGATTCTTCTATTTCAACCCAGAAGCTTAACTTCTGTGAATATGGATTCGGAAGTCATACTGCAGACTGCACAGGTTGAATTGTAATATTTTCATTGATCAGTTCTTTCCTTTTTTTAGCATTTTTTTAGTAAAATGCTGACAGATTAAAAGCAGAAGTCAATATAGTTTTTTTCTTGCATGCTTTTATTGTCTGATGAGAAAATTCCAAAAGTATTTCAAACTATTCAGGTACTTTCAACTACCTTTCCCTCATAGTATGCTACTTGAATGTAAGTTCATTCCAATTAATGGGTTTATTTTAGCTTTTTAGGGTTTATTAATAGCTTATGAGTCTTTGTGTGATTGCCTAATGGTACATGACAAAAACCACCAACAGTGAAAAGGTGTTATTTACTAGTCAGATTCTACATCTCAGCTCAATTGTCTGGGTTTGGTGATCCAGAAGAGGGAGCTGCCACATAAATTTCTAGCAGTTTTGAACTTAGTAAAGTGCCTTTTAACCCCCCAACATGGAATTTTTATTATTTTTTTTTTAATTTTAAGACTGACTCCAGGGGTTTCATGTGATGCTTTTTTGGTCACTCAGTTCATAGTTTGCTGATTTCTAAGGACAGCATTAGAGACTTAGTACTTTAATTTCCAGCAGTTTTCAGTATCAGTTCAGTACATGTTTTTAAATATTCTGCTTAAATACCATGCTAAAGCCTTTGGTTGATGTGATGAATGCAGTCCCTTTTACTTAATCTGCAGACTTTTTTTAAATGTAGATGTTTCTGACTATCCCACCATGGATTTTTAGTAGATGTTTTCTCTAGCATGCAGGAAGAACTTTGTGGTGGCTGGCCTTCTTCAGTGCAACTTCATTGGAGACAGAGGTGGCTTCTGGGTCATTGTAGTATTTTTTTCTGTGTGAGGTGTGGCTCTTCTGTCACAGTAAGAGCATACACCTGGTATTTTGAAAATAGCAATATATATGTAAAATAGCAAAAACAATGTGCACACTACACCATGCTTCTAATGTGCTTTCTCTTTCTTTTTTTTTTCCCTTTAGCACTGCAGTGAAACTTACAGTGAGTCTATCTATAGTTTGTGGGCTATAAAACTAAAGAACAATGAGGTACGGGGAAAAGACGTTAAAACACATACTTGTTAAAACTTGTAGTCGTGGTCAGGTAGGAGACCAAACTTTCCGAGCATCCTGAGCATATTTTTAAGTGCATGATATAACCTAGGTTCTGATACTGGTTGGGGGAACCCTGGATTGCTGTAATGATAGATCTTATCAAAGCTATTGTACCTTCAGATTCATTGTTAGTCACTTTGTGTTAGAAACTGATGCAGTGATGTGACTTTGTTTCATGAGGTAACTGGAGTACTGAGAAACAGGTGAGACTTTTGTTTTCAACTGCCAAATATATTCCTTGGGTCTTTTTGTCATTAAAAGCTTAAGAGGATACTCAGGAAGCTTGTATTTGTTTCTCATGAAGAGTGAGTACAGCACTGTGTTGATTGTATGTTTGTGGGTGATATATGAGCATATATATTTTCATACTTACCTTATATATCACCTTATATATTTTGTGCAAGTTTTGAGGTGCTGGAACATGTTCAGAGAAGGGCAATAAAGCTGATCAAGGGTCTGGAGCACAACTGTTATGAAGGGTGGCTGAGGGAACAGGGGTTGTTCAGCTTGGAGAAAAGGAGGCTCAGGGTGGGCCTTGTTGCTCTCTACAACCATGTGAGAGGAGATTGTAGAGAGGTGGGGATTGTCTTTTCTGCCAAGTAACAAGTAATAGGACAAGCAAAATGGCCTCAAGTTGCACCCGAGGAGGTTTAGACTCAATATTGGGAAAAATTTCTTCACTGAAAGTGTGTTCAGGCATAGGAACAGGCTGCAAGGGAAGTGGTGGAGTGACCATCCCTGAAGATGTTTGAAAGAAACCTGGATGTACCACTTCAGGATGTGGTTCAGTGGAGGACTTGGCAGTGTGGTGTTAGTGGTGGGAATGGATGATCTCAAGGGTGTCTTCCAAACTAAATGATTTTGTGATTCTTTTTCTGGGGATAGGTATAGGATAGTAAAAGACCTTGTGGTTCCAGTGAAGGGTGAGAATGGAGCATTTGTTATTGACATTGAATACTCCCGCATGTGGTAGGATCCTGCTATGACTTACTTCATATTTCCAATTAGCAAATCTATAAATGTGACTGCTTTCATGGAAGGTACCACTGGATTCCATTCATACCTCTTTTTGGTATCATCATGTGGCCTTCAGATTATGTATGCAAGCTGCTCTGTTAGACAGTTTAGATGTTACATTGTGAACTTGTGCACAACATTCTAAAATCTGAATGTGCCAACATGAAGAACTCTGGGGCTAATTTTTAGTTATTTTGTAAATAGTTTTGAAATTTCTGTATTTTTTATGTGCTCATAAATGTACACATGTACACTTTTTTCTTTTGTCTATGCAAGGTTTGTATAAAAATCAAAATTATATGAGATCAGTGTAGATGTGTTTGACTTTTCCTCTAGGAGGCTTCAGAATAAGTACATAAATCAATACTGTTTTTTAATATATATAATATTTTTCACATGGCTATTACAATTGAAATATATAATATTTTAAAATATTTTTATGTTCAGAAAACCGATGGCCAAACCGATGGCCTATTTGTAAGTTTTCAAGTCTTTCATCAAATATAGTTTATTTTCAGAATGCATGCATTCCCCAGATGTTCTGGTTATGTTTATTTGCAAGCACATTTTATAGAGGCTCAGGTCACAGTGAATAGAGTTGACAGTTGGGCTGATTGCAGGAATATGCAAAACGTTAACCTCATAAATCTTTCTCCACCTATTGTATTGTGTAATTTCTACAGAATATGCAGAAGTACGGTGCAAGAGACAGTTCCATTATTTTACTTGGGACCATTTTGGTATTGCAGTTAACGCTGATTTATTCAGTTCAGAGACAATTATGTCTAGACACTAACAGGGGCTGTTGATTTGACATTCTATTCATAGAGAGGGCATGTGTCATTCAAAAGTGAGTTGTAAAACTATTCAGTGTGGTTGCATTGTTAGTGATGTGCCTTTCCACTTCAGACAACTACTCTAACTAATTACCCTGTTTAGTGAGCTTGAGATCCTGAAATGAAAATAACCCACAATTTCTTTGGGAGATAAAAATTATAGTAATATTCCTTCTCCTTATACCCAGAATAAAATTCTGTGCTATGATTAGACTTAAAGATGTAAAGTAGAAGTGTTATCCTTGGAAGACTGGATGGTTTCTTGTTAAATCTTTACTGAGTAATCTTCATGATCTTTGAAGTTTTTAATACAGACAAATTTTCCTCAATCTATGGTTTTGGAACTCTGATAAGTTCTTGTGTTAACACTATAAACTCTGCTTTGAAATTAATTGGTTATCATGGAAATACCCCATGATTCAGATTTCTTTTATTTGCAAGAAGCCCTAACTTGGTGTCCTCTGTAATGGTATACAAAGTAGATGTAATAAATGTAAAGTAAGAATAATTCTTTTTTTTCTATGCACTACATCTTAAAATGGTGATGGTTTTTCCCTTGAGATTTTTCATGTTGTTTTTTTTTTTTTCCCCTTAATCTTGGCAGGCTGTTACTTTCAGTGTGTGCTGATTCCTCTATTCTAAACCAGGGCATCACAGCCATATTTCACTTTGATTGCTTTTTCTGTGTTGAATTTTTTCTCCCCAAGAACACTTGCCCTAGTGGAACATTCACCTTTTCTAAGTGAAAGCTAGAGAGACCTTGAGTGTCTGCTGAGTGCACTGAAAGTGTAGATGTGCATTCGTGTTTCTTTAGAAAGGTGCCACTGTGCCTCAGGATCTGTGACTTTATGTTGCTTTTTGATTTCTCCCTCTCTTCATGCTCCTCTACATTAATCAAAAATCTTCCTTAAAGCAGGATATGTGTGTTGACTTCTGGAAGTAGCAACTGTGCATTGAAATTTATTTCAATTTAAGAATATTTCAATATTAACTTGGTATTTCTGATTCCTAGTCTGATGATTTTAGAGGCATAATCGTTCAACAATAATTCCAAAAATGCACAGAGCTTTGTTGAAGGACTTGACTCCCCTTTTCTTGATGATGTCAAATCATAAAGTGTATCCATGGGGAAAAAGATAGAATATTTTAAGTCAAGAAAATGGACCTCAGAGTTTAAGCTTCTTGATTCTACTATGAGAAAGAATAAAGTATGACAAGTCACCTCTGCTAGCGAACATCTCTAGAAGCAGTAAGAGGATCTGTCTCTCCCTCTCTCCCTCCCTGTGCTGAGGTGAGTCTCTAGAGCAGCTTGTGACCCATACTGCACATCAAATGTCAGATCTGTGTAGTCATTGCTTGTTTTTCTGCAAGTTCAGGAAGTACCCAGAGCAGTGCCTGTGCTGACTGGGGCTGGGCAGTGCTGACCTGGGCAATACTGACCCCCTCACACTTGCTAAGATCACTCACTCACAAAGAAGCTCCAAAGCATCTGACAGCTATGTGAGTATCTCACTCCCTCTCCATGTATCTTCTCATCAAATATTTGAAAGAAAGCATGCATGCAAACCCTGTGGTTGAAAAGCTGAACAAATAAAGGAGGACTGCAAACCCCAAACTTTCAGTGACATCATCACATATGGTTTTTTTAGGTACCCTGCCACATTTGACTCCCACGTTTTACATGTCTCTATTTTACTTCTGTGTATGCAGTGTGACAGTGATTGGAGCTCTGTACTTCTCCAGGCTCGGAGCTGTGTTGTTTCTTTAGTAAGAATACTCAAGTATGTAACCATTCACACAGATTCCTTTTCGTGGAGAAAACCAGCAAGTGCTTACCTATGTAAATGTAACATTTGAGTTCAGATGAGAACCCAAGTCAGGAAATTCAAAGATATTGCAACCCACAGCAACCATAATTCAACCTCGTTGCTGTGAAAGCACAAAAGCTCACACGAAATTCCATGCAGAATACTGCAAGTGTGCAAGTTTATGAGACACAGTTGCTAGGACAGCCATAAATTCTAATTTCTAGAGGTATTTACATTCACGTTTTATATCTCTTAGTATTAGAATCAGTACAGAAATGAATAAATGGAAAAGAGGCCATTTAGATTAGTGTACCTTTTTACTTTCTTGTAATGTACAATTGATTATATTACCATTTCTGTTTTTCTGTTGACTTTTATTTGTAAGGGAGTAATATTGAATGTGAAATATAATCTGGTCTATTTCCTTATTTAACTATTTTTTCTCTTTGTTTACCCCTATTACTAAACCTGCAGCTAATGGGGTCTACATGTTTACCTACCAAGGATAAATAAATCAGATATTTATCTGCATGTAGCTATACATCTTGTTATTCAGCTTCATCCCTCACTTAAGGTTCCATTATAAAATATCCTAAAGCATATGGAGTAGATTTCTTTTCAATATCTTATAGGGTACTTTTGGTTTCTTTGTCAGCTAAATCTGCTGATTTGATCATCTTAGACGTGTTTAGTTGTTGTAACAGTTAGTGAGGAGGTGGAAGTGTAATTGTTTTGAATTGATATTTTTTATTTAGAAAAATTTAGGTATTTCAATTATAGCACTTAATGAGCACAGAAAATGTTTGTAAATAATATCCACAAGACTTCCAGAAGTTGGTTGGTTGAAATATCTATATTAACTTCCTTAGCCTTTCAGATATGGCCAGTGGAGAGAGAGATCATGATGTTTGAAGATTTGTATATTAAGTCCCTTTCCCATGGGTGATTATTATATATGTAGGCTGGATTGAGTATTCATGATTATTTTAAAAAAAATTCCCTTTGACTGTGGCATATGCTAATACCTCATAATTTATTTCGAAAAAAAAAAAATCACAGCATAACTCTATCACACCAGTCATTTAAAATAAAACAAGGGAAATGACGCAAGATAAGGAAGGTTCATGATAAGAATTTCTCTTTAGTAAACTACAAAAAAATTCACTTAGACTTGATCAAGTTTCTACCAGACTGATTTTTCTCATCCCTCCATCACATCTTAGCCTGCTATATGAGCCTTTTTATGGACAGTCTGGGCAGAGCTGAAAGCCTGATTGGATGTGAAAATGTTCTCCTTGGGAAATCTTTGGATCCTGCCCTTCCCAGATTGTTAGGCAATCTGCTCTAGGAAACCTGTTTTGACAGTGCCTGTTATCTCTGCTCGGCAGAGTTCTGTAGGGACCATCACTGCCTGCCTCAAAGTCAGGGTTAGGGGAATTCACTCTGCAGCCCACTGCCTTCCCAAAGCTTTATTGTTCCATTTCTTTGTGTTCAAAAGCTAGTTAAGAACTGCACACATATTACTGTACATGTGTCTAAAATAAATGTGTTAGTGTATATAAAGTGCATGTGTAAGAATTTATAACCTGAAATTTGAACTCCATCTGAAAGTTGAAACATTCACAGTGGCTCAATAATTTCTTACTGGGTAAACACATGAAGATTAATTAAATTCTGGCTGCCATCTGATCAAGGGTTAGTCTAGTCCTTCCACAGTGACTTCACTGTGTATGAATTCTATGAAATGAGGAAGGGGACTGGGAGTTGTAAGTCATGGCAATTCTTCAAGGAGCAGGTAGTGTCCTGGTGTTTGAGTGGAGTCCTGGATAAAACTTGATTAATAAGGCTCTATGTCCTGCTGAAACAAGAAGGTGTGAACACTTTGGGTTTAGGTTTTGGGTAAGAGCTGTGTTGTGGTCATAAGCTTCCATCAGCATCTTTATGACATTTGTTTCTCCAGTGTATATAGCTAATTCTTAGGGGCTTCCCCGAAGAATGCATAGTTACAAGGATGGTTTTGTTTTTTTCTTTCTGTCTTTTTACATGAAGTAGTTCTGATTTTAGTATTTGAAATGAAATAAATTATGGCAAACTTCAGTGGAAACTAAGAACTGCATAGATTGAGGTAACTGGAAAACAGCAATATGTTTCACTTGAAATTGATCTATTTGTAGTAAGTAGAAATACATAAATAGACACAGGGTCTAGAAAACACTAAGTTTACATTTGTGTTCATTACGAGTTGATCAATAACTGTTGCTGGATGACTTGATGTAGTTATTTTATACAATCAATCACTGTGTGGATAGGCCCTGGGAAGAGAAATGTACAGTCAATACTGCCAGGGATTGCTGGTAATCATGACAAGCTCGTTTTGTTTTGAGGTGATGGGGGTCCTGTGGGATGAAAATACCTATATGGGAAACTGCTTTCTGTGTAGTGGCAAGAGTGCTTGGTGTTGGGAACAAGGTCACAGTTTCAACACTCGCTGCCAGCAGAGGAGAACGTTGGTGTAACTCTACTTACGCATGTATTTTTCCTCCAGCAAGTAACTTCCTCTGTGTGTGTGTGTCCCCAGAGACATGGATTTTCTAATGGAACATAGGACTTTGATGAAAGTGGATGGCCTTGTCACCTCACAATTCTCAGTGGAGAAGAAAATTTCCTTGGTGGGATTAGAAACATCTGCTTGCATCATAGGCTGTTAGGTATGAGATAGGATTTGACGTTAAATATGTTAGTCACTCTTAGTAGATGGAGGGTTGGTATGTAGGATATACTGTCCCATATGTTAAATATTTTTATTCTTTCTCTTCATTTGAAAATAGGTATTTTTGTCAATTACAATGAGCTGGAAAGAGGTAATTTAAAAAAAAATCACTTTAATTTTTAAAGAATTTTCAATGGTTTACATTTATCTGCACACATTTCTTTTGACATCCTGTCAAAATTACCACAAAGATGTTTGAATTATATTTGTTAACTCTGATAGAAATTGGCTGTTCTCTGTTATTGAAGGTAATACAGCTCCTTTACCAGGATTTTACTTCATTTCCAGCTTTGACCAATTCCTAACCGCCAGGGCTAACATTTTTTTTCCCTGGATTGGCTTAAGGCTGATTTTTCACAGAAAAATCTAGTTAAGACTGCCAACTTAGCTTTGACCCTAAGCCTCACAAGAAAACTCCTGTTATCCTTTTGCCCATTATAAAAAGAAAGAATTCCATCAAGCTCTCCTTGAAAAAGTTGTAGTACTTGCATGTTTTGAAGGAGGAACTTCAAATTGACAAAGTGAATATAATAAATTTGACTATGTTCAGGAGTGTCTTTGACTGTCCCTGTGAATATACACTCTTCTTTGACCAATTTAGAAACCTCTGAAAAATGATTGTTTAAATAATCTCATATAAGTGTTGGTAGAAGTGGGCAGACAGAATTTTTTTCCCCCCTTTTCTGTTAGCTCAGCATGCGGGGAATGTTCCCTGATGCAGAGCTGAATTGATCTTTCTGGAATTGCAATTCTGGTCTGATTGGAATCAAAGGTATTTTTTTTTGTTATTGAAGTCTTACAACTTTCTGTTTTCTTCTTTGAACTGCATTCTCTCTGTGTGCTGGAAACAGGCTGAGTAGAGGAAGAATCACTGGTTGATATGATGTAGAGCAAGTACTGGCCAACGAGAGTACCTTGGAAAAGGATGCAGGGGTTGAAGGAATGGCCTGGCACTGTGGAGCTCAGGTGTAAAGGGAATCAGAACTCTGAGTGTGTGGAGGACACTAGTAGTACTTGGTCATCACAGCTACATGCTGAAGCTGCCTGAACAGAGACCGGGAATGAGGTGAAAACATGAGAAGAGGCATTACAAGGAGGGCAGGAGAGACATGGAGATGTCCTGCAGGGCCTGGAGAGTAGCACAGCTTACTGGAGAACCGCTTCACTTCTGGTGCTAGAAGGCTGAATGGCATCACTGATGCCATCATTCATGGGGAGTGAAGCTGTACTCCACCAAGTGAGCTCTTGGTGTGTACTTTTGGACCAGTTCTTTATTAAAAGCACAGATTGATAAGTTTCTATATGAACAGTGATGTACTCAGTTCAAGAAACAGGGAATTTTCCAGTAGACCTTATGATTGCAAAGTTACAGAAGATCTGTGAAGGTATTAGGTTTCCTGTCATCTAATGGAATATGTTTCCTTTTTTATAAGAACTTGGAAATTTTTTTACCTTTGAAAACCTTCTCAGAAACACTTCAGAACTGCCATATCACGTGTACAGTTGCCCGTGCAACCTAATTTAGATGCCTGACATGTATGCATTGTAGTATAGTAATTATATTATGATGCTGGTTTAATTTTCATCTGGTTGAGCAGATGAATCAGAGTAGTGAAATGCAGAGTACTGTTCTATAAACTGTGTCTGATCTACTGCAAAAATTGGAAGACATGTTGTTAGCATTCTGGACAGCTGGAATCTCCTTCCCTGTGGCGAGGTTTCTGTGCAAGGTGAGAAGCAGTGCACTATTGAATGTGTTGTCCCTTGTCATGCAGTTTATATTTTTAGGTATCTAGGTTGGGATGCTGAATTGCTGAGTAGGCACTCTTACACTCAGTGGATGTCCTGTACAGAAAGGTATAAATTATAGAAAATATAAGGGATTGGGCCACATAATGACTAGTGTGGAGAAAACAAGACAACTACTGGTATGACATTAAGTGGGTTATAGCCTTTTTGTGTATTGAATAAAGTAAAGTTAAAATTTTCATGATCCCATTATGTAGCAGTCATTGAGTTACATACTGCAGTTTTTAATTTCTGGTTATTTGCATTTGCACTTCTGGCAAATAACTTTTTAAGAATTATGTGTGTGAGGGAGAAGGAGAGACTTCACATAACTACAGAAACACAAACTAATTTTGGATGAAAATGGCTCACTTTACAGAAATATTTAGCATGAAAAAGAGTACATTAAGGAAATAAGTTGAAGTAATTACAGTATCTTCTCACATAATGTCTTGCCAATTTAAAAAAATTCTGTTTTAGCATCTTAACTTTTTTTCCAAGTGCCTTTAGCTGCTTCAAGAGTATGTACAAATGCAGAAAAACAGCTATGTTGTTTCTATGTGTGAACATAGAAAATGAAAATGAAAGGGACTGGAGGTTTTGGATAACTGCTTACACGTTGC
Organism: Poecile atricapillus; assembly: GCF_030490865.1. Classification (NCBI taxonomy): domain Eukaryota; kingdom Metazoa; phylum Chordata; class Aves; order Passeriformes; family Paridae; genus Poecile; species Poecile atricapillus. Next base: position 64,728,857 of record NC_081252.1, on the reverse strand, counting down.
TGTAAACGACAACACAACAACAAAAGTAAGTGGAAGGGAAAAAAATTTCCACAGATTTCAAATGTAATTATGTCATAATTTTATAAGGTATTAGCCATATAGCAGTAGTTGTGGAAAATAAAGTCAAATTCAGAAACCATATTTTTCTAGTGAACTATATTTTATAATAATAATATATATAAAATAACAATTATATGTAATATTTTAAGTTTAAAAAAACAAATTTGTGAAAGTTTAGCTGCTGTGACAGTCTAGTGGCTTTGGAGTTCTAACTGACTACAAAATGAAAATGATGTGAGCAAGGAATCTGTGGATTTAGATGAGAAATAAAAACTTATTACTGGGTTCAGGAGGTTGTCATACTTCTTTGTATTCCTAGCATTAAGTATAATTTTGCAGTAATGATGCTTAATACATCCAGAAATGCAAGTGAAAGGTCTGAACACTAAGATGCAATATATCAGATTGACTAATACATTATGAAGTGGTATAAACAATTTTATCTAAACTTAGTAAATTTATGTTGCTTTCCTGTTGTGTTTTTTCAGTTGGTTTATTTGCAAGATTTAGAAAATCTCATCAGGTATCACTATCATTGTTACAAAGTCACAAGGTTCTACTGTAATTGTCTGCAGGTGATAATAATTAATATTTAAAAATGCAGTTACTTTGCTCTTTTTTAAAAAAAGAAGAAAATCATTAAATAATGAATTCTATCCTAATGGGACTCAATTTTGAACCTACTGAATGCTACAGTAAAACTCATTGACTTCAGGAGGAGCAGAAATCTGACTTTTCATATCAATTTTTGCTGACGAGGTGATAGCTGTTTTTCTACAGGGAACAATTGTAAAGTATTGCTTGAAACCATGAAGTCGTAGCTGCTGGCTTTGTTCCCCTCTTTCGGGTGGGATTTGGGGATATAGAACATAGATACCTCTCTTTTCTGAAAATCCTGAAATGTCTGTTAAATCACAGCTTTTCAAATCCTCCCAGAGGAGATTTGCTCAGGATTTTATTTTTTTTAATACATGTAGTAGATGACAAGTAATAAAATCAGAGGGGTTATTTGTTGCATTTTTATGGTTGAGTCTGTCATAGCGTATTTGCAGACCTGTCAGTGGACAGGCAGCACCGCCTGAAGTCTCAGAGGTCAGCATGTGAACGCTGTGGAAGGGCTGTTTGTGCTGCTGATTGTAGAGAGGGGGCTTAGGCTGCATTATGATGATTTACGTTATTCAAACGGGAATTCTGATTGCTGCAGCTCAGATGATTTCTAACGTGACAGGCATATCATGTATTTAATTATGAGATGTGCTGATGGGAGGAGAGCTGGGCTGGCTGGAGTGTGGCACGAGCAGTTCTGCAGTGCTTGGACAAACTGTGTGGCTCTGCTGGGCCCCTTTGCCACCCCATTCCAATCCTCAGCTTGTGTGAGATTGCTTTGCTCAGATCAGGTCCAGTAACTTGGCTTTTATCAAAGTACCAATATGTCATGTGTAGAAGGAAAAGCTAACTGGTAGATGGCCAGTATGGGATAAGGTTAAAGTCTGTGTCCTTGAAGTACCGAGAAAATGCAGCAACAGATGTGCAGGATTTAAACTGGTTATTATTCCAGTCCTGTAGATATAAACAGATAATTAAAATGTAATTTTTACAATGTCTCCATCAGCAAAAAGTTAGATTTTCTACAAATACCTTTTGATATAGCATTTGTTTTTTGTTCACATATGCTGTTAAATTTTTGTATTCCTTAAGGCATTTATCTTCTGAATTATGTAATTATTTTTCTACAATCTGACCTTTTTTTTTCTCATTTCACCATCTTCTTCATTCCTTATTTAAGATGGTTAGAACTGTGCCTGTAGCTACTTCTTTTTTCCATGTTGTCATGTAGAGTATGTTATATTTTCTTGAATGCCTGATTCTGCTCAACAATCAACATGGTTTCTCTTCTTTATTCCAAGAGCTGTGGAAGTACATTCTCTGTGATACAGGGGATGGAAACTGCTGACCTGAGGCTGCAATTATTATACATTCAACTTACTATCAAAATATTTAAATATTTCTTGAAGACAAAACTTCTTGGCAGGAAGATAGGGTAATTAAGAACATATGTAGTAAATGCAGGTATCACCCACATAAATTTATCTAGCTCTGTGAAGTCCTGTCAGTCTTTGGATCTAGTCAGAGTTTAGTTCTTGTCAGTCGATGACAGCTGTGGCCAGGTGAGCTTTGTGCACATGGACCTGCAGAGATGCGAAGCAGTTGTGCTAACCCACCACCCAGCCACCTCCAGCTGCTCCGTGTGATTCAAATTCCTGATGGAATCATGTGCAGCGAAGTCTAGACTAGTTGTAACTTTAATGAGCACTATTCTGACATTATTTAAAATTTTCCTTTTAGCATGATACTGTGTAAATATACTAGTGTATATAGACATATAAAAATATAGTACGCAAATATATTAGTTTTTATGCAAAAACTCAGAGGTTAAGTCTCCCAACATTTCTGAGTACACTGGATTTCAAGGACAATTGTCTGTGTTCACTATCATGGTGTTCCAAATATCAGGGACAAGCTTTGGTAGATTCGAAACAGTAAATGATTTAAAAAAGAAGTAACACAGCCCTTATTTTACAGCTATTTTTTGTATACTATACACCTCTGCAACTGTACAGTGTTTTGTTTGTTTAAAGAAGTGGCATTTGCCTTCAGCTTTTCTTGGTTTTAGACAGAATAAACGAAAGTGTTTCCCTTTAATGCTGTAAGAAGAAGGTGAACCCTTTATTCTTTAGGGAAAACTCTAGCTATGTCTAGCTTGAAGAGTCTTTTAGGTCTGCTTATTTGTTGCACTCACCGTGCCTTGCCTTGGTACTGAAATGTCTGACAGAATCATCAGAGATCAGGCAGATGAAGATGTTGACAAAACCGTCAGCCCTTTGTGGAGGTGTACATTTTTTCCCATGTAAAAAAAACAAAGCACTTCCTGTCTCAGGGCTAACAGTCTATTTAGCAATATTGTAACTTTGTCTGTAGGCATTACCCAAGTCTTACACTAACTTGTGAAATGCTTTTGTGCTGCTTTTTATCATTCCTTTTATACAGCATAGTAATCTTCTGAGTATATATTTAATTGTACAGTCTTTTACTTTTTTCTCTTAGTTCTGTCTCTTGTAGCTTGACTAGACATGAGTATTTTATTGCATTGATTGCAGTTTCTCCATGGGGATATTCATGGGGAAAATTTAGAAAATATGCCATAACTGTAGATTAAATGTAGAGTATGAAGAGAATAGAAACATATTTTATAATCTTTGTTTTGTCTAATTTAGATTTCATACATATAATTTAGGAAAACTACCTAGGGGAGATGCATATAAAATTAAAAAGAGTTGGAAACATTGTACTGAGTGTAATTGAAAATTGTCACTACTTGAAAGTTAATGTTTTTTGTTAGACAAGTTATGAAAAAGAGAATGAAATGCTAGTAACTCACTGTTGCAGGGAGATATACAGTAACCTTCAGGAAAATTAAAACAAACCCACATGCTGTTGTTGCCATTTTTTGCTAGAGAAAACAAATATTTAGGAAGTACCAGTTACTCTGATTCTTCTGTATAAAGTCTTGCTGACATTTTTAGGGTATGTGCAGTGAGTGACCTTTGATAAATTGGAGGCTACAGCTGGACTGTTTTGATGGAAGCTGGTGTGCAATTGATCTAGTTGATCTCTAATATCAAGACAGTAAGATAGTTTACAAATAGTTAATATTTGAAATATTTATTCTTTCTGTTTCATTATTTCATTTATGAAAGCTTCTATTGGCAAATGTTGTCACTTTGATGTCACAACATCAAGCACTCAGAGAGACACTGATTATCAAGGAAAGGAGGTGGTATTAACAATTTAGTCTGGCCTGCTTCCTAACATGAACTGTGATTTCCTCACAGTGATTGCAGCATTAAATGAAGAATTTTTGACAGAACTGGAAAATAATTATCTTTTTGTGAAGACAGCTTTTAGCCCCCAAATTCTTTAATTCTTTCTACTTTCAATAAGAAATAGAGATCTTAATTTTGTAAGGGGGCTTCTGCGGGGAGCAGTGCTCCTGTAAATTTGAGATTTTATAACTGAGGACCTTGATGAGCAAACTGTTGTTTGCTTTATTGGTAATTTGCTTAAGTAAAAATTTAAAGGATTTGGCTCATATACTTCAAATTCCTAGATGTAAGGACATAATTTTTGGTGTATTAAGATGCTTTTATCCTTTCTTTTTATTCCATGCACATCTGTTCAGTACAATTGCACATCTTGGATGGCTGAGCCTGATTTGACACCTGTTGTTAACATTCAGTGATCTTCTAATTAAATTAACAATTTTTTGTCCGTAAAAGGAGAAATTCAGTTTTGTGCTTCATAAATTAAGAATACCACAGAATTTAAAATATATTCTTAAAAATGTCTTCTGCTGTACTGCCCACTTCTACAGTGTGTAAATAGGGATGGACAGTCCCCATATGCCACACTGTTTCTATGTATTGCAGACCATATCCTTATGGACACAGCCTGGCTGCATTATGGTTGCCTATTCTTCTTCATCCCATTGCTCTTTTCTTATGTGCTTGAAAAGTTAAAAATGTAATTCAAACAACTGTGTTGTGATCATGAAGTTTATTTTAATTGTTATTCTAGTAAAACCTAATTTAAAAGGGGTTTTAGTTCCATGTGGATTGAATTGAAATTTGGAACACATATACAAATAGGTTCACCTTGAAGACTGTGGGAAAATTTAATGTGATTTTTGAATGTGTTTGAGGCCAGTTTGTAAAATAATCTAGGCTGTAGATCATACATGTTTGCTTGGAAAATCTGTCAGATCTCAGTCAAGAGAGCATGGAACTATGAATTACCATCTTCCAAACAAAGCCCAAACAACCCTGGTGCCTCTGCCAGGTATCTCTGATTGTCTGCTGAAACCATCATGTCTTTGCTAGGAAGGTCATAAAAGCCCTTTTCTTAGAGGCTTTTGCCCACAGACTGAGTGCTTTCACAATACTGATTATCTTCTTTTTTTTTTTTTTTCCTTATGAGATGATCATTAAATCAACGAGATATTTAATTACTGTGCACTGAAGCCCTTTGCCCTTGCCTTAAAGCAACTTACTGAGGTATGAGGTGATTTTTATTTCATGGAAAATGCCTGTGCCAGGCTCATTTCTGTTGTAGAAGCCTTTCACTGCAGGTTCTAATACCATGCATTATAGTATAAAAATTTTAGAAATACCACATGAATGAAACATCTGTCAGGATTTATCAAAGTTTTCCTGGTCTAGCTGATATTAAAGCTTCAGTGGGCCATTTGGGTATTAAGAGAGAACTGCTGTTTTCTTCATAGTAACTACTTCAGTGCATTAGGTATTTATCATCAGACTCCTAAATGTTTGGGGGTTTTTTAAATTAGCTGTTTAAAAGATGTGTGCTTAGAGAAGACCAAGCTTCCTGTTGTGTTTCTATAATTGTTTGTTAGTTTGTATTTAGAGCTTACAGTTCTGTATTTGAATTTTAGAATCTGAGAATCAGGATTTCTTAAAGTAGCGTTGGCTGTATTTTCCTGGCCTAATGTATCAGTGCTGTGATAAGTGAATCATGTGCTTAAATTAGCTGTTCTAAAACAAGGAAAAAAAACCCATGTACAACCTGACAGGGCTCATATTGCTATTCCTCTAGTGTGATAAAAGGAGAAATTATACTAACCTGTTTTTTATAGTTCAGTCTAGCTACTTTACGTTTCTACTCAGAAACCAATGAATAAATCATAAGTATTACATATGTGTTAATGTAACCAGATTCTCAAGAAAGAGTGAGTAGAGCAGGTGTTATTTTTACAGCTGTATCTGATAATTTGAGTTCTTTCCATTTAGCTAAGTATCCAAATGATGTCTTTTTAAATATAGTGCAGGATTTAGATTTGTGATAGATGTATTAATACAATACATGAAACCTATGCTTTTTCTAAAGCCCTAATTTAGCTTTTAAATTAGTTTAAAATTAACTTGTACCATGATCCCTTTGGAGAAAGCATATCTTAAAGATGCATATCTTTAGAAGCATATCTTTAAGATGCATAACATCTTAAAATGTTCTGCAATGCCTAGTGAAGTTGTCAAGTTGAAGCTGTGAGTTATTCTCTCAGAAGAAGTATTAAATAAAAATGTTAAGATCTCCCGTCTAAGGGTGTGGCTTCACTGAATTCTCAAGACCTTTGTTCAGTGAGTTGAATCTTTCATTATCAAAGAATTGACCTCATAGATATTAAGGTAAGTCTCAGCTGTTCTCCACTAAGTCATAGACAAGTTTAGATATATAGAGCACTTGTTTTGCATCAGGAAATGTTTGTGTTGGTCATTTCTTTCACATAAAAAGTAAAGATTCTGGTGTTTCGGCTAGGCTGGTTTTTTGTTTTAGGGTTTAGATGGTGAGCTATTTATGAAGGAAAATGAAATCTCTGTGTGCCACATATGGTAAGTAAATTTACTGTTTTATTCAGATGATTTATGTATGAAATATTGTTAGTAATGTTTTGGTTGATATTTCATTTCTCACAAGTGAAAGTTGTAAATTACATATGAAAAATCACTTTCTAGCTGTGTCTGTCCTCTCATAGATACTTGCTGTTTTTTGGAAGTACAGTCAAGGTTTTAAAGGAACTATCAGTAATTCTTCATGGTAGAGATGAAATGCTTCCATGTGTTTGAACAAAAAAGAATAGGTTTTGAAACAATTATGTCAAACTAAAACTTCTTTATCAAGTCAAAAGAAGGAAACAATCCATTATCACAGCGATGAAATCGCCTGACATAGAGAGACACTAGAGAGATTTCTGTTTCAGTTTGGCAGCTGGTGGCATTATGTTTATAATTCTATTAATAGTCAAAGAAATTCTGGTAGCTATAAATAAAATCTAATTTGGTAGGATATTTTTTACCGAAGTACAAATGTTCTTTATAATACGTTTATTTGGTGTTTGTTGTTCTATTGGATATGTCATTTAAATATATTCAGTAATTCTTCATTCTGCAGAAACTCTTTGTGTAATCAAAATGAAATATTGTCATGATTTAGGATTTAGAGGATTTAGAACCAGGAAGGAGGGAAAAGGCCGTAACATTTCCTGTGGATTCTAATATTCAAACAGCACAAGAATTTGTTGATGAGTGATGCCCTATGTAAGGAACCTTTATGCCCAGTTAGAAAGCGACTGTGTACCACCTTATCAGCAAAGGGAGATGTAGCTGATTTCAGAGGGTTGGTACTGCACTCTGAATATCTTTAGAAGATATTTCTGTACTGGGCCCATGGGTTGGTAGCCCCAGGAAGAACTTAAGTGCTGATCAGGTTCTGTTTGTGACTCTTGCAGTGTAGCACCATAAAATCAGCTTTGTTGGCTGCAAATGCTGTGCTCCTTCCGTTTCAGTGGGCTGGGGACGCTGGCACTATCATCTGTGCTGTCAGTGAGGGGAATGATCTCACTGTGATCTTCCCTTTGCCTTTCTGTCTCAGACTGTGCACACAACAAAGTCCCCTCATATCCTGGCCTTCTCTAAGTATTTATTAAGGACAGATGTTCATGTTGCTGTTGAAGTCCTAGATTTTTTTCTAATTAGTTGTGGAAAAAATCCTGTTAATCTTGCATAGCTTTGTGTAGTTCTGCTTCCATTCTTCCGAGTGGTAACTGTTTCTGTGCCCTTCAGTGACCATGGAGCTCTTGGCTGCTTCTTGGCTGTGCACTTGGATTGAGCCGCTGTACTGAGAGCCTAATGGCTTTTAAGCATCAAAACATGAGAAGGATAATTCAGTAGATGAGAAAAACAAAGCTTGTTGAAAGTATGCTGTTGTTTCCCCCTGTGTCTGAGTTGGTCCCAGATCAGTTCTCTGGGGTTATGAAGCCTTCTTCCACATAGAGGCTCTGAGCTGAGGTACCACCTGAGAAGGTTTTTATATCAGCTCTGGCCTCTGTCATGTGAACCAGTCCTTGCAGCTTTTACTCAGGTGCTCTAAAGCTGTGTGGCTGTACTGGGGAGCTGGATTAGGAAAAGAAGATGAGACTCCTCTATTCTCATTTTGCCTCTGATTTATATCTATGCTTTGGTCATAACTGTATTTTACTGCAGCCATTCTTAAAAGCTATATCTTAGGTGATTTTTGCAGTTTTATAATTTCATGGGGAATTAGGGTGTAAAGAGATGTAATTTTTTTAAAGCCCTTGAAAGACCTGTATCTGTATTTTTTGACACCAAAGATAAAAAAAAAATAAAAAAATTCCTGCATTAACAATGGTATCTCATTGAGTACTAAATCATCAGATGTTACTGTTCTCTTGGTGATTGTAGGATGTGATTTTCATTATTCCACAATATGCCTTGGCAGTTCAGTGTTTGCTGTATCACTGAGTTCTCATTGTTACATGGTAAAGTCCAGAGCAAGCTGGGACCTTAATGGTCTGTCTGCCTGATTAATGCTGAGATTCACAGAGGTTCACTAGCCTGAGGTTTTGCAACCAAGACTTGGTTTGTGGGTCATGGAGGGTTGATTTCTTCTTCTTCTTTTTACTGTGAGGGGAAAAAGGTCAATTTTTAGCCATTTTGTAGGTGTCTGTAGGACTGTTTCTCAGAGCTGCCTCAGAGTTTGTATAATGTTCATAGAGGCAGGAATCTCATCTTTATTTGGGTACTGAGTCATTTTGGTGATTTGGAAACAGACTTTTTCACTATTGTCTGTGTTTGATTTATTCACAGATATAATTATGTATGTTTGCTTGCTTTTATTTATTTAGTCCAATGTGAGATTCTAAATATGTATACTTCTTTAAGAAACTGCAAATATAGCAATGACTATTAGAGTGTTAAAAACTTATCCAGCTTAGTAACTCAAAGAAATACAAAGCAGTGGGAAATATCAAATAAAAGTCTAAATCCAAGTAGAAAAATAAGTTCCATCTCCAAAATACTTTCTTCTTTATAGCATTTAATTAGGAGCTATAGCAGATATATATATTTTGCTTTGAAGGTAAGTAAAAATTATATTCAATTATAGAATCATTTAGGTTAGAAAAGAGCCTTAAGATCATAGAGTCCAAATAATAACACTGCCAAGAGCACCAGTAAACCATGTCCCATGCACCACATCTACTCATCTTTTAAATACCTCCAGGCATGGTGACTCAACCAGCCTGCTCCAGTCCTTCACAACCCTTTGGGTGAAGAAATTTTTCCCAATATAATCCTGTATTGCTTATTTTCTTGCTCCTGTGTTCCCAAGTTTATAAAAGAAGTGCAGGAGTTTTTGCATGATTTTTACTGTTTAATTGAGAGTTTATATTTTCTTTATATAGATTTAAATGATTATCAGGAGAATAAGAGATCAATACCATGCTCAATAGACAAGGCTTATGATTTCATTAATATTTATAGGTTAATGCTGTGCTCAATAAGAAATGCCTTCATAATTGGACTGTAGGAAGATTAAGTAACTAAGTATGAAAGGTTAATTTTAGAAAGTAACTGTCAAGCTAAAGGAACAGTGTTGTCAGCTGTGGTACTCACCATTCTGTTCAAGATTGTGTGAAATAACTGTTGCAGGACTATTTTGGGGGAAGGGATGAGGTCTTTTCCAGGGTTCAGTTTAGGTGAGAACAGAGACAAGTAAGTATATTGTACATATGTTCTTATAAATGTGATATCTTGGCAACCATGAGGAGTTAAAAAAATAATTCCAGGCAATTTTCTCATGTTTTCTGTAGCATGAGAATGTTTTATGATTTCTCACTTAAAAAAAAGAAAAGTGGAAAAATTATTATTATTATTATTCCCTCTAAACACAATAAAAGTACCTTTCATTCTTAAAACGTTTTTGCTTGTTTTTCTTTACGTAAAGAATACTTACAACCACAGACAAGTGCCTAAGTGTTAAAACCAATTCTCTCCTGAAACATTGCTTACCCAGGGGAGAGAGTAAGAGAGCAAATATCACCTGACATGACAAAGGATCTAGAAACACACTACAGGGAGGTGTTTTTGGGTGGGAGGGTAGAAGATGACCTCTACAGATTAAAGGAATATTGCTTTCCACATTGTTTCTCCAGTTGTCTCTGGCTTGCTTGATTGTCCTTCACAGCATTGATGTAGGGCAGTAGGAGTACAGCAGGATAAAATTATCAGCACTTATGAGTGGTTAAAATCTACTGGAAACATGTCTTTTCAGTTTTGTCTTGATTGATGAGACAGCCTGTGTTTCTCTGGTTGTAATTTGCAGAGAATAAAAAACCCAAAAACTGTTTCAGAATGGCCTGCTCACACTCAATATGCAGCTGTAATTGGAACAAGTAAATTACATTTCAAATCCCCCAAGAATATTTTTTTGAAGGATATATGTAGCTTCAAGTATGGATGGTCATTATAAGACAAACAGGGAGTGCACTGTGATTACAAGATAAATCCCTTATCATACCTAAGTTCTGCAGTATTTTTGTTATTTGGTTTTGTGTCAAATATGTGCACCAGTCCCAGGAATGGTAGTTTGAAGGGATGTTCACATTACATGGTCCAGCCTCATGTAGTGTGCTGCAATGTGCAGAAGCTTTTTGTGTAAAGATGGGGACAAAAAAAGACATTGATTCTTTCTCTTGTCTGTCACTGCGTTCTCTCCCCCGTCTGTCACCCACATGTTTTCTGAAGTTCCTTTTACAGCTGTCACACTCATGGCTTCCCTACATTCCCAAAATGTCCCTTCCTAGACCTGTCTTCAGGTGAGTTCTGGTCTCCCTTGTTTTGTGCCCAAATTTCTGAACAGTGCTTTTGTGCTCATTCTTTTTCACCTGTCCTGGTTTTCATCTTTCTTTTTCTTTTTAAATTTTAGCTCATCAAAAAGCTTCTTCCTAAGCCAAGTGGGCATACTGCTGGAACTCCTAGCCTTTCTACAGGGCCTTCCTCCTGCTTGAATTCTCAAAAATCAGGCTCTTTCTGTGCCTGTTCTCCTGGGATTTTACCCAGCAGTTCTTTGAATAAACCTCAGTCTGCAGTTCTAAAATCCTTCCTCACCCTGGTGCTTAACTTTCCAGCCTTCTTCCAAGTCCTCAGGCCAGTTATCTTGGGGTCCCAGCCCACTGGACAAGGATCACCAACCAGTTTATTCATAATTGTGACTGGCAGCTCACACAGCATTACTGTGAGCCCCTTCAGTGTTTGTGTTAGGAAATTCTCACCAATGCAGTGCCACAACCAGCATTGCCAGCGCAGTGCTGTGTTGTCCTCTCAGCTGATGTCTTTGTGGTTAAAAGCCCTCCACTTATGTCAGGATGTCTGTAGGACATCCTCATCCAAAGCAGTGGAAGGTGCTTCTCTCTTGCTCATGGCCTTGGTCTCTATTTCCTAGAAAAAAAACAACCCCAAAGCAGTGGTGTCCCTTCTTTGGTAGGACTTGTTAAATGTAATAAAACAGCATGGGGACATCAAAGGTTTGGCTGCATGGTGCGGGACCGTGACCTGCAGGGAGAGCTGAGTCCTGTACAAAAACAGAGCCATTTTAGTCTGCTTTGGCTTCGTTTCCCTTTTCCATGATTGTGCTGTTTTGAGCAGACTGCTCTGTACTGCTTGCAGTATCTAAACTAGTTTGTTTGCAGAGCATTGTGTTGTGAGTAGAATATTCCTTCAATCTGATCTTCCACATAGCAGAGATCAGTTTATCTGTATACATCTCATCTTCAATCTGATTTCCTTCTCGGAGTTTGGCCTGTGGGACCAATCTCAAGCTGTTATGGTCTGTTTTACTGTTATGATTATCATCTGGCTGTGTTTTCCAGGAATTTACTAGTTTTCTCTTAGGTCTGCTGACAGGTTGGAGCTGCCAGGCTGGAGCATAGAAGCTGCATGTTTCCCTGTCAGAACTGGAAAAACCAACTTTCATTTAAAAGCTTTACTCAGCAATAACGACTGGACTGGACTGGACTAGACTATCATTCTAATGAGTTTAGAGGATAAATTTATGGAGAATTTACAGAGTTGCTTTTGTGTGGTGCCTAGCACACAGGGCTCTGGACTGTCACATGAATCTCTAGACACTAATAAAGTACCTGCGCTAAAAGTCACCATTACATGGGATAGATTTCAGGTATTTCAGCTTTTCTTTAGTCATGGGAGTTCTCAACATTGTTCTAGAGGCCTCTTGAAGCCATTCTGAACCTCCCCTTGTGCAAGACTGTAGGTTTTAGAATTCAAGGATGGCTTTTGGGTTGAGATCTAAAGATGTTTCCCTGATTATGAATTGAAAGTTCAGCCTGCTTCTTTAAATATTTTGTAACAACACACAATCCTGTAAATTTATTTGATTTTTTGGCAATATATAGATTCAGCTTACACTGTTACAAAGATTAAAAAACCTGTACAAATAAGATGATGTTCACATTGTCCTTATCTGCCTGAAACCTTTTCCCTCACAGATGGGAAAAGATCATAAATTCTTCCATTGGAGTTGCTTGCATAATTTTGATTGTCTGTATTTTTGGAACTACTTGCAAGGCAATAAATTAAGTTGTAATACTTACAGGACTAGCAGCTAATAGCATCATGATCTTGAGGATGAAAATAGCAAAATGGTATTTTAAAATAAATGAATTTTTATTTATTTATTTATATAAAAATAAAGAGGTTTGCACAATTTCTGGATGAAAGAAGTTGACACAGAACTTTAAAAATGTGAGATCATATTTTAGCAAGCATATTTGGTTTCAAAAATAGCCTGACTGAATAAGAAAAGGTCCTTAAAATGACCAAAAAAACCCCAATAAAATCTTTAAATTGGTTTGGATGAGGAAGAGTTTCAGTTTTGGAAAATGGAACCAAATATGGTGATAGGGCATAAAATATGAAAAATGAGAAAAAATAAAAGCTGCTCTATGAAGTAGCTTCAGTAGAACTGGGTGCCTAAGCTGACACAGAGATGAGTCTCATCTATGACCGTTTTAATGGCCAAACAACAACAAAAGTATTTTATAATTGCAGAGTGAATGATGGATTGTTTGTTTCTTCAAGTAACTGGGGATGGAAAAGCAACTTGTTAGAAAGATTGAATGGAAGAGCAGTGTAAAAATGCTGGAAGCTGAAGCTGGTGAAAGCATTAACCTGCCACCCTGCCCAATTTAGTTTGCTTGGCCAGGAATTGTGTGGTGTGTTCAGGAGGTCAGGTCCAGTCACCTGGGGGCTTGGGTATGAATCTTGGAATCTCTGAAACTGTCTGTATCTTTCTTCAGTTGATATTTACAGAATCAGAAGAAGTACAGTTAGTCATGTTAGCCACATTTTCTAGTGTCTTGTGCCCTTTTAGGAAGCGCCTTCCTTGTGTATACCCATTACAGACATTAGACACATCTAGTTCAGCTAGTTTTCAGAGTCCTCTTGATTTTTAAAGATTTTTAAAGCTGTAATTAGATTTCTTTCTTTGAGGGCTTAGTTTTGAATCACTGGAAAAAAACAAAAGTGAGTGTTGCTGTGAATGGGTTGGAATGCCTGGCTGAAAACACTGAATTCAGAGCTCAGGCAAATGTTGACTAGCTTCTATATTGCTTATTGGAAATCTTGATGTTTTCAGAAGCTTAAAAACACAAAACACAAAACTAAGATGAGCAAGGCAGTATTACATAGAAAGCTCCAATTAAAAGGAAATACTGGTTGTTCATAGATCCCTTCTTTTTTTTTTTGCTTCATAAAGGGTCATGCAAGGTGTGTTTTCTGGGGGCATAATAGACCACTCTGTCTTTCAGCAGTAAAGTTTTTGCCAATTACCCTATCTGTAACCTTCCTTTTATTATGGAAAATTAATTAGAAGGTTCTGGAGGAAATGGGGACTAACTGGGGTCTTTATTTTTATGGCCTATTTAGCTTTGAATGCACAAATTAAAGTATTTTTCTAATATTTATAATGAAATCTGTCCTCTCATTCTCCTGATTTGGTGATTACAAAACAAAAGCCCAGACTGCAGGGCTTCAGCCTGTATAATGAAACAAACAGCAGCTATTTCTCTACTATGCCAGCTGAAAAGAAGCATGAAGAATTTAACCAGGCAACATGAGACGTACTGAGTCACAAAAAGTATTTTTTTTTAAAAAATGTTGGTGTGCAATATATTTGAAAGCTGGGAGCAGTATAAAACGGTGAGAGCTAATATTACAGGATCTGCCTTCACCTATAGTGTTGAGTGGAGATACAATCAGAGCAACAAAATAACATTCTAATGTAATTCAGGTTAATCTTGCAAGGAATACAGTTTTAAAATATTCTGAAGTTATTTTAAGTAACTGAAATTGCATTAATTTTCATCCTTTTAGTTCAGATATAGTTGTCTCTGTTCAAAGAAGTTCACAAAACCATTAACAGCACAGTTTCAGCCTTGCTGCTCTGCCCAGGTAGGAAGTCAGCCTGCCTGTTTCCATCGGACATGGCACCTCCCTCACAGTCCTTGCTGTGTGGTGGCGTATCACAGATTGATAACCACGGACCAGATGGAGCACAGGATGCCTGGGCAGTTATTTTATGAGACAATCAGAAATTATGACTTTATAATCTTCCCTCTTGCTGTTTTGGAGAGAGTCCATGCTCGCTGCTTTTACTGTAAGCATTAGCATAGTAATTGGTGCCATCAGCTGTAAGGAGTGGTGCTGGTGGGAGAGGGGGTAAGTAGTGAGATTGCTAAAGAGAAGCCTGAACCTGAAGAGCTGAGCTTACTGATTGGAAATAAATGTTGATTATTCAGCCTGTGCTTCAACGTATCAGTCTCTGTAATGGTGAGTCGAGGCTGATGAGAATGGAACCATTCCCTGCTCTGTATTTATGTCACCAACACTGCCAGACAAACTGAAACAGGAGGCCCACGTGTTTCACATGCTCTTGTTCTTTCTGGAAGTCATGGACAGGGAGAATTAAAGCAAATGAGGGTCTTTCTGCAGAAATATTTTGTTGCTGTTACTCATTTTTAAATGAACTTTTATTCAGTGTGAGAGTTTCAGCCTTCAGGAGTCAAATTAAGAAGTGATTAATTTTATTCCAATTGTGACATTTTTACACTTGTAGAACCAAGCTGCAGTGTTTGCACTGGGTGAAATTTATACTATTTTTTTCTTTATCTGTGTGAGCTTTTATTTGAAAAGTTGTTTTAGTAAATTGAATCTCTGGAATTGTAATTCATGTCCTTTACATCTCCATCATCTTTTTTATTCCCTGTGAGTCTTTCTTCAGCTATTTCTCTCCTTCCTCTTACAGTTCCCCACAGCTCTTCCTGCTGAAAAGAACAGTATCAAAATGGTTAAAAAAGTTAGAGTCAATAGTAAATGTTTGCACAATACCTGGTAGAGAGGAGAGATTTCGGTTCAGTTTTGAAAAATGGTTAAAATAAAAACATCCCGTTAAGTAGTATACAAACAATCATAGTGAAATAGTTAAGTTTTTCAGATACCATGAAAAAAGTAAGGCAAAGGTAGTAGTCTGTTTTCTTGCATAATAAAACAGAGCTCTTTGTGATTTTGTTTCACCTTGGTAATAGCAGAGGAGATTTTAATCTTCAGTAACAGAGTTGAATATCTTCCTGCTTTGTTCACTGCTGTTTTTACCAATATTTTCTATGCTGGGTAGGAGTTCACCTCAGATAATGGACTTAAAGCTTTTTGCAGGAGTTTGCAGCTATCCATTGCCACTCTACCTACCTCAACCCATGGGTTATAGTGGGGGAAATAACTCTGGAAAATGTCTTGACCTGAGAACAGGTTACATTTAACAGGTTGCCCAGAACAGCTGTGAATTAAAACATTACAGATTCCCTTAGCTGATATGACTAGATACATGGCTGTGTCTCTGGATGTTTGTACAGTTTACATGCCTAGTCACTCTGCTTACCCCTTCATTCTCTGGCTTTTCTGCTCTGGGTGGGTTAGGAGATACCCACTCTTCAGATGGTTTGTGTGTGATGTACAACACGGTTCAGTCAACAGCTGGTCTGAGTTTGTGAATCTTCCAGATTACATAACAGTTGTCAGCTCTCAAATACTGTTGGTGTTAAACAGTCAGGTCTAGATCTGGATGTGAATGTCTCCGTATTTCTTTATGAATACTTTTGCTACTTTTCTCTGATTTATAACTGTTTTAATTTTTCACTTGTATTCCTGCCTCTTTATTATGTTTTAACTTTTACAATTAATTTAAAATAATGTGTGCTGCATGACAGTTAGTTTTCAAAGTAGAGGTAATTCTTTATCATGTTTTTCTGCTCTAAAATTTTACAGGCCTATATTTGCAGACTTTAATTTGATGGTTGTTTTCTGAAACTGTTTGGGATTTGGTTTCAAATTGCACAGCAGGTAACTTATCTGCTGGAAGAAGAGGTCTCATGTTGGCCTTTTGTATATGCTACAACACAAGACTTGAAAACATATTTATATTTCTCCACTATATTAGGAGAAGATTTGTTAATAATGTAGCATATGTTCAAAGATTAATCACCCAGTAAGTTTTCTGTACTGTTTCAATACACTGCATTGATCAAAATCCAGGATTAGTATCCAGTGTGACCTTTTCCCAGGATACTGAGCCTGTTCATTTGAATTCTTTGGTCTGTCTATTTTTATCATTACTTTTCTATGTCTTTTATTATGACTTTTGAATATGACTGGTTTTGGTAAATGCTAATATTAATGTTATTTATGCTTCATAAAATGTAAGTTCAGACATCAATGTGAGCAAGCCTTTGGGCAATGCCATGGCAAAATGAGAGAAGTAATAACAATCAAGTAAGCAAAAACCAGAGGTTAGGGATAAATTTAAAATCAGTGAGTTTTTTTTGTTTTTTGTTTTTAAAATTAGAAGCAAATTCTATATTTGCCTGGAAAATAAAGTTCCTTGAATATCTAGAGATTACTTATTCACTGATTTACTGAAAACCGATTCAGTCTTGTTTAAAACAGGATATTTTTGATTAACTGCAAGTAGTGTTGAATCCATTCTTTACTACAATTTTGTTGCCACCGGGGAACCAAACCTTCTTTCTATTAGGTACAGCATTTTCCTTAATTTGCCTCTACTGACAAGATCCTTGCAACTACTGAAAACTTAGTTTTCTGGCCATCTATGTATAAGGAAAAGTAGTAACTTCTTGTTTTTCACTTGTTGACTATTTTATGTACAATAACATGTGTTCTGAGTTTGACAGGTGTCTTAGGGCAGGAGTTAAAAGCCAGAGAAAGCAGAATTTTACAGTGCACTCAAGCATAATGGGAGTTTTTCCTCATGTTATTAATTTATCAATCTAGTATAGACAACGAAGGTGTTGTGTTTCTTTATTTTTATCTAATCTATTACTAATGTGTGTGTATGCTTTGACCTTACTTCTGTGAAAGGAAGGAAGGTGTTGGAAGGGGTTGATCTTGCCTTGAGGTCCTAGGTCATGCTGATGCAGATGGAGCTGTGGTAAAGAGACAGTACTAGTAAATAAAAGGGACCAGGATTTTTGCTTTGGCTCTAAAAGCAAGAAACATAAAAATTTGCATCTTAATGGCTAAATTTTTTTCCTCTCCAGAGCAAAGTTGCATGATGCGTCTGAACTACCCACTGGTGTAGTCCTTGGCCTGTGCTGTCCTCAATCCATTCCCAGATATTGTAGGAGAGCAGTAGCTGACACAGACAAAAGCCCTTCAGGGAGCTGTTGTAACAGCTTAATGGGACATAAATTGCATGCCAGCACCCAGCCCCATGCTCTGTCTCTAGCTTAGCAATGTAGACAAAGCCACAGTGTCTCCATGGTGCCAGCTTGGCTTGACCCCACGCTTTGCTCACTTGATGTGATAATTCAGCTCCTGCACTTCCTTTTGAAGTAGTTCCCTTCAAGAGAAAGGGCACAAGAGGCCCAGGCACAAGAGGTGTAGTGTATTCAGGATCTGCTCTGGGCAGTATAGATGTGAACTGTGCCAACCTTGGCTGTGCTTGAGCTCTGCCCCAGCAGTACTTGTGTCTTTGTATGCCCTAACCTGACCTACTTCTATGCTTGTGCCTTTGGCATCATGCTCTGACTCTGGGCTTGTGCAACACAGCTCTCGCATAATTTTAAGCACTTTGAACTGAAAAAAGCCAAACCAAACCCAGCAGAACAACAGTCACTGCATCGTGAGACACCATATATAGCCCAGAAGAGTTACAAGCCAGGTGCTGTGCAATGTGGATATGAAATGAGCTGATATGAAAGGTGCTCATTCACAGCAGTGTGGATGGGAACCAGTCAGCTTTAATTGGAGTAGGGCACTAGACTGTCTCCATTTCTGGTCCACAGACACGATAGAAAGATGCTGTTGGTCATATCATGTTTCTGTATGAGGCAAGCTGTTGTTGTTAGTAGCCAACAGCTGTTCCAAGTGCTGCAGTTTCATACTAAAAGTTTCAACATGCTAGTATTTAGACTTAAAAGCCTAAACTAATCTTGCATTTAAAAAGCACTATATTAAACTCTGATATGCTCTAATTAGAAAGCATTTCAGTTCAAAAAAATGCAACCCCAGACTTTTTATTTTCTGATTAAAATATATGTAAGTTGGGCTGCAATTGCTCATGCGGAAGTATCTCTATACACTATTAAAAGTGCCCTGAAACACAACACTGTGGAACATTCCTGCCATAGGGACATCCATAGTTTTCATATGCTCAAGAACAATTAGATACATTAATGGAAGAAAGATATGGGAGAGACTGACAGATATCCAAAACCTGCATTCTGAGGTAGTCCCTGACCTACAAAGTGCTGGAGCACAGGAAAGGCTTTACTATGCTGTCCCTGTTCTTTATATTCCTCCTGAGACTGCTGTCCTTTCAGGATACTGAGATATAGGGATCTTTGAGCATGTACTGCTGATTTGATGCTCTTATTTGCACTTCCCAATAATATTTGCTTTTGCAAGCATTGAATATTCACTCTTCTTCATGCTCAAATATATTCAGTCTCATTTTTGTAAATGGAACAACAGCTGTTTAAAAAAGAAACTGCTGTAAATGGAAAGTAGTTTCTGAATCTGCATCTTGTTGACATTGTCCTTTAGAGAGCTGGAAACTTTGTCATATCAAGCAGTATTATGTAAGAGAATGGTGGTGCACAAATGTTGCTGCTAAGCATACAAATATTATTACCCTTGTCCCTTAGGGCTGATCTTCTGAAAGACACAAACAAAAGATGAATGTGGAATGAGAATGTAACCTATACAGTGCATATTAAATAATTGGCACATATTGGTTACATTCAAGTGGTGGTATAGATATTTTTTTCTTTTTGCGTGTTTTTTACATAAAACAATAAGGTAAGGAGGTTTTATAATGTTAATTTATATGTTTGATATATTGGCTGTTTAAAACAGAGGGTTTTTGTCTGGAGCTGAGTGAGAAAGGAGGTAGGAGGGAGAATGGGCCAGCACAAAAAGCCAGAGGAATTTCTGTGTGGAAGAGAAAGGACATCCCATGGCTTTCACCATCCCTGTGCTACCTTTCTACATGATACCAGTTGTAGCACCAGTAATTCTGGCTTCTAACTGCAAATGTTGATTTTTGATTTTTTTTTTCAGACCATCAGTTGTTACTACAAGAAAACAGAACTATGGCAAAACTTTGCTCTTTGACTTGCGCTGCATCATAAATATGATGAAAAACACTTTGTGCCTTACACTGAGCACGTTGTAACTTTAGAAGGAAATGGCATTTGAGTTACACTTACAGATTTAAGTATAAACTACTTCGTCAGCCCCTTACCTTTCTGAAATTACTGAAATTTTATGAACATAAGTTACCGATTTTCTGTTGAAGTGATTTTCTGCTTAAATTTCCAAGGCTTGCTGGCAGACCACCTTATGCTTTGGTAATACTATGGTGACATGAATTACTGGTTTTGTATTTTTGAACCTTTGCTGAACACCTTTAGTTTCTTTGTACAGTGATTATTTGCTCAATGCATAATTGCTTTTGCAAACTCATCCTTTTATAGTGCCTATTGATTTTGAAGTGATGCTTCTGTTCTTTTTCCCCCAGATTTTGTGACCTAATTGTATCTCTTGAGTATTGATATGGTAATAACTTCTATTTTCTTTATTTGCTGTGTGTATTAATTTTAGTCTGTACTGATTTTAGCTCTAACAAAAAGAACTAGAACAGAGGCACTGGCCTATTTGTATTGTGTTAGATAATACACATTTTTCAGTAGAAAGCAAGGTGCATCTTCAAAATGGGTCATGTCCTGTAATCCTGACTAAAGTTTATGTGAAGTTCAGTGTATTTTTAAAAATGAGAAACAAAGGCCTCACCAACATGATATGAAAGTGAGAAATACACCTATAACTGCACTGTCAATTAAAAAATTGTATAAAAGTATTTTTAGTCATGACAGTTAAATGAGGGTCTGTTCTTTCTGATTTCTCCCTACAATAGCATTTCCAAGTAAAACTACTACAGCTGTTATTTAGTTGATTTGACATGAAAGCCAGCTCCCAAATCTGTCCATGTACTAAATACTTAGATTTTTCTACAATATGTCCAGTTATGTAATGTACAATTTTATATACCTAGTTTAAATGCTACTTCAAGGTAACATTCCATATAGTGTTTAATATTGATGGTGCTGTTCTAGCAAATTCTCCATAACCTGCCAAAAGTGTAGCTGATTTGAAACAAGTGTTTTACAGATAAAATAATGTATTCTAAATATACTAAGTTAATTAAAGATGCGATATAAATAATATTAGTAAGATCAGTGTCCTGTCTGTCCTTGCAATATTAATTTATGTGTTATCTTTATTTAATATTAAATTCTGCGTCTTTTGCCCTTTAAAATGTCTTTATGTAAAGTGTGTTACTGAGATTAATAACTGCAGAGGCTGCTCCCAAGGCTGTGAGTCCTTAGACTTACTGTGAAACCCAGAGGCAATGACTTTCTTAAACTATGGTGCTTGCTTTAAGAAGGCAAAATAACTTTAGTTCTTTTGTTTAGCCGTAAACATTTTATAGCAGTGCAACCATGTCATGGTTTGCTCTGGCTTCTTTTTCATTCCTGAAGTTCCCAGGGGGAACTCTAAATCCCTGTTCAAATGTGTTATTGAGTTAGTTATAAAATCTAAATTTATCTTCATCCTTGCGATGAACACTAGAATACCTAAGTACTCTTACTAAAAAAGAGGTTTCCTTTGTTCCTTCTAAATTGTCTTTGGAAGCTACAAGATATATTCAGTTGTTCCTTCTGCAGCTTTCAACAATCTTTAAAATCTATTTCATTTTTTAATTTTGTCATTATGCTATACATATATTTATATATGTATAATATATATATGTATAATATATAATAATGTATCCTATTATTATCTATTTCTTTAGTACAGATATTTCTCTAATCGCTAGTATCTGGAAGTGTATTTGAAAGCTGGGAAGACTCGATTTGAGAGCATCTGTTCATATGGTAAAGCTCAGCTGCTTCTTTAGACAGCTTAATATCTCCATGGCAAATATATAAAGATACACATGAGACCTTTTATTATATGTTTGTGTTTATTTTTAGTATTATGTTTAAGACTTGTGCATGTAAGTCTCTGTAGAAATACAGTGCAACTCTACTAGAATTTATTTTCTGTCTTTCATCTTAAATTGCGATTTGGTGCCTAAAAGAAATAAAGAATCACAGAAATAAGGTTTGAAAAGACCTTTGAGATCAAGTCCAACCTATGACCTAACTTGTCAATTAGACTATGGCACGAAGTGCCACATCCAGTCTTTTCTTAAAATAGGTCTTGGAAAAAGTTATTTCATTTATGTAACAGATATTCTCCTTTAGCATGTGTAGCATAGTCGAATTGTGCCTAGTTTGTGTTCCGGGGTTTACTGCAGTTTTTGTTTGTTGCTTTTACAGGGTGTAAAATTGCAAATTTGGCAGTTTATGATGTGTAAGAATTTTCAAAATGATAATGTCAAAATAAGAAGCTATGCTACTTTTGTCGTTTTATTCCAACTTTTTTTCTCTTCTAGGGCTGGGCATGGGCTCAGAAAAATATCTGAAATTTAGAAATGTGGGGTTAATGTCAAGTGTGCCAAAGTGGTTGCTCATTTGTACAAGAACAAAGCAAGAAGGGCCCCAGTCTTGCACAAGCCAAGGAAAAGTTCCTATAAAATCAACCTGCTTCAAGAAATCTGTGAATTTTTTTTGAAAAAAATTTTTGAAATCTGTGAAGGTCGTTGGTAAATTAGTGAAGGGATGAGTCCACGGTGTTGAACCTTGATTTGTGATCATCCTGCTTTGTTGTGATCAAGCAAGGATAAAAGCTTGGATAAAAAAATCTGGTGTAAAAAGTAGGACAAAGCACTCATCAGCTTTATATAATTACAATTGCTTTGTTAAAGTACACATTGAAAATACATTTATATTTAGAATATTTAATTCTTACCAAAAAATAGAATAAAAATTTTAAAAACTGTTTTTTGACAAACCAAACTTAATTTAATAATAATCATAATTAGGGCTGTTTTCTATACATGAGAGTGTTTAGAACAATCTCAGTTCTCATACTAATTAGCTGTGTGTTTGATTACAGTCTGAATGTTTACAACATTTCAATGTAGAAGTTCTTCTGAAAGTCTTATTTGACAGGAAATACTCCTCTTTGAATATATCTTCATTACTTGTAACTTTTAAACTGTTTGATCTGGAGACCTTTATGAAGAGGCTGCAGAACTTGACAGAAGCCTGCAGAGCAGCACAGAGATAGCACTTTGGGTGAAGAAATGACCAAATCAGTCAACTTATCCTTGGCTTTTGAAGAAGTTGTCTTAGAACTGTTGCTTCGATGTGTGATGGGTTTCATGATGATTTTCCTTATCAGTTGTGAAGTGGTTAAATAGTGTGCCCTGAATGAAAACCTAATTTGCACATTGTTTTTGGTTGGGCAGTATTTCCCCTTTCTGTTCTGTAGATGGGCTCTTGAAAGCTGTTTCCTTTGATAAGGCTCCCACCTCAACAAAAGAAAATCCTAATAACAAAATTGATCAGCCTGTCCCTGGTGCTGTCTTTGGCAGGTGTCAGTGAGAAGCTGATGGATATGGAGAGAAGTAGAGAAAATACAAGATCTTATGAGAAATAAGATAGTATGAGAAAAAGATAAATAGCTTATAAAAATGTAGCAATTTCAGAATGTTTTAATATATAGCAACATAAAGCTTTGAACACCTACATGACTGGCAACATGAAAGTGAGGCGCTGGACATTCTGTGCAACAGTCGTTATCTTCAAAATTCACTGCATGAAGATTACGGGCTGCATGTGCAGTTTTGGATCCTCCTGCATAGCTCTCAGTGATGTAAAAAAACCTGGAAGTAATTGTAAATGCACTTTACCATTATAAGGCAGAATAATTGCATTCATTCTCGATATGATAACAGTGTGGCAGTTGGCTGCTAATTATGAATAAAGACATAGCATTTTTTTAACCTTTCAGTCTTCAGGTTTGAGTGTTTATTTTAGGGATTAAGCTGGAAGAGGTTTGGAAGCAAGCCAAGTGTCAGTGGTGTTACTGTTTTAGACTTTATCACAGCATCCAGTCCAAAGAATGGATCTCTGTCTTCTTGCACTTCTAAAACAAATCCAAGTAGTTTCTCAGGTTTTGTCAGTCTGCCTTGTCTGTTGTTGTATTCATTTTTTTCATCATACAGCCAATTTCTCATGGAAAACTCTTGACTCCTGGATGGTCATATCAGAAGGAAGTGATGTCAGAAACTGGTTAGTTTTTGTTTTAGTTCTGGGATTTTTTGTGATTTTTTTCACATTAGCAGCATATATGGTTTATGTCTTGTAGGTTGCATTTGTGAGAAGACACTATTCCCTTATCCTGCCAAGCTAATAATAATCTGAAGTGTGAGGCCTGTGAAAGGTACAATTTAGTATGACAGAATAAAAATTTGAAGATTCTTGTAATGGAATGCAGTAATCCATAATATATAAGTGTTGCTGGAGAATGAAAATACAGAATCAAAGCCAGAGCAAAATTCAGTACTCATGTTTCTAAATTCCAAGAAATGGTAATATTTTAAAACAGTAATATATATATATAGGAGGTGCTAGATGACCTTTAAAGATCATTTTAAACCCAATCTTAAATAATAATCATCAAGCTTGGGGATTTTTTTAAAATATAATTTTAATTAGCAGTTACACATGCAATTTGATACTGTAAAATTGGTCTCTCTTATTTTGGTACAGAATAAGTAATTAATGATTCATCTGTTCTTACAGCTAGCCAATTTATATTTTATGTTGCCAGCTGGTTTATGATATGTCAGAGAGACAGAGAAAGGTATCATGGGTGTACTATATGAAAAATACAGGTTTTATCTACTGGTACATAGACACAATCTAATCAGAATGTGGAATTATGACCTTGCATTGCTGAAGATATTATGAAAACTGCATGTTCTGAAAATTATGAAAAACAGATAGCTAGTAAGCAGAAAAGACAAAAGAATTTCCACAAATGAGTGGATAGTTCTGTAACTGGAAATGGAGTATTGAGTTACTTACCAGTGATATTTTTACTGGCCCCCTTAACTGGATCGTCAATGTCATATGTTGGAGGTACTTATATTACTAGGTGTTCTCTTTAATTTTATCATTTTTACTGTGTCAGCTTTTATTATCATTAACAACTAGGCTCACAGGCTCAATTGTGTCCCAGCAGGATTTCAGATTATTCCTCAAATTACAGCAATTTGTCATAATGTCAATGTTTTTTAACCTCTAACCCTAGGTTACCTACAGAGGCTGCAGAGCCTGGATTTCACATGCCACGGATTCAATTTATATTGTGTGTAAACAATTACAGGGCCTCACAAACAAACAAAAGGCAGCCAAAGTCAAAACTAAAGGTCAGAGTCTAGCTTGTCATGAATCCATTCTAATTGGATTTTTTTTTTTCCACATGGAATATAGGCAATGCAACAGCATTGGCTTTTGGCCATAAAATGTAGTAGAGGTGAGTTAGGCTCTTGTTAATGGCAGAACCTTTACTGGTGGTGGCAGGAACAGAACTTTGAAGAATCACTGTGGCAACAAGTATTTCTCATTGTATGTGACTGTAAAAGTTTTCAAGGCTTTTGATGGTATTGTAAGAGAGAAACAAGCAAAATGGTCTTGAAGTTGAGAGAATGTTCTGGTTCAGGAACACATAAAGCTGGGGAAGGAAAGAGAGTGACTGTTCATCCTCTGGTAGCTGATGTGAGTCCCCAGTGCTGGGGAATGTGGGAATGGGTGGTCTGAAAGCTCTGAGCCAGCCTTGCTGCCTGTGCTGGCCAGAGCTGTCTTACAGGACCCAGCAGTGCTGATGTTTGCCCACACCAAGAAGCTGTAGGACAACTCAGGCAAATTTACCACGTTCACAAAATGTGTGTGAGGTGTTGGACTGCAAGAGGGATAATTGGATGGTTAAATGCAATGTAGAATTGCAATTTTTTTTTTTGTTCTCTTTTTATTCCATTATTATTATTATTATTATTATTATTATTATTATTATTATCATCATCATCATCATCATCATCATCATCATCATCATATTTTTCCAAAAATGTTATATTTATTATGTAAATAAAATGTTGCTTTTATATGAATATAAAATTATTATAATTTTTCATCAATGTTTATATTTCAACTATTGTTGAAATATGTTGACCTGCTTGTTTATTCTTGAGCTTTGCCTGTAACAATGTGATATTATAGAATAAATAGTTTACTGTACTTCCTCTGAAATGATACTGTAAAAAAATTACTGACCTCTTCATGTGCTTTCTGGTGAACTTGAAAAGCTCCCATCATTGGCACAAATAAAAGATAAATCTTCCTGGTTTATTATAGATTAATTGAATAATTAAGAAGCCACTCTTAATTCCTGTCCCAAGGAGTTACAGAAATTACACTTCTAAGAGTGTTACTGAGGAAATCTTTAGATTAAATTTCTTTAAATAGAAATATGCAAATTGCATACTGCCAGATGTTTCTGCCACATCTTATTTGAAATAATTTTTTGATAATATAGCTGCATGTTAAAATTTGTAAAAGTACTTAACTGAGATGAGGATGAGATTTATGGTTAGATACTAAACAGTACTTAGCTGTATGCTTAAATATACTTGAATATAAATAGTCAAGCTCATAGGGTGCCACTTCGTGCAAATGGCTAAATTTACCATGTTGTTCCCATTTCTCCACTGTGTTTCTGAAACTAAGAAATTACCCTGAAAGCTCAAGCCAGGATTAGAGTATTTCTTGCATGCATACATCTAGCCTTACAGAAAATGCAAAGGTATTTCCTTTTTGTTGTGGTTTTGACACTGTGTTAATGTGGGTTAGCTTTGATGGAGGGTGTGTGCAGCAGTATTATCTGGCAAGGAAGAGGACTCATTTTGCAGCAAGACAGGGTTTTTTAAAAGCTTATACAGGTCGACAGTGTTTATGGGCAAAGCAAAGCAATGACAACCAAAAATCAGTGGCACTTAGCTATGGGATAATCAGAACGAGTCAGGATCACGAGCAGTGTCAGCAATCAGACCATGAGGCAGGTTATGATGGGGTAAGAATGGCAGTGGGGGTGTTGACAGAGGAATTCTGTAACTAAAGAGATTACATAAATGACAGTGGGTATGAGGAACAGCCTATAATCATTAGCATATGTAATTTCATCTCCTCTGCAGATAACTCAAAAGCCGTCTGGATGCAATCCCAAGTAATGTGCTCCTGAGCCTACCCTGCTTGAGTAGGGAGGTTGGACCAGGTGACCTCCCTTCCAACCTTTACCATTCCGTGATTCTGTAATTTTGTGATTATGGTAAAGACACCTTTACTTTAAGGTGTTTATGCCTTCCCAACCCATAAGATGCACCAACCCCCTCTCTTAGAGCCTGTGCTCATGGCATGAGGGATCGAAGGGCATCCCTCCTGCTGTATCAAGGTTTTTCAGGGAAAAACCTTGGTATCTCTTCAAAAGGTCAGTTTTCTGCTGCTGGTGTCTGAAGTGTTTATCCTCTTCTGCTCTGCCCACCATGTTGACTTTTGAATTTGCCTTTATTCCCACCAACCACAGCTCACTTCCCAGCTTTCCCAGACTACTCACTTGTTTTACTGCTTCTGTTCCATCCTCAGAGCACTGGTCACTGTGCCCTTGGGTATGGTGTCTCATAGATAGCTTTCTTCTCCCCAGGTAGTTGCTCAGTGAAGCTTAGAGACATCATTCTCTTTTCTTTGATTTATAATTGTCTTAAGCATACCATTATTGCATTACGTTTCCCATGCTTTGGTCTTTGCATTGCGCTGGCTCAGCAGTTCATTAGTTGAAATTAGTTCATTCTCTTTCAGACTACAGATGTGCTGAGGCCTAGCACTTATGCTTGCTCAGCAACTGTGTTAATCCCTGTCTAGCTGTCAGGAAGGTTAAATATAATTTTGCAGAGTTTAGCAAAAATTGTACTATTAAGTGGCCACCCCTTCCCTTCTTTTTTGTTAAAGTGGTTAGTGAGGCACTGGGCATTGGTTTTGCTTAGCAGGTCTTTCTTCTCCAACACAGGTTATGCTGGGGCATTTTGGCCTCTGTTTAGTAAGGGCTCCTGTTTTCCCCTTTGCCAAGCTGAATTTTCTCCTACACACTATTGCATGCAGTTGTGGTTCCAGATCCTGCTCAGGTGACTGCTTTTCTGTTACACAAAGTAATTGTCAGTGCAAAAACTTGAAACTGACCTCAGGTTTGGCTCAAAAAATTTCGGATTTCCTGGCCATGATGAGCATCTTCATCACAAATATACAGATGTGTTCATTTTACTTGGGATAATTTCTGGTTTTGCAAATAATGTATTTTTTATTAATGCCTGGGGCAACTTAAGTAGGAAATACAGTAAATGTCCATACCCAGTTTTTTGTTCTTTTTCTCTTGAAGTAAAGGAAATGATACTGTATTTCCCTTATGACTTAGCAGCACACAATTATATAATAAGGTAGGATTGTCTCCCATTTTTTTCAGGGAATAATACTCAGTGTCACCACCTATTAGGACTATATTCATACGTGGGGTCTAGATCTCATATCAGCAAGCATGTCTCATTATTTGAGATCTCTAAACTCTGGAAAGAATGTTTGAACTTTTGTGTTTTGTAATCCTGGGGGCTGGTTCCAGGGAGCTCCCCCAAGTGGGATGTTTCCACACTGGGTAGGCAAAGCACTTTACCCCACGTTTCCAAATTCTCCTTGGGGCCAGGCACTGCTGTTGTTTTCATTGCAGCACTTGATTTGTAGGTGCTTAGTCCTTCATTAGATTTCAAAATCAATTAATAGCTTTCCACTTGTACTTTCCCTTGTAAGTTTTCCTATAATTTAATTTATAATTTAATTTGCACTTGCTATGTCTTGAGCCAAAATAAAAATGATTTCATTTGATGTTTGTTCTTCTATTCCATTCAGCTGATTCCTACAGGAGCTTTCTCAGTCATTGTTTACTTTGGAATTCTCAAATTGCAATGTCAGATCACCTCTGTGATTTGTTCCGGTTTTCTGAATTTTGATTGCTGCTGTTGGTATGAGGGTGGCCAGAAGTGGAACAGAACCTTTAGGTGCATTTGCTGTTTACTGCAATGTAGTATGGGATTTCATACTCCTTGAAATTCTGGGTTTAATGTGTCTTGCAAACTTTTAATGTCTTTCAATACTAGCATCCTTTCAACATTTCTGTATTTTTTTTCTCACATCTTTGAGAATGAGTTTGATTCCTGTGGGTCGGTGATTTTTTTTCCCAGTTTAAATAGCTTGAATTTATTTTTAGCTTTTGTTTTGCCAACTAAGTATTATTTCAGAAATCTCAGCTCTTACAGCAGGTGCAGCATTTGTTGCTGTACATCTGATGCTACAGTAGTTTAAATATTTGGATGATTTGGGGGAAAGGCTAACAGCAAAATCATTGTTTTTATTGACACAACTAGCTTATCTTCCTCTCTCTTGAGGCTGTTTTAATAATATTGCAGTAAATATTATATACAAAAAAAAATAATCTAGCACTAGTATAATTTTCTAGAACAGCTTTTTGCTTTGCTTTTTTGTTTTTCTCTGTGGCCCAGGAGGGCTGGGATCTGCAGGTGCTTCAGATGGCTGGATTTGCATGTCACTGTAGTTATTGGAGAAGACAGAAATATGCAACTACTCTTTGTGGTGTAAGGTAATGCTGGAGAAAAAGCTGCTTGCATTATACCTATCTGAATTAATTAATTACACTGGTGAAAGGAAGGAGTCAAGTTGAATGTCCTGTCAGATGCCATGCCATTATTCTGTGGCCCTGTGAATAACAGTCTTTTGGGCTAAGTTCCCTTCAAACTGGCTTCTTGGTATGACTGTGTATAGAATTCAAAACCAGTAATAAATGATCTTGTATGTTGATTTTATTTAATAGACTTGCCATAGGCAGGAATTATTCCTAAATTATTATTACCTGAAATATTTTGAGGACTGAATTAGTAAAATGTTAGGAAGAGTGCCTGTGGTTTGCATTTTAATGAAATAAATTAGTGAATATAATATGCTAGTTTGATTTGATTTTTAATTATTTTATTTAAGTCTGAAAAATCACAGATCTGTGGAATGTTAAGGGGTTGGAATGGGCCTTACAGATTGTAGTCCCAACCCCTCGTGCCATGGGCAGGGACACCTCCCACTAGACCAGGTTGCTCAAGGCCTTATCCAGCCTGGCCTTGAACACTGCCAGGGATGGGCCAGTGAGAGTCTCCCTGGGAAACCTGTTCCAATGCTTAAACACCCCCACAGTAAAAAAATTTCTATGTAATATCTGACCTAAATTTCTCCTCTTTTGGTTTGCACCCTTTTCAATTTGCACCAAATCACACCTGCAATTACTCCTTGTCCTTTCACTATAGTTACTAGCAAATATTGTAGAGGCAATTCTCAGTCAGCTTCTTATATTTTATGGTAGGCCGTATTATTTAAAATAATTTCCTGCTTCTTCATTTGATTTTCTCTGGAAAGTTTGTTTCTTAGTATTTGCTTTGATCTCTTCCCTCTGAATTTTTTTTTTTTTTCTGTTGAAGTTGTTCAAGCTCCATCTCTTGTGATTTCTGTATCTTATAGGCTTAATCTTTTCAGAATGCTGAGGTTTGAAAGATGTCTTAGAAAGTGTTTTTCTTTCTCTGTAGTTTGACTTTGTAGTAGCCTGATCACCCAGAAACCACACCAGGGTGCTGATGAAATGCGTGTTTTGGTCCATTGATTCAGGAAGGATGAATATGGCCCTTAGCATGGGTTTGAAACTGTTCTCACTTGCTTTTCTCCCTCTCTTCCCAGTTCCTTTCTTGGATAAATATACACACAAATATGTCTACACAGTGTAAAGAAGTTCTGACAGTGCCTCTGTCCCTTCTCTAAATTCCTTTTTCAGGCCCCTTTCTGATCTGTGTTTTAAGCAACATTTCTTTGGATTGCCCAGTGCCTTCAAGTGACAACTTCATAATTATTTTGCACCATGTATATATGTGTAGGTTATTTAGTCTCTTTCCAGGCTTTTAAGTCTCAGCAGGCTTTATGTCCCACTCCAGAGCCTGACATCTACAGAAGTTATTTGAGATTTGGGTCATCTTGTCTTAGGGTATGAAGTTAGTTTTGTAATTGCAGCCTTGCCTGGCTGTGCAGTGATAGGTCTTGTCTGGAGAGCATTTCTGACAGCGTGCTGGGTGACTTGCTGGGGAGGCAGCACACAGCTCTGTCCCGGGGCTCCACTCTTGTGACAGTCCCCATCAGCAGCCTCTGGCACTGTGTGCTCTGATGCCTGTGATCTGTTCATCATGAACAGCCACTGAAACATTTCCTTCATGATTTCCAGACCTTTCCAGCAGAACTTAAACCGTCCTTCTTAGGATATACTTCTGCTTCACAAATTCATAGTTTTTTAGTAGCGTCAATAGATTTTCTGCTTTTTGTGAGTAAGAAAGGGCGTAACATAAAAATTTTAGTTTGAATAAACTATATGCAGTATGATTTTAAAGCCTTGTAGAGACATACATTTAAAGAGTTTTTCTCCCCTGCACAGCAGGAGAACATGGTAGTGAGCTTTACTGAAGTTGTAGGGAAATTTGGAGAGAGGATGCTGTCATAGGGTGTGCCTTTAGAGAGACAATGACCCATACACACCAAACAGCAGTAACAAAGTATATGCTGTCTCAGATATTAGGTATGAGGCAATGTGCAAGTGATGCTATATTTGAGTTAATTAATACTTGTATAAAGTATTTCTAAAACTGAACTGAATTAGCAAAATTAGTAGTAGGCTTTCTCCAGTGTGTAATGCAATGACACCAAACCTAACATACTATCTCTTGTTTGGAATGTATTTATATTTGTATGAGCATTTCAATTTGAGGAATGTGGAAGCAGAGTAGAAAGTTAAAGGCTAATTTGGAAGCATTTGTTTCAACACTTGTGCCCAAGCCTACTTTCTTCCTGAGGCTCTGTTTGCCTTTGTCCATCTGGTTCCCTGGCTTACTTGGCACAGTGACTGGCTCTGTCACAGGTTTTCTATGTGAAACTCATCTTGAACCCTTCTCCTGTGTTTTGTGGTTTTTTTTCTTTTACTGTGGTGTTGTTTGCAGTGGAGTAAATAATCTGCCTTGTGTTTTAGAGGAAACAGGAGCTTGTTTTAGAAACAAATGAGCTTCTTCAGCTAGGAGCAGTGTCTCAAAAGTATCAGCATTGCCCAAGGGTCCTACATCAGTTTCCATGTGATGACTGCAGTAGAGAAGACAGTGTTTATGCTCTTGTAATTTTTGGTTTAAATAGGCAAGGCAGTGGAAGACTGGAAAAGATTAAGAAAGATAAATGACATGCCTAAAGCCTCATGTGGCTAAAGCATTAGTGCTTGGTCTTTTATTCTTCATCCTGTGCTCTTTCCCTTAGACCATTCTTCCCATTCCTTCTGCAGTCACTGAATAGGCTTAACCTCCAAATTAGTAAGTTCTGGGAAAACTTCCAGCATCTCCTTTTGGCATCTTGTCTGCTCTTTCTGCTTTTCCTTCTCCTGTGATTTTGCAGCCTTGCTTTCCATCTCTTGCTAAACCTAGATCCCACTGAAATCTGTTACAATATTCTGAAATTTGCCAAATTAAAACTTGCCCCTAGAGTGTGCAGAACTCATTCCTGGAATTGTTCATGCTCTTGTTACCTGCTTCCTTGGGCTCACTAGCTGATCAGTTGCAGGACTTGTTTTAGATGTGATTTCAGATGTGATTTAAACCACAAAGGACCAGGAAAAGATGCAGTTGCTGTTTATAGCACAGTTCCAGCTCTCTGGCTGCAGGCTTGCTCTCGCCTGATTCAGGCCAGTCAACAGGGAACTGTTTATGTTTCCAAATTCTTCCTTTCTTCATAGCAGACACCTGAAAGCAGTGCCCAGTGTAGGTTTCCAGGCTGGATTATCATATCATTATGGAGCACAGAGAGGGTTGTGGTGTGCAGCTGCTGTGCTGGGATGGGGAAACCTCCGCTGCAGCCAGAATGATGCAGTGGCCCCAGAGAGGAACAGAGTGGCATCCTGGGGGCACAGGAGTATCATAGCTCAGAGCATCTGTTTTGCTTCAGGGAGCCTTCTTGCAAGAACCCTTAGGTCCAAAGATCCTGGCTGTATTCTCTCAGTTAGTAAAAATCATTAAATCAGGCTCAGAGCTCTTCGTATTGATTAGCTTCACCACTCTCATCCGCACATCACAGAAAAATAAGAGCAAAACTGCTGGCTCCTCTGTGACAAACTGTGAGTGTGGTGTGTGTTCAGTTCATCCCATGCTCTGGCTTTCTGCAAACCTTAGAGTGGCACTGGCTCAGCCCAGGATCCTTATGCAACATTCACCTGAACAGAGAGGGTGAAAGACATTGACAGAAATTGGCTTCTGTAATTTAAATTACTTGATAACTTTTAATTGCTTGCTTTCCAGAATCACCAGCTCCTGGGAGGAATAAGTTTTACTCTATGTCTGGAATATATAGGCTAAAAATAAATTGCTTCTTCTGGGCAGGTGTTATTTTTAGATTTAACACAGCAAAAGGTAGTGTGTTGAAGAAATTTTCCCTTATTGAATGATGACATATTTTTCCAATTGTGATAGCAGCCATTAGTTTTTTTTGCAAAATTGTTGGGCTGCATCATTATTTTAAATATTAAGTATTAAATGTAACTGAAGACTGTAGCAAAATATAAATTAAATGCTGTAAATGTAAAGATTTTAAATGATTACTTATAAAGTGTTAAAATCAGACAAGATCAATTTTTACTTGAGAGCTGTGATTGATATAATTTTTCTTCTATTGCTGTTTATGTTAGCTTTTGGCAGTATCGATTTGCTTTTGTTTAGCCACCAGGAATAATTAAAAAAGGAAGTGCATGTTATTTATACATAATGTAGATTGTACTGGCTATTAAACAAATACAAAAACGACTTCAGAAAGATTTGAGAAGGAAAACTACACAAACTCAAGGGAGTGAATTTGCTGTCTTATACCTGGCTGAGAGCTCCGAGTCCTTTTCTGTCAAGCTGAGTAGAGCTGGAGGAAGACTAGGACAATAGCTTTTTATCACATTGCTTTGTCCTTTTAAATGAAAATATTTTGAACAGAAGTATGACTATTATATAATCTTATTTTTGTGGACATTATGAATAAATAAATGAACAGCAAAACTAATTTGCCAATGGCCTAACTGGAGAAGTCAGTAGCAGGGCATTTTACATCTCTGTACATGTGCAAAAGGGAGACAATATCTGGCTTACAAACATTTTTTTTTTTTTGTAAGCAAATTCAGATGCAAAGAGCTATAATTATCAAGGGTTGGCTAAATATTTTGTTGCATTTTTTCTCCAGCTGACTAATTGTATGTGTTACCTTATTTCATTTGAAGAAACTTTACAGTTTTCTGATACTAGGATATGGTTAGAAGCAAATGCTGTCAAAGCTTTTAAAACCCTCCTCTGATGTCACAAACATTACATTAAGATAATATATTAAGATATTCTGCTTTTGGTGAAATCTGTGCAATTTCTAAGGTTTTCTTTTACCATCACAGTCTTTAAATCTCTTGTTCTTTACAAATAATTAAAGTTCTGTGCCAATTGAAAAATTCAGTTTCATTTCATTTAAAGCCACTGTACTTTACTAAATGAAGTACAGAATAATCTGTATATGAAAAGTTTAGTTAGAAAGAAGAAAATATTTAAGTATTTCACTACCATTTCCTTCAATTGCAGCACAAGCTTAATCATTCTAATTCAGATGGAATGATGAATTCGGTGGTGAAGTGGCATAATTCAGGGGTCAAATGGAGACTTGGAGTACCTGATGATGTTCTGTTCGAGATACTGAGTTTTAATTATTAAAGGTTGTGCTCTTAGTGTCTGACAAAGCTAAATAGAGGCTCTTCAGGAAAATACGTTTAAGAGAACATAAAGGTTCTGCAAGAGTAGAACAGGATGGCCATGTATTCAACAGGTGTTTATAAACAGCATTACATAGTAACCTTCAAGACAAACTGCCTTCTAATGCCTAATTCCTTCCTCTCTTCTGCTGCAGAGCTTCCTGCTGAAAATGCAGCGAGCAAACATGATCAACAGTCATTCAGCCAAAGATTTGTTCTATCTTCTTCAATTCCTTACCATTAGATTACACTGTTACCAATCCTTACATTCTCAGTTCCATTTGTATCATAAATAGTTTTTTCTTCCTTCCTTGGGGTACTGGCTGCCTGTGGCTTCCATTTCTGGTTTTTTGGGGGGGGGTTTGTGTTGTGTTTTTTTTGGTTGGTTGGTTGACTGTTTTTTTTTGTTTTGTTTTCCCTTCT
The DNA here is from genome assembly GCF_030490865.1 of Poecile atricapillus. Lineage (NCBI taxonomy): Eukaryota > Metazoa > Chordata > Aves > Passeriformes > Paridae > Poecile > Poecile atricapillus. The sequence goes on along the minus strand of NC_081252.1, from coordinate 64,693,902 downwards.
ACCTTCCCCTTTCTCCAATTCTTCTGCCCGAAACTCTGACAAGGGGAAATGTAGGTTTATTCCTCTCTTTAAATATTTTCTTTCCCTGTCCTCTGAGATTTTTCTCCTCCTGGCACAGACCCATTTTTTGTTTGTCTTGCTCCTTTTAACTCTTCTTTTACTGACACCCACAGTCTGTATCAGCATCTGTGTCATGCATGCTCTAGCCTTTTACTTTCCTCCTTGACCTGCTGGCCAGTTTGCCTCCTTTTATGTCTAAGCTTGTTTTATTCTTGTTTTGCAGTTATTTTTCAACCTCTTGAATCCAGTTTATTGCTTGTCTCCATGGTCTCTAATGACCTTCTTTTAGAAAGCTCTAAACCAGGACTCCATCCTCATTACTGACTCACTACCTAAATGGCACTGCTGATCAGTATGTAGCTCTTCTATTTTATAGTTTACTTATAAATTCTTTAAGATAGGACTCTCTTTTATTTTTCTGTTTGTAGTGTATTCAGCTCAATTAGAGGGCTGTTTTATGAGTAGGATTGTGGACTACTGTGAAAGTCCAAATAACCGATACACTTCTGATTAAAGCTTCCTTCTTCACCACCTTCTCCCTGGGTATTTGACCAGATCAAATTATGTAGGTTATAGGTGGGATTGATAATAAGTAGCATTTTAAAATGGCACAGCTAGTTATTTGCAAATGTTGGCTCACAAATTTGCATTGTGCTACAAATTTAGAGCAGAGTTTTGCTAATCTTTCTCGTGTGAACTGACCTACTTAAGTCAGTGGTGTGCTAATATTTGCCACACAGTAAGGATTTGGCTCATAATCTTAGGGAAAGCATTTGCATGCACACTGGGAATATTGTCTAAGGTTTTTCTTAAAGGCTTCCTCCTCATTCCATTCCTCCTTATGAGATTCTTTTTAACTTAAAAATAAGAAGAACAAGGTAAGTGTGATTTGACCCAGATGTGATGCCTAAGGAAGTTGTCCGTGAACCTCTCTAATGGTGAGTAGAGAAAATAATGTCTGGATGGGAGCTACAATTTTGACTTCACAAAAAAATGTCCACTTTGCTCCTAGGAAAAATGAAAACACCTCTAGCTGCTTAAATTACACCTAACAAATAACCAGTGTAGGCTCTAAATGACAGACCATAGAAACTGTAAATTTTGAACAAATAAAGGACAGTTATTGATGAGTTTACATGGAAGAGCAGGAACAACAAGGCCAGAATTCTCTCAACCATCTTGATCACATAAATGTAGAGGTATTTACAAAGACAATGGTACCAGTTGTTGTTTTTACAGACTCTCAGTGTGACTTTTTTGAGATTGTACTCATCATTTGCATAATTTCTGTGTTCATTTTCTGTGTATTTGCAGGTAGAAGTTGCTCCTATGTAGTTGTTCCTACTCAAATGTGCTGTTTGATTTTTGGCATCAAATGCCCTGCAAGGTGACATTTCTTGCAGTTTTAGGAGTCATCACAGTAATAGCTTCTCAGTGTTATCTTCACAGAGTAATCCACACTCTGTAACACATCAGGAACAAAAGGAAGGCTAAGGAGAGCCTCCATTCTGTATTGGATGCAGGGGGAAACAATAGTGACAAAGAATGGGGAAATAGATGAAGTATTTTATGCCTTCTTTGCCTCAGTCTTTAACAGCAAGGCCAGTTCTTGGGTACCCAATCCCTTGAGCTGGAAGACAAGGACGGGGAGCAGAATGAAGCCCCCATAGTCCAAGGGGAAATGATCAGTGACGTGCTACACCACTTAGACACACACAGATCTATGGGACTGGATGGGATCCAGCTGAGGGGACTGAGGGAGCTGGTGCAAGTGCTCACTGAGACACCTTCCATCATCTACCAGCAGCCCTGGCTATCGGGGAGGATAGTGCAGGGAGGAGCGGGTCCCAGTTGACTGGAGGTCAGCAAATGTGAAGCCCATCTATCAAGTGGGTCAGAAGGAGGATCCAGGGAACTAGAGGGCTGTCAGCCTGCCCTCAGTACCAAGGAAGGTCATAGAGCAGATCACTCTGAGCGACATCACACACACATGCAGGACAATCAGGGGATCATGCTCAGCCTGCACAGTTTCATGAAAGGCAGGTCCTGCTTGACCCAGGTCATCTCATGCTGTGGTGAACTGACCCTCTTAGTGGATGAGGGAAAGTCTGTGGATGTTACCTGGATAAACTTTAGCCTTTGACACAGTTTGCCACAACATTCTCCTGGAGAAACTGTCAGCTCTTTGCTTAGAGATGGGTGTGTTCTTTTCTGGGTAAAATCTGGCTGGATGGCTGAGCCCAGGGAGTGGTGGTAAATGGAGTTACAGCTAGCTGGCAGCTGATCCCCAGTGCAGTTTTTGATTTGCTGGGAAGCAGGAAGGCTTTACAAGGGGATCTGGACAGACTTTTGTAAGGCCAGGCAGTTTGCACAGATGCTGAAGGTAGGTGCCTTCTTGACCCAGAATAGTGTAAGTTGTGTTAAATAGTTGAGAATAAAATGGCTGTTGTAGTCTTTGCCAAGGACTTTGGCCGAGTTGGGATTTCGTGTGCAGTGCGTTATGCTCTCAAAATCCAAGGTGAGAACATAATATGTCAAGGAAGGTCAAAATAAACCAGCTGCATCACATGGATTAGAACCATTTTGTCCAAACTAAATATCAGTATTTGCAAGGCCTCCTTCCTCTTTTCTGAAGAGGAGAGGGAAGATACTGGAGAGCTGCCAGTAATGCCACAGTAGTGACTGTCAGCTGTCAATGCAGAAATAACATTTCTAGTATTGTCACTGCCTAAACCCACATACATGTAAAATATGTTTTGTACAGGTTCAAGTACTGAATAACTTCTCTTACTTTCTCATCTGCTCAAATGTGAAGATTTTACAATATTTACTTGCCAGGCTAGAGATGGTTCTGTTTTATTTTGCTCCATTAATGAGAAGAAAAGCTGATTCTATTGCTATACTTCTTTCCCCCCTAGCCTGGCTTCATCCTGAAATTAGATGTGTATCCCTAATCAGATTTTTTCTACTTTTTCCAAAGTCACATGCCAGTTTATAGGAATAGCAGGGTACTTGAATCAAGAGCTGTATATTCTAGTTCATTAGAAAGAAAAACAAACACAAAAACCCAGTAAAAATTCATGCAGTGTTACACAAAATGCTGTAGTAATCCTGACAACCAAATTGTACTTTCCATGTTCAATTCCAGGGCCTAAAGCACAAGATTCTCTCTCCTCGATTGGTTTTGTGGTTGTGGACTCCCTTAGCATGCTGTAGTGGTGCTTTAGTATACAGCCATTTGTTTTCTGTTCAAATATTTAAACTTCAGTGCCGCTTACCTTTTCTGAATGCACACTTTCTGCAGCAAACAGTTTGACATTTATTGAATAGAAACCAAAAGCTAAAGGAAGGTGCTTGTCTGTTCAGTTGAAAGAAATTTGCTGTTATATAAAACATTAAGCATTTGGACTAAAGAGCAAGCTTTATTTTATAATGCAAGTGAGCAATTTTCCTCCTCTACTTACTTTCATATTTCTGAGTATATGTATTTCAATGCTGCTTTCCAAGGTGATGGGATAAAGCACTGAAAGAGTGTCAGGTTTGAGAAAATCAATGACCTGCAAACATTCCCTTTGTCCAGCTTTTCTTTCCTGTACAGGGAAGCCAGAGAGGTTGTTTTTAAATACTTTGTAATTTTACGTTTATCTACAAAATTGGGGGTAAAAAAGATAAATAACAGTTATTTTATCTTACGTCCTCCGAACGGTTGCCTCGCCTCTGACGAATCCTTTGGCACAGGCAGATATTTGGCAATTTGGGTAATATTTCTAGAGGCTGACATTGAACGACTGTTGCTTTTGCTGCAGATGACAGCACGACTAGCACAAAATCGCGGCCGCGTGTTGGTGTGCGGTACGTGTCGATTCAAACGCGTTCAATCAGCTTGAAGTTTCTTCTCCCTCATCCCCTCCCTCAGTTTCTCTCTTTGCCCATCTCCCCGGCAGAAGAGCGGGAATAATTAGCTGCAGTGTCATTTTTCACTCCTCTCCATGCAGATGCGGCTGGGCCGCGGTGGGGCGGGCGGGGAGGGGCCAGGCTGATGCAGCAGGGCCGTGTGACAGCGGCGGCGCGACCCGCGGCGCTCCGGGCGGCTCCCGCTGCAGCCGCGCCGCCACCGTGCCACAAGTGCCTCTGCTCCCTCAGCTCCCTGCTGCCTTTCTGCAGCCCTCGTTTCTCCGAGCCGTTTCTCCCCCTCCGGCTTTCTCCCGCTATTCTTCTTCCCATTTTTCTCCCTTCTTCTTTTTTTTTTCCTTCCCCCCCCCCCCCCCCCCCATCGCCCCTTCCCCCCAATCTGTGCTGCCTCAATAGCTCTCATTATGCTGTGCTCAGTGGCCCGGTGTGTTCCCCGCCTCTGCTAGGCAGTGGCAGCATGGATGGTGCTCTTGTGACGACCTCTGCTGATGCTATCAGTCCACTGCGGATAGGCATGCTGAGTAATCCTGCTGTAAATGGGCGAGGACACGGACACACGGAAAATTAACCACAGCTTTCTGCGAGACCACAACTATGTGACTGAAGGTAACATAAATACTGTCGTTTTTCTCTTCTTGCATTGCATGTTCTATGCCAGGAATGCACTGTCACGTTTGGAGATGTAGGCTGTTCGTTTTTTTCTCTTTTTAAACAGGGGGAATTTCATGGCAATTTTTTCTGTGGGATGTAGCAACAGAATCTGTCTGAATTTGCTAAATCCCAAAGACATTCTGTCATGCTACAGCTGTATATGAAACTACACGGGCTGGAGAAGGTCTTGCATTGTGCTGAGTTTCTGCTAGTGAGGTGTGCAGCACCTGGCATTGAATGCACAGGAGCTGCAGTGTAGAAGATTGGAAGCACTTGATTACTCAAAAAAAGAAAAAAGAAAAAAAGGAAGGTTTGAGAGCACCAAAGTAAGAGAAATAGTCTGTAAAGTTAACTGTTTACTGGTGTAATGAAGGGTATGCATCTCATTTTGGTAATTATATCCTGAGCATTACAGACATTGCTCAGTTGATTGTTCCCTAGAGAACTGTATACATTTAGAAGGCATTTAGGAGGAATATGTAAGCATCATCTTTTGAAATGCTGCTGCCTTCTTTCCATCCCCTGTGTCTGTGCAAGGTACATGAGAAAAGGCACCTTCATTTTCAATCATTCAGTGACTTGCAGGTTATTACATAAAAAGGAATTTTCCTGCAGGTGACATACATTAAATGCTAATGGAATTTACCTTGAGAATGTGAAATGCTTGGGTCAGGTACTGGTCTGTATTTCCTTGCCAGAAAGTTGGTTTAAGAGTAGGCCATTTTAAGATTGATTGAAGAGCAGAAATATGTTAGTAGGTGCTTGACTTTGCAAATATATTTGTATGTGCAGTTTTAACAGCACTTTTCAGCAGCAGAAACAGTAACTCAGTGTAGGCTTATATAATATGAACATACTTAACATCAGGGTCAACCAATACTCCTTGAGACACAGTCTCCAGATTCTGTCGTCATTTGATCAATGCTCAGTCACTTAATACTCCCATGCTGCATCCTGAAACGTGATCAGCTGATGCTCTCTTGATTATTGATGATTTGAATTGTTTTAAATTGGAGAAAACAGTAGGATGATTTTGTCATATTGGGATCACAAGGCAGATTTTTCAGAAGAAAAATTAAAATGCTGTGTACTGTAACTGTTACCAGTGACTGCTGTAATTGCTTGCTAATCTTGCCTCTAGGACATTCTTTGCACTCTGGTTCATGTTTCAGTGCATTTTCAAATTTTTTTTTTTGAAGTTATGGTTAATGGTTTTTTTCAGAATGATGATTTATGTTTTGAGATGTGGTCACCTGTTTGAAGAAACTTTGTTGAAATTTGTAAATTCATGCCTTGGATTCTATAAAATGCACAGTATAATTTCTGCAGTGTACTTGATACATGGTGTATTTCAGATGTGCAGCTATGTTAAAAATTGAATTTTCAAGTCTCTCTGTTTTGTAATCTGAGGAAAATAATTCTTTGTGGATTTTGCAAATCCATAGTCTCCTCTTTTATATATCATGAGTGTTCTAAAAATTAGATGGAGACTTTTAGTATTTTTTGTGACACTGCTGGGGCAAGTGTTAAATTTTTCTCACGTTTTGTCTTCACTTGATACTTGGATCATAAGTTCTGGATGTTCTTCTGTCATTGCAAATGGAGGGGCTTGTCTGGAATGGGTCAAAATACAATTTGAATATCAGTGCTGACCTGTGTTATATTTTTCCTGTAATCAGAAGTCATCATGAAATATGTTGGCATCTGTTCTTGAAATTTTCAGTAGCAAAGTGTTAGTTTTTCCTCTTGGACTAGTGTAATTCTCATTGGGAATGCAGAGTGTAATAGAATTCTTCACATCTGTTATATCTGACATTGCCACACCTTTTAAAAGATCTTGGAAATCATGAGGGAATGGATTTATCCGTGAAATTTTTCCAAGGAGACCTTCAGCTCAAAGAGGAGCATCACGAATTTTAATTTCTCATTGATACACTTTGTTTAAAGTGCATAATGAATACATTAGTTAAACTAGTGCTTAAAATGTGCTTTGTTTGTTCTTCTGTGGGATTTTGTATTTTTTTTGTTTAAAGATTTGGCTCTAAGAAAGAACTTTAAGACTTCTTATCTGTAAAGGCCTGTAGTCCTTTCACAGGCCTTGTCTTTGGTCCTATGACATGTTAAGCCCAGTATGTAGCAACAATGGAAAGGGAATAATGTGTTGTTATACTTCTTTGGGGTCCAATCCAAGTTTTTCTCTGGCTTTCCTAATTCACCATTTAAAATGAAAAAATGCTTTATGTTGTGTCTAGTGTATTAGAGAAGTTACAAACTCATTGTTGTTCATGAATAACCAAAATTTTATCTCGTTTTCAGAGTATTAAAATCTTGGTAAGTGGTGTCCTCTGTCCTTGCTATTCCATGCAGCAGACTAAATTAATTTACAAAAGGAGGTATTTCTAACCCTTATATGTACTTTTTTCCTGTAACTATTCACTGAGGAAAGTAAAGCCAGCAATAATCATGAAGATGTGGGTTAACTACAGCATTGCTTTACTTCTCTTCCTGTTTTGCTTTTTCACTGATTTAAAAACAGTCCAGTCAGATGACATATGAATTCAGGGTGTAGGAAAGCTGTGAGCCAAATCTGATTTGCTCTGCTCTCTCTAGTGGACTGAATGTGTTCCTAACAAAACCGCTTGCTTGAGCAAAGTCAAATTTTATCTCTTTGATAGGTCATTATTTTCTAACATTGGGATTATCTGTAACAAATGTGGATTTACTTTGATTATGGAAAATTGAATTGGTTTTTAAATCTCAATTTTTTTTATTCATCATTATGTATGACAACAGTGGCCCTGTTTCTCCTGTTGCATATGCACAACTACAATATGGCATTAAAACAAGCAGAATGTGAATAGTTTTTAATTCAAAGTCTTTAAAATTATGTTACAGTTGCACAATGGAAAAAGGTGATTTAATTTCAGCTGCAATATACAGTAAATTTTTCAGTGATCACTTTTAAAGGTAGTTTTTGAAGCAAAGTGCTTTAATTTCAGTTGTTTGTGTGAGGAAAATAGAAAAGGTCTGGTAAAGAAAGAGAGAAAAAAGATCTGAGGGTTAGAAAATGTGGGTTGTGAGGAAAGACTGAACTTCTTTGCAAAGGTGGTGAAACACTGGGATATATTGCCTAGGGATCCTGTCTAAGTTTTATCACTGAAGTTTTTAAAAGAAGGTGACATAGATGTCTGTAAGAAGTGACATGGGGATAGCTGAACCTCCCGTGGGGCAGAGGAATGGACTAGATGACCTCTGAGATCTGTTCAGGCTTGTGATTCACTGCAGAGCTGTGTTTTATCTTAATTGCCTTTTGCACCACAGCTGTGGGAACCAGCTGCCCAGGAGGTGTTGGGTCAGTAAAATGTGTTATTTCCACAGCAACTGTAGGAGGACTGAGGAGAGAGGAGAGGCATGGGAAGAGAAGATTGGTTGGATGGGAGAAACGTGATCCTTCATTACTGTACAGAGTCTGTTGGGGCAAGAAAATTGTGGGTTGGGGGAAGGGGGGATAAAAGAGGCTCCTCTTTAGCAGGCAGAGGATGTCCTTCAGTCCTAGAGGTCCCTTGATGTTACCTGTGCTTAAGATTAACGGTGAGACTGACAGGACTGCTGATACACTTCGCTGTCTCAGGGCCTTGGGATCAGCCACACAGGATCTGGTTGAGAACAGTGAATTGCCTGGTATGGTTGCTGTATTCCAGGCAGGGACAAAAAGTTGCAGGAATCAATGGTGCCACTCTCTTACTGAGCTGCCAGGTTATTTCAGTTATTCTGTATTTTACTGATTTAAGAATTAACAGAAGTAATGAACAAAATTCACTATTCTTGCCAAACTGTATTAAAGGATGTGTTTCACCTTCATGATCCCTAATTTATTTGGAGAAATGCTTCTGTGGTGGGTGAAGGCATATTGCAGGTTTCACGCAGACAAGTCTAGCATATGAATTGATCCCTGCCTTTTTATGGAATATCTCTGTTTTGGGAAGGAATGAAAAGTTGTTTATGCTTCCAATTTCTGGAGAGACACAGGTTCCTCCCTTGGTCTAGGCCTGCAAATGCAAGTGGAGCCAGCAGAGCTGCAGTAGGGCAGAAGGTGGCCTGCACTCTCTAGTCATTTATATGGCTGAATTGTGCCATTTGGTTCCATATGGCTTAACTTCTGTTAAAACGTTAGTCATGTTAATAGTGTATTAATGTCCTCAAATATGATGTTTGAAGAATGAGAATTAGCATTGCAGTATATAGCATATTGAATCATAACCATGTGAAATGTTTATTATAGAGGATAAAGGAAGCCTTTTTTTTATTAATGATTTTAAGGAAAAGTCGTCTTCAGATAATGAAAACAGATGTTGGCACCTTTTTTTTGCCTTAACGAGAGAAGTTAGTATCTCTCTTCTTCAGTAATCAAAATTACAAGAAATTACCAATTTTTATCTGCCAAAAAGAAATTTATTTATGAGCGTTTCTTTCATAAACATCTCAAATATAATTTGAATTAGACCTTAATACTTGAGCTATTAATTGGATGAATATAGCAAACAAGTACCACTCTTCTGGCTCAGGCTTACCATTGGTCAGTCTAGTCCACTGATTTCTCCTTATTAAGAAAAGTCCAAGTGGTAACTCTTCCTCTCAACCTCCAGCAATTCAGGATTTCTGTTGTGAATATTGATGATTTTAATCTTTTTACAGAACTCATTTAGAAACAGAATTACCCTGGAAATTATTGCTCTTTCTTAGTCTAATCGCTTGTGGTATTTCTTTTTTTCCTTGAGTGGAGTGTGAATAGGAGTAAACCTTGTTAAAGCATAACTTTGCCCCTTGTTACACAGCATATAGTTATGTATTTCTGTGCATGGATTTGGTTCTTTTATTCACACTGATATTCAGATGAATGTTGTGGGTAGCCTTGAAGATTTGGATTAATAAGGTTTATTCCATCCAAGTGATGTTGCTGACTTTGTAATCTCTATTCATGCAGCTTATTTGGGTGAAGCCATGGAGGCAGAGCTGGAGCGTTGCTGTCACACTGGCTTGCACTGCACTCCCATCCATTTGCTCACTCACTCAAACCTGCAGCTGGATGTGGGGTTCAGCATCCAGGAAAATCAAACACTGGTATTGCTTGAAGCTTGGATCTGCACAGCACAGATATTTAAGGCAATGTCTGTATGGGTGACATGGGCCAGCAATTCACTCCAACAATCCCAGAAAAGGCAGTATAGATTTAGCCAGAGAGAATTGCACTGTCAGCAGCGCTTGTCGTGATGCAGTACCAGCACCACGTTCCAAGTCCTCCATTCATACTGCATTTATTAGGCTCATAATATCGTTGTCTCTATTTTGCTTGCCAAATGTACTTTATGAAGAAATCATAAATCAGGATTTGGGTTAGGATGACCCTAGGTTGATCCTAGGCTGGGACTTTGGAGTTTCTTAGTTTGCTGTTCCCAGCATTTCCAAGGAGCAGGAGCATATTAGTATTAACTTGTTACTGCCTCCTCAAAAGATCTGCCTCTCCAAGGATGAGGTTATTTTTAAGGACTGGTTGTTAGATCATCCTAAGAGGGCGCTTCAAGCCACTCTGAGCTGCAGGACATGTTTCAAAGGCATGCAGTTAACTTGGTTTGGATCTTCATTTAATGTCATGTTCTCCATATGACAGTTATTCACCAGTGTCACATGTGCCTTTAAAGCTTTACCAGGTGTGATTAGGCTGGGCTGCAATCTTCCTGTTTGCAAAGAAATAAATTTCCCATGCTGGATCACTGGTTTTGGTGGGTTGCCCTTAGGGACTGATAGCAACCTTGTCTCTCTTTGCATGCATGTGTAATCAGCAGATGATCCTGCACTCACTATCTAAATAATAAATGTATTTCATTGCTGTATAGTGCTAGAGATCCTGGAAAAGTGAATAAGATGTATTAACAAAAGAAAAGAACCGTCTAGAATATTAGCTAAAGCCAAGCTCCTTCTGTGACAGTGACAACAAGGAGCTGAAAAAGAACATACTTGCACCAATCTGGAGCTTTTTCAGGTGCCAGCAGACTAGAAACATTATAAATAGAAATGCTTACAGTATATTTAACTATATAACTGTTATATGTAATAGATTGATCTACATATAAGCCTTAAAAACAGAAGTTCAGGACATGAACTGTGCAATGTGTGTGTAAGATAAAACACAGACATAGAAATATGATCCATGCAGGCTCGCTGTCTTGGCCAGATTTTTTTCTAATTGAACCAGACAGTTTAAAAGTACTGAATGATGTAAAACTAAACAACATTGTGCAAGTAGAGTCAGTGTCATTGTTCACCATGGGAGCAGTTTATTTAGTGTATGTATTATTATGAAAACTGTATTTAGCAGTATATTTTCTACATGTTTTCCATGTAAACCTCAGGCATTTCAGCAATGCATCATATACTTAAATGGTGGATTTAGAGAATGTAGATGTTGCTCTTGCATCAGTTTAAAATGTGAAACACTATACAATAACACTGAATATTTTATAATGAAGAAGAGCTGACTATCTGTTGTTACAGCCATAAAAAGGTAATCCATCCTTACTGTTTATGTTGTGTTACTGCATCATTACTAATTGTATCCTTGAAACTTTCCATCCATGGTTTATTTAGTCACCATAGTAAGGCTTTGTCTCAAGGACTGTATACTGGGAGAACACAAAGTATTTGCAGGCTAACCTCAGTGTAATTTCAGCCTAATTTCCCTGTGGCCAGGGAAAGGTAATCTCAGAAAATTAGATAAAGTTATAATGGGGACATTTGGGATTTTTTAAACAAGAAAGGGTTTAAAATGAACTTCTAGCCATGTTAAGGCACTTTCCTTATCAACTATTTCCGTAGTTCTCCAGTTAATGCTAAGTTTGCCCTTAGTCAAGAATGTAGTCTGTTTTGCTGGCTCCTGGTGAACGTTCCCCAATTATTTACCAAGAACAAAAGCCCCACTGAGCAAAGCAGCCTTATATATGGTAAGAGAGTTTCGTTTCTCAGCAGTGTTAGCTTGCTGAAAAGCTCTTGTTCCTGCTTCTTGTTCTTGCTCTGTTATTATTATTGCTTTAATTCAAATAAAAGCCGACTTTTATTTCATTTGCCAGTGAAAGACAAATAATAAAAATGTACATTAAGAGATCTGATTCCTAATAAAATCTCAGTATGACATGCCATGCAGTTCAGTGACTTTTGTGAATTATTAATATGACAGCGTTTGGGATCTGTACTGTTAAATATAGCAGTGTTTGTTTCTTTCCTATTTACTGATCCATCTGTTACAAAAAAGAGAAGAAAAGGATGCAGACATCTGTGTTATGATGATATTTATGTGTCTTACTTAGAGTACAGAAGAAAGTAAAAGACTAAGAGTTGGTTTATTATTCTTTAGTTCAACTTAAGTCTGATTAGCATTTAGTTACTGTTACCATACATCTTCCTGTTTGCAGTACTTTTGTCATTTGTGTGACTCAGATTTGCAAATAGTCAATGACTGTACAAAATAACATCATTTGCGTAAATTCTGAGGTTAATGCTGCCTGTGGTAGTACTATTTGCGTTAAAGACAGCCATAATATGCTCTACCAGTTTCTGGGTCACTTTCTAGTAGAAATAAAGATCATCAGAGTTGAATTAAAAGTAAATGATTGTTTATTTCATTCTCTCAATTTTTAATGACTCCATATTATTTCTCCTTATTCTAAGATACTAAATAAATAAACATTTCAAATAGAAACAAAAAATAGTTTTCAAGCAATGAGCTGGTCACCAGTTATCAATGATTCTTTTCTAAACTTTCATCCAGTCAACAAAACATCATGTTGTACTGTTTGAGAGGTTCCAAGTTATGATAAAAACTGGGACGAGGTCTTTAATTAGTGTACAGCTTTAAATCAGGACCTGTCTGTTATTATGTCATAAATAATTTCTGATAGAATGCCTTTATTTCTACATTGTGCTGTGATAAAAATAAAACTTCAACTAATAAATTCAATAATAATAATAATTAATTAGAAAATCAACAAATAGGCACAGTGGGCTGGTGAGTGTAAGCCTGAATTGACTGCTAAGGTAGCATGTGAAACTTTGTCATGCTGCATATTAATTTAACACCCTGCTTGATTTGGTATCTTTTATTGCTGCATGGAGATCGGTGATATGGGAATAACCAGTACAAGATGAAGTCAGATGTGTATTCTGTAGTCTTCTTTTAAATGGAAGATTTAGGTCAAGTATATTCTCTTTAATCAGCGGTGAAACTCAAAGCAGAATTCACATATGCAGTCTCTTTGAAATAGGTAGATGTGAATTATTACATCTTACAGAATTTCCTGGAATACCTTACTAAGAGTCAAGTCGTATGGATGGTGGTTATTCTCCTTGCTCAGGTACAATATGAATATAATTCTGTGCATGTTGTGTGCACTTGTAACACAAGTGTATGCTACACTCAGAGTTTTGTGGATGACTGCTACTGCATGTTTCTGGTGTGTCTGTATTCCTCCCAGCTGCTATGCTTGAAATGTGAATCTACAAGTCCTGGGATGGCTATGGCCAAGTTTCAGCATTGGGAGACAGTAAGAGCTGGTATGTAGGGCACTGTCCTTCAGGTCCTATGAAATTCACGGGCTGTTTTGGTCTGTGTGACAGTGCTGGTCAGGGGAGTGCACCTTGTCTCTGACTGGAGCAAAACTTCCTTTACACCATGGTGTGAGAAGCAGTGTCCTTGAATTTCTGATTTTCATCTCTGGTGGTGATGAGCTGCAGCTTTCTGAAAAACTGTTTCCTTGAATGTAGATTTTATTTTCCATGCTTAAGTGTGTCATTACTTGATAGATAGCCATTTCTGTGCTTCCACATGCATTTCTGAAAAATGAGGAAAATAGAGCACAGGCCTTTTGTGTTGGTAAGTAAATGTTACAAAAGGTGCTAGTTTAAAACAAATAAGTTGCATCTTTCAGAAGTTATGATATTGCAAATCAGCCAATTATGTTAAAACTTCAAGATTTACTAGCTGCAAGAATTCACGCTACATCCAAGCAGAGGGTTTTAGTTGCCTTGACTTTGAGCTGTGGTGCAGAAATTACTGCTGAATGTGATTTTTACATAATACAAACAGCCATCTTTTTGTTGTGTTCATTTTTCCCATTTTTGTTGAAAATTGTTATGCTGAAAATATATTTTATTTTTTCATATCTGCGGCTGGAGCCACTCCCATCGCATGGGAGGTAGAGCAGAGGGGAGGAGGCTCTGATTAGCCCACCAGCCTAGGCTTCTTCAGGAAATGTCAGCAAACTTGGCCTGGTTTACATTTCTCCCTTGCTGACAGGGAGGGAACCAGCACAGCTGCTCGCTCCTGAGAGCAGGGGGGACCATGGGCAGTGCTGTCTTCTGCTGGTGCAAAGTTGCCATCTGTCACCAGAGTCCTGTTGCTGCTCCCTGTGACCTGCTCAGTGTGCACCAGTTTGGGCAGTGTGGTGAAGACTTCCAGAGCAGTGAAGATTACTGCTGTGCTCCTTCAAAACCACCTTGTGATAAGGCTTTTGCAATGGTTATGCAGAGTAGAAGGAAGGGAGGAAATACAAAGTATATTGAAAAATGTCTGTCAGCTATCCTGGATGTACCTGGGAAATGGTAGTAATAGCAGCAATGTTAAATGTGAAAGCAGAAAGCTTTGATGCTTCTGCACTATAAATAATTACTAACAAAGGCGATTGCCAGTGTGGAGAGTTGTTTGCAGAGGGATTAATTTCTGATTGTTAAGTGTAAGTATATTTAGACAGAAAATTATTTTTGTTCCTGAAAGCCAGGGAGTTGTTGTAAATGGGAAGAATTAGCAATTTGGACTCCACAGAACAAACACCAGTCTGGTTATTACAGATGAGACTTGATGGATGTAGTTATATTGAGGTTAGCACAGGAAGCTATTCCTATGTTTTACATTTTAATGGCTGAGCTCCATCATTTTATTGTTAGCAGTTGAATTTACACAGTTTTCTTGAAAAACTTAGTTTGGCAGTCTTCTTTTCTGAAATGTTGCAAATATTTCAAAGCCCTTAATTTCCCTCTTGCTAAGTCACCTTTGATCCAAAAATCTTCATTGTGAAATTTGTGCACATGGGCACAGACATATTCTAACACAATAACAGAATCCAAATAATTGAAATTGAGGAAAGGAATAAAGGAGCTTACCAGATAGGAGTCTCCTATACTTTGCCTTTGATGGTTTTGCACTGCAATCCAGACACTGACTCCAAAATCTGAGATTTTGTTGTGTAAGTGAAACCCCACAGGATTTTGGAAGGCAACATATATTAAGGAAATACTGTTAATCCTGCAAGTTTAAAATAAATACAAGTAGTTAGATGAGATTTGACTACATGTGTGGCAAGAGATACCCAAACATTTTAACTAGGACATGCCATTATAGGTAGAACCCGACACTGAGAGTGCTGCAGAGTTCAAGCAAACTTAAGCACGTTTTTTTCACATAAAAATAGTAACTTAACCAGTTTACACATCCTGGACAAGGAACTTGTTAAAGTCTTAAGCTTGTAAGTAATTTATGATCTTTTACCTCACAGATAGCTGTCAGACTGGCTATCAGTCTTTTTTGCCCCAGTCTGATTCTCAGATCCAGTAACATACCACACTTGAAGAACTGGAAGAAGGCTACGTTGATCAGGTCTTATAGTTCAAAATTTGGGCTGAAGCTAAAATACATCTGTTCCCCTAGATGTCTGATATGGGCTGGACTGGAAATTGTGTAAGAGAACATGAATATTTTTTTACTAAATATCTTACATGAATAATTAACATTTTCCCCTGGTTCACACAGCCTTCTACCCAGGCAACAGATGGGTAACCCTAACTCTTAAACCTAATGGTCTGTCTTCAAGTTCCTTTTCATGTGCTTCTGGTATGTGTCTTCATACTGCTAAAGTTCTTTGATTTCCTTTTGGCCACTTTCCAGAGCATCTTTTAATTTCTTTTGTGAAATTTCCATGCCAGCTTTAATTTCTGCCAGAAGGCAAGTGTTCCATCTCAGTTCAAGCAGGACCCTAAAGCTTTAAATTCTCAGAATTTCTCTTTCTGGAAGTAATACTCCCCGCTCAGACTTCAGAGACATCAAGAATATGTAGATCCAAGCACTGCTGGGGAGAGGAATAAGGACACAGAATTCCTTCCTTGACTACAGTTATTCCCTTCCCATTTGCTGCTTGATTTGATTGTAGTGATAATTCAGCTTTTATCTGCAGCACTTGCTGCTGTTTGAGTTCCAGGAATCTTTATTTAAAACAAAAAAAAAAGAGGGAGTCCAGCCAAAACCACAACTCATTAGGTACTCTTTGCCAAGTTCTTTCTGCTCTGTGTATTGAATCTTGTGAGGGGCAAGATCTGGAAGTGTCACTTAGTACCATTCTTTCACTGTCATTAAATGACACGGATGTGACTCAAAATCATCTTGGAACTGATAAATTGATTTGTGGATGATGTTCAGGTGTAGGGGGAAGGTCTTTTTTAGTTTGAAGAGGCTCTTCTGCACCACTGTACTGAGAAGGTGTTTTTGGGGGTAGGTCTGGCAGTCTTCTTGGGTAAAGTCCCAGTTAAATATGTTAATATCAACAGACCTGGTTGAAGGACAGGGTCAGGATTTTATCATGTTATCATAAGGGAAAAGCAAGTGACGTTTCCTCTTTCTTACTTGTTATGACTCACCCCTGAGGGCGAGGGTGGCTGAGGTTCTTGTTAATAGCTCTCTTGCAGCAGATTAGAATTAAATGACACTGAATGACTGGTTTTTATATTTATATATATTATATATATTTATGTAGGGATTAATTTAGAATAACGTGCTTGCCATGGAAAGGAGGTATGTAGGCATTTGGGTTATTATCTATCTGTAGTAATATAACAGTACTAAAGTATAAAAATAGCACTTCAGAAAATATATAATGGAAAGAAAGAATGAGAAGAAAAGGATAAGAGTAGATAGTGGAGAGGAAAGATAGCATCACCCATCTAGCAAGGAGACTTGATTGTTGTTATTTGTTGTCTTTTGGTTGAAGTGGTGATCTTCATCTTTATCAGATGGGGGTGGGGGAAGCCTCCAAAACACAAAGTTCAGTGGGTTAATAAATGTTCAGACACGCATATGTCATACACCTCCTCCCTTTCTGAAGTAACACTGTGGATCACATGCATTCCTCTGGTGGAAGGCCCCCAAAATTAGTCAGGGGGTATTCTGAGGGTCTTTGATAGTTTATGACACCTTCTAAGACATGACAGCTGCCTCTCATGCCACTGTGGTTGAGCCACTTGTGCCCATCAGAAGAGATGAAAACTTCAGGCCTCTGTGTGAATTCCCTGGTCCTTCCCCAGGGAGAAGTTGTACAACTGAGCCTGTTATCTAAGAGTGATAAAAAGCATTACCCCACCTCTGCAGGGTCTGCTTCTTGTCTGCCTTTTCCCTTACATGGCTCAAAATCCAGCTTGTAGCCTCTGCTGGTGGGTGCTCGCCCCCTCTGCACCTGGGCTGTGACCTTGCAGACCCAATCTCGGCAGAGCACCCACTGCTGCTGCAAATGGCTGATTGTTTGAGTCACCATTAACATTTCAGTCTCTCATGCCATCCTACTGTAGAAATGGTAGTGACTAAATAATAGAAAATTTTATTTTAATTATATCTTTTTACTCTGGTAAATTTTAAAAA
Source organism: Poecile atricapillus (assembly GCF_030490865.1). NCBI lineage: Eukaryota > Metazoa > Chordata > Aves > Passeriformes > Paridae > Poecile > Poecile atricapillus. The sequence continues at coordinate 64,676,549 of NC_081252.1, read as the reverse complement.
ACTGAAATGTGCTACCTAGGTTTTTAGGACACTGAGATTACTGTACATGTTTCTGTTAAACAGCAATGTCATCTTTGAAATCCTGACAAGTTGTTAACAGCCTTTGTGTAATTGTGATTTAGTATCTAATGAAGTCTGTTGAGAACCTGCCACTGTCTGGAGCAGAATTGGATCCGGCTGCATGGCTTTGCATGGCTGTACTCTATGTACATATTGTAAGTCCAGAAAAAAATAAATATACAAACCACATATTTTGTTTGTGCTTTGAGTCATTTTAATCTTACAGAATTATAGAATGGCTTGGTTGGGAGAGACCTTAAAGACACTTTCCACTAGACCAGGTTGCTCAAAGCCCCATCCAAGCTGGCCTTGAACACTTTCAAGGAAAATACACAGAAGATACAGCTTCTCTGGGCAACCTGTTCCAGTGTCTCACCTTTACATCTATTCTGCATTTATATGTCTACTCATCTGTCTTAATCTCTGCATCTGTTTCTTCTAACTACTTTTAGCCTTAGTTACTTTTGTCTTCAGTACTACATTGTATAGTGAGGGGATATAGGTTATAACCCCTGGTACTGGAAGAGCTGTTTTTGAAGAGTTTATCTCAGTGTTCACCAAAAACCTTCCTGGTCATTTAAGTGTGCTGAATCTTCTGAGATTCAATACTATTGCTGGCTTTGTTCTTTAGGACAGCAGTAGGTAAAGATGAAAATGTGGCTGAACTCCATCTACCATATTCAGAATTGTTAGAATCTACAAAGCTTAGCTTTTCCTACTGTCAAGAAATGTGAGTACATTTTACAGTTTAGCACAAAAATTTCTGGGAACTTAAATTATGGGAATTTGTTAGTTTTCTTATGGTTTGCTGCAATTCTCTTCATCAGTAAAACATATGCTGTCCTTTAGCCAAAAGAACAGATTTTCTGTAGATACTATAACTATTTAGAGTTATCATTTTGTTCATTTGCATAATGAGTTAGAAAATCTACTTGGAAATTCTCATGCATAATATGATTTATTAAATTTAAGGTTAAAATCATAGTTAAAATTATCCAGTTGAATACTATGACCTTAATACTGTCTTTGCAAGTTTCCTTAGGGGTTTAATGCATTCAGATTTATACTAACTTAAGTACAACCCATTTATTTTTCTTGGACCTTTTTGTGTGCTATATGATTTACTCATGCTGCTTATTGTTTTCTTTTAAATACTTTTAAGTCTTTTCTTGAAGCAAAACTGCTCTCCAGATTTTGTCTTGGAGGTAATTTGCTCCAGGCTACTTTTTAACTTTCTGAAATCAAAGTAATTGCAGTTCAGGTTTTAATTGTATGTCTTTTTCTCCTTTTCAAGATTATGCAGCCTGGACACATCACTTTGTTTTTTAAAGGGCTGATAAATGTGTCTAAGTTGTATTAATTTATGTGGCAATAGAATTCAAATTAATGCTAACCAGAAGATCTTTTAATACATGAGTAGTATGAAAGGTATAATTAAATCTCTCTGAAAAAAAGATTACAGGATATTTCATGAATGTCAGTAACGTAGTTTTAGCCCTTAAATAATTTCTCTTTTTTACAGGTACTTTTTAGGGTTGTGTCTACCATAACCTTAAAAACGTATGTCTTAAGAAAACAGTAATTTTTTTCCCTTCATTTGCCCATTTGGGTTTGTGCTAATTTTTTAGGTTCATATTATCCTCCTAAATTGTGCTTTTACAGATTCCAGAAAGTTCACAGTGTCATAATGACACAGAGGGGTTTTTGAGCTGTGTGCAGAACATTTAGGTAAACATTTAAGCTGATGAGGAGTCTTCCTGTAGTTGGCAATTCCTGTTAAGAGTATCTTGGAGTTCCTTGGTTGAGGACAGACCTGGAAGATTAACCCACTAGAAAGGAAGAGGCTGTGGCTGAAGAATTTGCACAGTTTCATTTTTTTGGGAGAAAAAATGTGTGCCACGTGCAGAATTACTTGCTTCAATTAATCAGTCTCAAAAAAATGGTTAACTTGGTCATAATCTGGTTCAGTCACTTATGGAAGAGCATTGAATTCTTACTGCTCAACATGTAGCCCCATCAGGGATGAGTCATTTCCCTTAATTCTGGCCACTTTCTTCTAGTGTTGGGCCAGCATGTGGTTTGCTGATGGCAAGCCACTGTTGGCTCATATTCAGCCTAGCATCCACAGGTCCTTTCCAGAAAGTTGCTTTTCTGAAAGTTTGAAGCTCTTCTGCTCCAAGTGCAGAATTTTGCACCTCTTGCTGAACCTCCTGAAGCTACTTTTTTCTTTTTTTTTGCCATTTCTTGCCTTCTCTTAGTTTGCAACTTGGAGGTGATGCACTGAGTTTGTAATGTTAGTTATAACTGTGGATGTTTTAGATTGTTTTAGATGTCTTGCAGTCCACTGTGCACAGTGAACATACCCTAATCTTGGCTTGCACCAGAGTGAATTTTCTGTATGTTTTTTGATGAATCAGTGTTCATTTTTGGCTACCACAAGCTGCCAAGATTGTTTGAAATATACCAGATAGCCTTAGGCATTTCTGCTTCAATAAAGACTTGTTGATTGTTAGTGAGAAAGATGGCATTTTTATCTGATATCTCAAATAGCAATGGTGGAAATTATATTTAGTGTGCAGTGGACTTGAAAAAAATCAATATTATTTTTAGCTCGCATTAAAAAATCATAGGTTTTTAGCAAAACCATACCATGTAGTATATTGAAAATGCCATTTTCCTTTTTCTGTGGAGACTATCCATTAAAGTTCAGGTACCAGCAGTATTATTTCTGGATGCTGGGATTTAAGCATGGGCTCTGTAACAGATGACTGATATGATTCAGCTGTAGGTACAAAAGGTTTTGTTTTATTTTATTTCGCCAGCTGTAGGTTGGTTGGAGAGACCCAGGTGGGGCTACAGTCCTCTCACCTTCAGGGAATGGGAAAGCTTTTATGTTCAAGCACCACCTGAATGTTGTCACTTGGGAATCCACTGCTGCAGCCATGGATTCATTCATGTCAAAGCCCACACAATGCACTGCTCACCATTTCTTTTTCCAGGTCACGGAGACTGAAAGGTGGCTTTTTTTTCATTTTTCAAAGGAAAGATGAACTGTAGAAAACACAGTGATTTCTATAGGACTCAGAGGAGTTTCTGGCAGAGGTGATGAATCAGTCTGGGAGTTGTATAAGAGTTCTTGTATGCACAATAGATTCTACATGGGATTTAAACAAGGAGGGAGAAGAGGTATTCTAGCTTGGATTTGGTGGCAGGATGCATCTTCATCCTAGAAATTGCATGTGCTTTCTGTGATGGAAGAGCTTTCTGTTTGAATTGGACTAATCTCTGGAATGTATATCTTCCTTTAGATAAAGCTGTTTTCTTTTTTTATTCCATGAATTACTCTCCCAGACAGGGAAAGTGATCCTACCTATTAGAAATATCCCATATGGTTCAAGTGCCTCTTGAAGTGCTTGGTGTACATAGGTCAGTGCAGACTGTAGGAGGCTGGAGAACAGTGTGGGGAGAAAATAGGGATGATGTAAGCGAAGGAAAGGCTCTTTGAAGCATTTAATGCATTATGTGTTTGTTTTTGAACACTTAAGATTCTTTTTTTTTTTTTTTAAATAAATGTATGGTAGCCTCAAAATGTGGAAACCATAGCAGTGTTATCTTTGAGGATTACTAGAGTAAAGAAACAAAAATCCACACGGTGACCAATTCAAGTCTTGCTTTCACTTGTAGAGGTTCCCCTCCCCACAGTTTTAGTATTTACCAGTGTGCATTTCAGTGAGAGTAAATGTATTAGGAGTTCTAGTCCTTTCAGTGATTATCAGAAGATATTGCCAAATAATTCAAAGTATTTGAATTCTTTTCTCTAGACATCTGATCATTACTATCAATGCTTTGTTACTGTAATATTTAAATTATTCATTTGTCATGACCTTTTGGGGACTCGGAGAAGGCTTTAGGCAACACATAAAACCCAAGGTGTCAGTTTCTTCTCATTTTGCTTCTTTCTGATATTTATTGTTTTTGTCACATGAAGAAAAGGAGCATATTTACTAAAATTTGTGTTAATGCTGAGAGTAATCACTCTCTAAGAAGGTGAACAGGACATCGACCTGTAGTGCCCAGAACAGAATTAATCAGTCTTATTTATTTGAGCCAACCTGCTGTATCTTATTTTATATTTAAATATACTGGATTTATTAAATATGGTATTACATATGTGACCAATTGTTATTATTTCTCTTGGAGATTTCTTTCAAACATTTTGGCAAAATCTGTTTAGAGTCATAGCCCATAGACAGCTGTAATTATACTCCAATTAGCAGATACTGAGAGACACAAACTATTTCACTGCTTTGAAGGGGTTAGTATGTTGGAAACTGGGAACTTTAGAGAAAAGAAGTATGCAGTTGCAAATTAAAAAAAAAAAAAAAAAAGAAGAGGAAGACAGGCTGCCTGGCATTTTGTTAAGGAAGTGATTGATGCATGAGTCTGTTTTGCCCAAATAAGAAGTGAACAATTCTGTTTACCCCTATATTTACTCTTCAGTTGAAGTAATAGATGCAGTACAAGTGTATGTGGGTTTTTTGGGTTAGGTTTTATTTCCTTAGTAGAGTTGTTCTGCCATATTATAATCATGTTTTGCTTGTCTTCTTTTCCATGCTTCTCAGCAGTTCTGAATTATGTATAAAGCTCACTTGTATAGGCTTTGTCTTGTCTTTCAGGTCACCTGCAAGATTAACATTGCTGTTGACCAAAGTTAAGCAAATGCAATGAAGGCTGGTATCTTTCCAGTTAATTATTGGAAATTGTTCCTGCCTGTGAACATCAGTATTCAGTGTACACTCATACCAGAATAAAGTGGTTGGCCATTAGCTCCCAGTCCTTGTTGTCTAAACTTGATACTTCTTAAAGAAAAACCACCACAGTACTCCTGAAAGATACAGAGATTACTTTTGGAACAAACCCACTTGTTTTAGTAGGGCTTTAGAGTTTCTTTGGAAATTGAAAACATTGCATTCATCACCAGGCTCAAAAAGATGATTTATTCATGTGTTTCAGATAGAGTTATTTTTGTGTTTGTCCCTCTAATGGACTGCACTTTGGGATATACAAATCATTTGAATGTGTCATACAAAAAAACCTAAATAAATGGTGGCTGAAAACTGTTGTCCCAGCTGGAAATCATGAGAACTGTGGAAAGTTTCTCTTTTTAAAAGGAAAGAGGTCTTTGTTAGGATTGATTCATGTGATAATGCCATGTAGATTAATGTGGAAATTTTTTAAAAAAATGAAAAAATTCTGTATGGAATGGGTTGGACAGGAGAAGCAAAATAACTGTTCCTCTGTTAGGTAATTCATATAGTAGAGGTTTCTGTAAAAGCAATGTTTAAAGAGCAGGAAACTGCCATTTTGAAAAGCAGGTAGAAGGGAGAGCTACTCAATGGTTATTTGTTCGTGTCAGAGTTGAGATATTTTTTTTAATATGATTTCCTTAATTATTTTATTTAGGCTGTCTTGTTATGTTGGTTCTCAATGACAATCTCAGCTTGCTGCATAGGTAACTGGCAAGAGCATCATCAATCAGCTTATGAACCAAAGAATCCAGCTTGCTGCAAATGGAGCTCCACGGAAGATGTGAAAGTAATCCAAATACTTCTGTAGAAAATGGGGGTTCTTTACCACACCTCAAAATGTACTCACTCAAATCAGGCATTTTCAAATTAATTAATTTTTCCGTCACTTGTAACATGGAAGGTGCTGTCTGACAGCCCTGGAAATTAAGTCCTCTATTTCTCCACAGGACAGGTATAGCAAGGGCAGCAGCAATGCAAGCTTCCCCACACTGTCCTGCCAATGTTCCTCAGCCCAGTTCTGAAGAAGTCACTTCTGGAGGTGAGTGGGTGGAAGAGTCTCTGTCTGTGCAGAGGCTGCTGCAGGGCAGTGGCTCCTGCAGGACAGGCTGTTGGATGGAGGCTGGCCCCTTGTCTTGAGTGAACCACCAGTCTTGAACAGACAATCAATTTATGTATCATAAAGCGGCGTGGGCTGGATTCGTTGAGGTTGCATTATTCTGCTTGACTGTTGTCACATTTTGATATTTCTTTGTGGTTGGATGGCACCTGTACATTTTTTTTTTTTTCTTTTTACACTGTTTTGTTGTTAAAGACTTCGTCAGTGCTTCACATACACGTCTCTGAAGTGGCATGTGAATAACTGAATGCAGCCTGGTTGTAAATGTGGTACAGAAAAGCAGTTACTGGTGGCAGCCCAGTGTACAAGAGGGGCTGTAGGGCACTAGACCAGGAGGCATGCTTTGAAATGCACCAGAAACTGATAAGAAAGTGTATGTTGGTTTCCAGTATCTAAAAGAACAATTAGGTTTCTGTTGCAAAGCCGTATCTTAACCATTTCTCTTTCCATAATTACTATGTAATTTAGATATTAACATCAATTAAGATGGTAAACTAATGTTCTTTTTTAGATTATTTTACAATTAATGAAATCTGCCTAGCTACAGCTAGACATGCAACTTTCTACACTATATGAAAATAGAGAGTATGTATGTATTGCAATTACAATAGATAGTAGTCATCCAAACCAGAAATATGTGATAAATTATGTGAGAGGAATTAATGACTGATGCAGGTTTTCAGAACAACAATAATGAGTGCTTACCAGTTTGGCAAATTGATTCTCCTATGCCTTCCTGGAGTTACTTAAGCACTACATACTTCAAATACAATGAGAAGTATTCTGCTCAGAAGTATTCTTCAGACAAATTTACATCTCTTAAACACAGAAATAAATCTGAGAAAATGGGAAACAAGGGCTTAGCAAGGCTGTTAGGTCATGGTGAATTACTTTTCTAGTTTCAAATACTGTGTGAAGGATTTGCAATGCCTTGATTGTCATTTGTAGTTGAGGCCCTTAAGTCTGTTTAACTCTGTTTCTATGGCTGTTTGTAAACAGGTGTGATAACAAGAGACCATAGTACAATTCAATAATTATATGAATTTAATGTTGTTCCTGTCTGTTTCCGTGAGATCAGAGAGTAAGAGTTAATTTTCGTAGTCAAAGTAGACTTCCTGAAAGGATTGCTTAATTTTTTAACTTTAAAGGATATGTGTAAGAATAGTATTTATTCTGCATACAGCTAAAACAGTTCATGACTTTTAATTTTTTTTAACATTTTGTCAGGTAGCAGGAGCTATGGGCTTGCATTCATAATTAAAATTAATGACAGAGTCCTGTTGACAAGTCATTTGAGACTGATCCACAAAGTGGAAAACAATTTGAGGATCCTTGTCATGAGAATGCATGGCATTAGGACATTTGCTAATAAGTCACATTACTTAATGTTTTTATGGTGCCAATAAATCATGTGGATTTTATTTTTTTTTTTTTTTTTTCAGTTCTTTTGAATGCAGTGCAGAGTGCTAATCTCTTACTGATGTTGACAAAGCTGTAGAGGGGTCGAGAGTTGGTCTCCCACACACCTGAAGCCCAGAACTTCAGCTCAAACCTCCCTCTCTGCCCTGGAAACCTTTAAAGATAATTATATATCTTGTCACAATTAAACCTTTTTTTATAGTAGACTTTATTTTAAATTCAAGGACAAAAATACATTTTCAGTACAAGCACAAAAGAATGGTTTTAGAGAGTGTTTTTGTCACACAGTATTTATTCACACCACATTCATCTTTCTGTCTCTGCATCTGCTTTCTGTGAATACTCATTAATACAGAGTCTGATTTTTTTCTGTATATTTACAGTGAATAGTGGTGATCTCAAGTAGCCCAATTGTAAACCAGCATATGGCCCAGGGCTCCTTCATCCAGGAGTCCTAACTTATACAAATGTGTTGTTTCTGCTGTGACTGCTTACATGAGAAGAGGCATTGCATTACATCCTAGTTTCAGATCCCTATCTTCAGAGCTTCCACTTTATCAACTTGTCTTCACCTCCAGTTAAATCCTAGTGATTCTACAGCCTCCGAGCTTCTGCCCAGGGACTGGGAGTAGAGGAAGGTTAAACCAGTCTTTCAAGAGTGTATATAAATATTTTTCTGAAGATACAGTAAATTAGTTTGAGGCTTCAGGCTCAATTTACAAACTCATTTTTTTCACCGACCACTAGATAACAGAGTTAAAGGGACACAGAATTTTGGACCAAGTGTCAGAAAAGAGGCTGTAAACAAGGAATAAGAAACACTTCAGGTTCTCATTGAATGATGTGTGGTCTTGGGACAGTTGGGAAATGCTCATGCTAAAATGTTGCTCCTTTTTTGTCTTTCTGTCTGTGAAGATAACAAGATCTATGTTTATAATAGATCCAGACTTTGCTTATTCCCAGTCTTCTGAAGATACATCTTGAAAAGCCTTTCCCTAGCAGGTTTGGAGTTAAGGTGAAGTACATTGGTCTGTCTGTGATGATCTGGAAGGAACGAACTGGGTAATCTCAGATTGTTCAAAAGGAAGTGTTTATTTGAGTATTTATTTGATGTGTCAGCAATGGACTTCTAAAAGTAAATTACTGAGATACAGCAGGAGAAAATGTCTTCTAATCAATGCCACTGGCATGTGTAAGTAAAAGAGAGACTGAAGTACAAAAACTATCAGAAATGAAATCTCATTGCTCAACTATCAGGTTGTGCAACTGGTTTCACAGACTTATCACGTAATTATCTCAGGCTTTTATCATGTTACTGCTTAGAAGTATTGGGACTTTAGGAAGGAATTTGTCACTTGTCTCTCTAGGTTTCATGAAGGACTAAGTTTTTACTGTCCATTGATCTTTAGGTTCACAGTTTTAGTCCAGCTGTTTGTGACAAGATACCATTAGCAATGACCAGCAGTATAACAGAGTATATGAAAAATGCTTGGTTTTAAATTAGTTTAGTATTCTACAGCAATACTGTGGCATCTGTAAAGGTTTAAGTGTTGCCACACATGGAACTCATTGCAGAACCATTGCCATGAGCCCTTACAGGGCAGGGAATACATTTTTCTATGCACACATAAAGCCAACCCTCCCTATGTCTTTGGGTATTCTGGCGATGTGATGCAGGTAATATGTATTTATAGCAGACTCTGTGCAAGGAAAAAACAAGCAAATAGTCCCCCAAGTCCCACAACAACGATTTCACCCATTTAATTATTTTCTTTTGAATGCCTAGAAAATTTAGGCCTACTGAAATTGCTTTTGAGAGTGTCACCTTTAATCTTGTTGCAGAGTATTTGAACTCACATGTTGAAAATAGTTCAACCGAAAAAATGCCGCTTAGATAGGATGAGATAGGCAGACAAAAAATGAAAGGTGATACAGGATGTAAGTCCTTTTTCAGGAGCCTTATGAGAATGCCATCTGATTATCATACTGACAACACAGGTAACCATCATTCTCTGCATTTCATAAAATCCTGGCTCATAAATGAGCTGAGTTTTCACAAAGTCAAGCTATAACATCAACTACAAAACCCCATGATTTTTGTTTTTGTCATTCTTCAATTTCTAGGAAGCCTGATGAGATCTAACAGCTCAAGAGCATTGAGGCTGATAAAATCTAAATTTACCATAAGTTTTTTCTACTTTAGTATGCAGCAAATGCAAAATAAGCAGAGTAAACACTGAGACTCTAGAATTGTGAGATTTTCTGGGGCAAAAGGAAGGTTTGTTTGCACTTAAATACTGTTTGCAGTTTCTTTCTTAGGCTCATCTACTGTGCATTTGGAGTTGATAGTGAATTTCTCCTGCACTTTAATGGCTGTTGTGTTAGGAGGCTGTGGATTTTTGTATATTTTCTTTTGCTTGATCAAATACTCTAGGCTGTTTCAGGGAGATGAAGCAAACTAGGAGATGTGCTCTTTTATAAAAATATTTAAGAACATGCTTCAAGAAAAAGAGAACTCAATTTATTTTAAAGGACAGATGATCTTAAAAAGCACTTACATTTTAATCAATCCCTTAATTTTTATTAATCTGTAATGAAAAAAAAACCCCAGTGATTAAAATCCTAGGAAATTGATTTGAATTTACAAGCTGAGTTTTTAGCCAGAGTTTAGAGGTTTTGCTGTAACAATCTATCAGATCCTATCTGTGTGTTAAGTGCTGAATGACCTTTTGCCATTTATATTGCTTTGTGGTTTGTCAAAAGAAAAAGAGCTTAATTTGATAATTAAGTGGGAGAGAATGAAAAAATATATTCTGGCAGTTTGTGACGAGGTTGGGAGTGCAATGTCCTGTTTGTTCTTTATGATGGCAGCAGTGGAGATAATGTAAGAATTACATTTATTCTGAATAGTAATTGCTTTTTTAAATTAATTTTAATTCTCAGGTTTTTGGTTTTTTTACTAGTGTTCACACCAACATTGTTGGAGAAAGGAGTCTCTGTACTAGTTTACTTAATTTTGTAAGAGTGCTGGAGGGAAGGCTGCCTATTTATGACAGGTAGAGCACAATGAGAGAGAGTATTCGTTAACCTCCAGAACTATGAAAAAACATTCTGAAGAATTGATGTGTAATTGGAAAGAAACTTTAATTGTAAATAGTTTTTTGGGGTTGTGTTTCTCTTAGGATGTTGGGTAGGTATTATTTTAGTTTATTTTAATTGAGGTTTGGCTGCCGAGTTCTGAATGGTTGGGAATAGTTTGAAGGTCTGTTTGGAAGTAATTGTTTCAGTATTGTCTCCTGCCCCACTTCTGCCTGGTGGCTGATGGACTGTGCTGTCCCCAGTGGTGCAGAGGATCCTGGGGGACGTCTGGGGGTTCTGTAGGGTGTAATCCATCAGATTAATGCTGATGCTGCTGCTTCCTTCCCTCCCCGCTTCCTTCTGCATCTCCTTCCCTATAAAATATCCTCCTGGATAAAAGCTTGTGCAGAAGAAAACTGATGTTATGGCATGGATATTTTGACTTTCCTGGTTTTACAGTTGACAAGTGTACTGTGAACTTGCTCCGTCTACCTTTGAACCTGTAAGTAAGTGTATAAGGATTTCTTATGTAGAGTAATCTCCTTTGTTGGGGATGTGCTTTCTTGTAACTTGGACTGGAATCTGACACGAGTTCTGAGCAGATCTCATGCTGATTTTGAGCTGAGCACTTCACAAAGTAAAGGAAGCTGGGAAGCAAATTGAATTGAGCCTTGCCTGCAAGTAATAACATTTTTTAATCTGTGGTGCTTCTGGTTTCACACTGATGGAGATAATTATTTTCTAGTACCTTCCTAATGATGGTATTTTTCTTCCTAATATTTATACTCTTTTGCTGATGCTGTTAACTTGATTACATAGAATCTGTGTGCTGAAACTGCTTAGAAATGAGACTGTGTCATAGAGATCCACTCCATACAGAACTACCCTTAACAGAAACAGGACATGAATGAAGAAAATGCTACTGTGTTATTGTTAGATACAGAAAACATCTTCTCTATTCACAGGAACAGTTTTGTAGTACTGGTGTGCAAAAGAAACAGCTGAACTGATGTTTTGGGCAGTTGGCTGTAGAACTGCATGGAAATGGGAGAGGAGGAGTGTCTGATACCAGCAAATCAGGAAAAGCCACTGTAAAACAAACCTAAAGCCTCTTCCATCCTGGAGAGATTTGTAAATGGTGTCAGCAAGGAGATCTGCTTCGTACCCGACTGGGGTTTACAGGTTAGCTTAGAATTTTCCTTGCAGAAGAGGAACTTGTTTTACATTGTCTACAGACAGTGTGTCACCAGTTACACTGTGCTTCATCTGGGCAGCCAAGTATGCATGAGCCAAGAAAACATAAAAAAAACTAAACTGAAGATTTGATGATAGGGAAAAACCTCTGCTGTTGTGAACTCTTTTAAAAGATCTGGTACTGTGCTAGAGGGCAGAGAGCACTGTGGTATGAAACCAAGCATTTCACTGAAGTCAGTATTGCTAATTTCAAGGGAAGGTTTCCATGGGCTGTGTCTAAGACCAAGTATAATCTAAATATTAGATGTCACTTAAAAGTATGTGATGAATAGTGGGATAGAGACAGAGATGCATGGTGGGAAGGAAAAGAAGGATTTAGTAGTAAAACTGTAGGGTGTGCTCATTCATGATCACCATACTCTTTGTCCAATACCATAGTGGGAGAAAATCCTAATCATGCCAAGAGCTAAACAGCTGTTGCCCTTCTATACAAGCTGATGCCCTCAAGGGTGCATTTGCAGAAAAATAAAACTGGGAGCACGGAATAGGTACAGATAACAGGACAGGCTAAGCCGATTAATCTCTAACTTTGCAATTTGTATATATGTACATTTATGTAAAGGGTATATATCTATGTATTTGTAGTATATGATTTTTTTTTCTCTAATCAGAATAAGGTTTTGTATTTAATTTTAAATGTTTTCTCTTTGATCTACCTCCTTAAATCTGATTGAGGGAAACAGAATGTTCTCTTACTGGAACATAAGCGGCTCTGCTATGCACATCTATTTTAAATGCTTTGGGATTGTTATGTGTTTTTATAGTAGTAAGTTAAATAAATAGACCTGTATCAGCAATTTTGAGGATATGAGCTTAGTGTGCAAACATCTGTTGTGTATATTTGATGTGTCCCCCTGCCTTTCCAGTAAGCCTTTTGAGATGTATCTTTTCAGTATATTCATCCTGCAGTGCTGGATAATGCTGACCATGGTTCTATGATGACAAGCATAATATTTTGAAGATATTTATAAAAGAGAAATCTTTCATCTGTTCAGTTTTTGTCTTCTCTTTCTATGTAACCTCTCTTTGTCTCTTCTGGTGAAGTGCTTCTATTTTGAGGACTTCACAGAAGAAGAAACTGGCATACTGACATCTTAAATATTGCTTCTACTGTTTGAAGTTTTTGAGGCTAAGGAAGGACTTGGCACATGAATGTGCACATGAATGATTTCCACCCTGCCCCCCCCTCAACCACTGTTCTTGCTGGCAGATGGTCCTTGAAGGACTTTTGCCAGCAAGTGCAAGTCAGAATAGCCCCTAGGAGTGACTGATACCAGGCAGCCTTTCCCTCTTGCTGAGCTCAGCAGAACAAGCCTCCCAGTGAACCTGATCTATCATTTTCAGAGTTGTTTCATATTTTTTTGTCTCAGAAGTCACAACAGCAACAGAGCAGAGTGTTTAGCTCCCCATGAGAGTTGTCAAACATAACTAAATATGAAATTAAATTATTTGTTACAAAATAAATAAATGCCTGGGAGAGTGAGTTTCCAGTCTTAATGCTGCAATAACATAAGTACCTTTTAAAATATAAGCTTTACATAATTTTTTTGTTCAAAATGTTTCCTTCTGAAAAAAGCACGATTAAGGCAGTTTTGCAGGTTGAGACAATCTTCAGGATGCTGGTAAAATGTTGCTCTGTAGCACCACTCTCACTGCCATAATAGTTCTGTATAGAACTGTTAATGGTTTCACCCCTGTGGCAGCCAAGCCCCAGGCAGCTGCTTGCTCACTCCCCCACCAGCAGGATCAGGGAAATAATTCAGAGTAAAAGCTGGAAAACTCATGGATTGAGATCTAGAGAGTTTAATAGGGAAAGCAAAAGCCATACACACAAGCAAAGCAAAACAAAGAACTAATTCACTGCTTCCCATGGGCAGACAGGTGCTCAGCCATCTCCAGTACAGCAGGGCCCATCAGTGTATCAGTGACTTGGGAAGACAAACTCCATCACCCCAAATGTTCCCCCCTCTCCTCCTTTTTCCCCTCACTTTATGTACTGAGCATGATGTCACATAGTCTGGGATATCCCTGTGGTCAGTTTGGGTCCCCTGTCCTGGCTGTGTCTCCTCCCAGTTTCCCGTGCACCCCCAGCGTGGCCATATACCAAAAGCAGAAAAGGCCTGGCTCTATGTAGGTGCTGCTCAGCAATAACAAAAAATATCTCTGTGTTATCAACCCCCTGTGTTCAGCACAAATCCAAAATACTGCCCCATAATAGCCACTGTGAAGAAAATTATTCCGGCCAAAATCGGCACATTAACCCAGATGTAACCAGAAAATACATATTTAATAATTAATGGCTTCTTTTTGTGTAAAATAATGAAACTTCATTTTGCAGATGAGAATTCCTCTTTTGTATTAATTCTTTTTGAACTCATATTTCTCATTCCTTTTCAGTTGTTCCAAATCCTCCCCTGAACACTTGTTCTCTGCCTGACCTCTAACACTGTGGATTAAAAAAAAAATAGAACTCCAGATGGTTCACTTCATAGAATGAGGGCACCTTTATTTGTAAGGCATTTACATGAGTTAAAAATCCAACAAGGAAAATAAACTACCTTAATCAGTGGTCCTTAAAAATGATGTATGCAGTTTCAGACAACCATGATTGTAGTGTGACATTGTATAAGCGCTTCCCAGGCTGTCAGAGCTAACTGGGCTACCCTGATGAAACTGTCTTACATTGGTATGTGTCCCATACCTTCTGGTCTCTATTGTATTTACTGCAGTAGCAGGTGGTTTTTCTGCAGCGTTGCAGAAGTGTGGTTTGGTGTCTGGTCATCAGTGGGTGGTTACAGAATAGAGCAGAGGTCAGTCCCCTCTGTGCCCCTCATGGACCAAAGCAGGTTTTAGTAACCTTGTGATGGGCATCCTTCAAACTGCAGAATTCCAGTCTGAATTCTGGGACTTCCTCTTTCCATGACCAGGCTTGGAAGAAATGCTGGAGATAAATAAGAGATTATTTTTCAAAATTGCCAGTGAAAATACTACTCTTACGTGCATTTGATGTGGTTGTGTTAGTAATTGCAAAGTCACCATCATTAGAACTGATTTTTCCTTTGAAAAAGGTTCTTCTTCCTTCTTTGTACCAACCATGAAAAACTCTAACCTCAAGAATAAAAATTCTCATGGACTTTGATAATGCAGAGATCTAATCAAATGTATTGTTCAACTCTGTCCTAAATCAGTATCAGATGCATATCTTTCTTGTTATTTAAACTGGGATAGCACTGAGTCACTAGACACAGCTGGTTCTGTAAACACAGAGGGAGGTGGTTTCTGCCCAGAGGAATGTAGTGTTAAGTATGAGACAAGAAAGAGACAGAGTGAGGATGTATTAAAGCAGCGGGAACATGAGGTCATGATGACTGGTCAGCACAAGAAGCAGCTGTAATAGGAACCTGGCTGCCAAGTGTCTATTTTGTGGTAATCCATTTGTTGTAGTGCCCTGAGGAATATGGTTTGTTTTAGCTGAGCTCCAGAGTGGAGTGTAGATCAAGCCGATCATCCAGTCTCTGAAAATATTCTTCACATTGAAAGTATTCTCACGTTGCCCTTTGTCATTATTTTCTGCAAATAATGATGTAATAATAATGATGACTTCTGTAATAACTGAGCAACTCTACTCATACTCAGTTGTGTGACAGTGTCCTTGAATACCCTGGCACTCCAGTGATTACTCCAAAAAACTTTACCTAGAGAACTTTGCTGGTTAACAGTGAGCTATAAAAACATTTCAGCAAAATATGTAGAAATGCAGCTCGGGGTTCCTCAAAAAGCTACAGCACAAATATGCAGAAAGAGAAAATTCATGGCAGTCATCTTTGGAGAAACTTAAGGGCTTCACATGGGTGACAGTCTTAAGCATTTTAATCTTAGTGTGAGTGGATTTGACATGAATGTCAAATTCATGAATGAATTTAATGTTTATTTAAGAGATCTGTACAGTAAAATTTATCACTGTGCTGTGTAGTTTGAAGGTAATGCAGTAATCTGTTAGCCTTGTCATGGGGACCTGACATGCCATAAGTGCTCTCTGCCCACAAATGGCCCTTTAGTGAGGTAGAGGGCTGGTGATGCAGGGGTCAGGACAGAGTAAAGTGCTCTCCAAAGTGGCTTTTCTGCAAAGATGTTATTTTCTTGTCTACTACCACATTCCAGGAAGACTCAGTCTCTTTCTCTCTCTCTCTCTGATGGAATTCTAAGCCATAATTGATTCATAATCTATCCTCAGAGATTTTTTTATGACTCAGATATTCCTAGCTAAACTGGATTTGAATTGAGTTCAGCTGGTCTCATCAACAGATGTCAGGTATCACTAAATAATGAGGGGTCATGTAGGAGAAAGCCAAAAATATTCACTCTGTAATCTTGACCAAATCAGTCTTTTACTCACTGCCTGTTTTTCAAAATAGTTTTGTATTTTTACTGTTACTGAAATACTGGGGTATACATAACATATGAATATTGCTGTGGAATTGAGTAAAATTATATTGGGAATGTGTATTTTTCCAGTTTACTTTTAATTCATTTTCATCCATTATTAAATTTAAAAATAAGAGAATTACAAGTAGTGCCATAAATCAATGTGTGTCGTGAACTGCAGAGCAAGTAATTTTTATAAGAGGGCAAGCCCCTGTGTTTATAATAAATCAAGTTCATTATCTTTTGAGCTTCCTGATTAAAATAATTAGTCATTTATGCTTATACAAAGCCACCAGTGAATTCTTTGCTTTGTTTCACAAATATTAAATCTTAACTTGTTTTGTAAGGATCATTGGTTATAAACAGCTCCACATTGTAATGTAAATTTGTTGCTTTGTTAGCGGGGAAGTAGTTTCTGCCAACGCAAATTAATGCACCAAGCAACTCTCCTGCAGTTAGAACAACCTGCCTTTAGGACTGTACCCTGCAAACTAATCTGAAATGCCCGCTAGGACATAGCAGGTGGAGCTGGGTGCTGGGGGTCTCAGGTTAGCCAGGGGCTGCAGGCTCTGCAGCTGGGGCTGCCCAGGGGGCTGTGTGGCTTTCCCCACTCCTGCAGCAGCCCTGCAGACTGCAGTTGTCCATTCCCACAAACCACTGTGGAGAGCTCTGCTTAGTGTCATTGCCAAAATATTTGGGAAGTTGAGAACTGAATGTGCTTTTATATCTGCAGAGTACTGCTGTTACCTGAGGGGCTTCAGTTCGGAATGCGAGTCACACCAGCTAGGCATTAAAAAGGTCATTGCCAAGCAAAAATAAGTGCTTTTGAGAAAAGCATACATGAGATTGTACTTCCTCCTGCTCTTCTTTAGCTGTTGGTAGGAGTAGTCTCTTCTGGGGTAAGGTCGAACACAGCTTGATTTTCAGTATGAGAACAATTGTGTTCCCCTGGAAAGTTTCTCTGTTTCCAGGCATCAGTTCTGACCAATACGTGTTTGGCATCATATTTGTAAAACTTGCCCTTAGACTGGGATAAATCCATACATTGAGGACAGAAGTCTCCTGGGTTGTTTTGTGGATCTTAATTAGGTGTGCCTATGCCCACAGGTAGAATGAAGTAGGATGAACCTGATAATTTCAATGTAAATCTCACTTTTCTTCTGAATATCAAGTGTTACAGAATCTATGAAAATGTAACGTTAGAAAGCACTTAATGATCTACCTTAACTGCAACTCTTACTTCAAAAAAACAAGTCTTCTTTTTGCTTTGGTTTCTTTGTGCAATTCCAATTTAAGGGTAATTGTGAGCCTCCAAATTCTTTCTTTTCATATTAGATTACATCCTTTAGGGTTAAAATAAGGGAAACCTTTTCAGCAGTTACTTTGGTCACCTGCTGTGCAAACTAATAATGCCATGCTAATCTCAAAAAGACTGTCAGTCACAGTCACATTTGAATTTCAGTTGTTTCAGGAAGGAGACAATCAAGAGAGGGAAATTAGCTGAACTAGCGCTATGTTGTACTACTTGATTTTAAAATCTACCGTCAGTCAAATACATCAAGAATGCAAGGTGTGTTTTTAAGGCGGTACAGATTTGTTTACAAGATTTTTTGTGAATTTTAATGGTGCAATATTAATAAGAAGGCATTACTATAGGTTCTTTTTGAGCATATACTCCAGTGAGAAATAAGTAATAATATATGGGGTGTGGATTTAAGGTTTCAGATTATAAAAGAGGGTAATTGTGACCAAGTGCAGGTTAACTCATGAGCTCTGGCATTTGTTTCCCTGTTAGTGATGACACACTGCATAATGTTCACAAGGAAGCTTAAATATGTTTTAGAGGAAGACTTTTCATATGCTAGGACAAAGAAAATAGATATTGTCAGGGATTTCTAAGCATTCTAGCATTTTCCACACAAAAAAAAAGATGGGCTACAAGAAGTTGTCTAAAAGGATGAACACTGTAATTTGAAAAGAAAATAGGTTCTAGTGACTGTTCACCACCTGGATATTAATGCAGGCAATTACCAGGTCTTGCCTTTCAAATGTTATTATGTTAGAGCAAGAAAAAAAGCCTATATTGTATTTTATATGACCTTTCTAATACTATATATACACATATAGATTTGTGTTATTTGTCTCTGATTCACTAAATGTTTCTTATGTGTGGCTCAAGGCATTTATTTATTGCAAGACTTCAAGCTGTGGTAAGCAAGGTCATAGATTAAGAATTGATTTCCACAGTTGCCCTAGCATACAAACTAAATTTCTCTTGGTTGGTTATAAAAACTACAGCTGGGTATAAATTCAGCTTTTCAACACTGTCTTGAAAATGAATGTTAAAACAAATGAGAAAATACTCTGTATGTATTGCATGCTTCATTTAGACCTTCAGCTAAAACTTAACAAAGGCAAATTGGTTTTGTGCTGCAAACTGCTAAGTAAAACTATGCCAATAATAAAGACAGTGGGTTTTTTATTTTACTTGTTCTTTCTTGTTATAACTTTATTTTTTTAATTCAGATTTCCTGTACAGTTTCTGTCAAACCATGTTTTGATCAGTATCTTGATTAGTCTTTTTTCTTACTATATGCTTCTAGAGCCATTGCTAATTGCAACAGGAATGTTGGTTTAAAAATGAAATATAGCTTCTCTTTGGAAACAGTCCTACAAGAAATAGAAAAATCCTGCTGTTTTATTAGCATTGTCTCTAATATGAAACACATGATTTTTTTAAACTCAAGACTATATTTAGACTGAACTGAAAATTCACCTTATCAAGGAGATGTGTTCTGGGAGTGTTTTTATGGTTTTCTTTGTGGGCTGTCATGTTGGGTATTGCTTTTAAGGAGACAGTTTCCTAGACAGTGTTTTGTGTTGGTAACAGTAGTAGAGCTTAACTGTATGCAGAAATCAATTTGTGTAAATGTCAAATTCACTCTTTCATGAATCTTTGCAGCAATACACAGATTCCTACTGACTACATAGTAAACCTCAAGTTGGAGAAATTGGCTTTTTAGATGCATCTATAAAGAAAATATTTCTGATATAATATCCTGCCCTCTGTTATTTAATTAGTATGCCTAGAACAGAAACTATAATATGTAGTTTGTTTCCAGATCTATCAACATCATCAGGTGGCTTTAAAAAATACTAGCTTGGCCTCTACTATTTATGCTCATGTCATAGCTCTGTTTCTGCTATTAGCTGAGGAACCAAGTTGCAAAATTACTTTTCTAAGATAACAGAGAATATTGTGTTAGCTTGATGGGAATTATTTGGCAGTGCACAGCCACATGCTTATGACACTGGCCCATAAGGGAGAAGTGTGGCAAAGGTTTTGAGGGACTCTGTTCGGCTAAAACAATGGCTGAATTGCCAACCCTTTTGCACATTAGTGCATGAAGTAACTTTGTCACAGTGGTCACAATATATGTAAATAAAAGCAGTTGGAAAACAAAATACTGTGTGATGGGAGCAGTAAAACAGGTAAGGATTTCAAATATAAACTTTATTAAGAAAAATGTGTGTGGAAATGAAGTACCTCAGAAATCACTCCTCTTGCCAATTTAGATGGGTAATTTTGAAGAATGAAGTTGTGAACTTCATCCGTTGGTAGTGATCTTTATCCCCTCCCTGAACTGTATTTTGCAGGATTAGAATTCTCAGATCTCCTTTCATGGGTGTTCCCAGCAAACTGCTTAGCACTTGACCATATTTTGCAAAAATTTGAGTGGCAGCTTATTTTAATGTATTAGAAAGTGAGGATTTTGTCAGTTTTTTAAATGCCCATGCCTATGTCAAACTTCCTTTTGACTTCATTGAGATTTCCATATGGAGATACCTCAAAAAATGCAGCTTTGTGGTAAAAGACAGTGAATCAATTCAACTCAGACTTTCTCAGAATAATAAAGTCTCACTGAAAGCCTTGTTAGGAAGGAATTACGATTATCAAGTTGGGTAGTCAGGAAGGCTTGTTGTTAGTGTATTACTGCAGGACAACTCAAGCATGGTCATGCCTGACTGAATGCAAGATTTATACTCATTTCTGAAATGTAGATCTCTTTCTTTAAAAAACACTGAAATATGGATGAAGAATTTTGGACTGATTCATTAACTTTGAATAAATTCCTACAACAAATGAGTGAAATGAATAGGAAGTAAAAATAACTAGATTAGCAAAACTCCTTATGTGAGGTTGGCTGCCTGCGGAGACACAGGACTCCTAAAGAGAGGTCACTGGTAACTCATTGTAGATCCATTTAATGGTAAACTTTGAGAAACATGACTTTTTCAGAAGCAGATACGGCATCATCCTCTGAGATTTATGGGCAGGAGTTGACTGTGTACACCTGAAGAACATCTGTCTAGCAGCAGCCTAGAAGTTTGGGCTTATGCAAGAATCCATAGTGAAAAATTCTGTTTGAAAAGGTGCACCCACTACGTGTATTTGAGACTACTGGGGTCTTTGAGTTAGCAGAGAAGTGTGCTGCAGTGGTGGCTTAGGCACCCAAAGATGATCAGAGGGCTGAAACACCTCTCCTGTGAGAAGAGGCTGAGAAAATTGAGTTTGTGCAGCCTGGAAAAGAGTAGGCTCTGGAGTGACCTCATTGTGGCCTTCCAATATGTGAAGGGGGCTGCAAGGGAGCTGGAAAGGGCTTCCTAGCAAGACCATATATTGACAGGACAAAGGGAAATGGCCTTAAAATGAAAGAGAGAAAGTTTAGGTTGAATATTTGGAAGAAATTATTCTTTGTGGGGGTGGTGAAACACCAAAACAGATCTCCCCTAGAAGTTGTGGTTGCCTCATCCCTGAGAAGCATTCAAAGACAGGGATAGGGCTCTGAGCAATCTGGTCTAGTAGGTAGGTAGTAGGTATCCCTGGCCATGGCAAGTAGTTGGAATTAGATTGTCTTCAAGGCCCCTTCTAATCCATACCATTCAAAGATTTTGTGATTCTGTGACTTGAGTCTTCCCTTTGCATTTTAATTCTGGCATGTTTGTTATCTCAGCACTTGATTTGAAATGTAGAAAACTCTGGTCTTTCTGACTTTGATTGGAGAATTAAACTTGTCAAGTTCCCTGAAGGTTTAACGTGCGCAAATATAAATAGTCTTATCCTACTCTGATTTTTTTAATACAGTTTGTGCTTCTTCATATGTTGTTATCAAAATGTGCATATACTCCAGTGGTAGTATTACGTTACATTAGTGGGGATTATTGCTGCAAAATCCAATATGTGCAGCCGGAGGGTGAACCACATCATTTCAGAAAGATCAAGGGACTGGAGTCATTTACATTTGATTGGGCATTCTAGGATGCATATGCAATTTCTCTGCACCCCACTGTACAGCACTTGGAGCCAGGCTCTGGTCTGAAGAAGGTGACTAATGACAGTAATTATCTATTGCTCTTTCTTCTGCACACGCGCTTGGCAACAAAACTCCTTGGCTTGGGTTAAAACAGAGCTGAGGCTTTTTTGACCACTCTGAGAGAAAAAAATTAAGTCATGCAAGTAGTTATGCATTTCTGACTTGGTCTTTCCACCACCCACTGCCTTGCTCTGACATGGATGGTTCTGTGAAGAATACTGAGGAAGAAGTGAACAACTGGTCTTGCTGAGACTCTTCCTGAGCTTTCTTCTGTGTCGAGTTCCCTCAGCACCAGAAGTATCTTCCCTAAGACTTCCCTAAGACTTATGTAAACATGCTCATTGGATTTTTTTCCCTCTCATGATAGCATTTTCATCAAGGACCATATGACAGCACCAAATGATGGTTGGGTCACATGTGTCTTTATTCTGTTTTGATGGTGGAATACTTTATTATCTTAGTAGGGAGAAGGATTCGAATGAGCAATATGATCAAGAAACTTCCAAACACTGAAACTATGTGACCAAAGGAGCCCTGTAATGTAGCTTTCAAATGCTTTGTAATTTAAAAGTATGAAACTAGTTGCTGCATTCTGTTTTAAAACAACTTTACTCATACCTCATTTCTCTGTGCTTCTTTGCTTCTCTATTGTGAAATTTTTCCTTTGTGGAAGGGCTGACTTGAAACATTTCAGGTTTTTCTCTGTTGTATAAGGGGTAAACACACAGCCAAGCATGAAGCAGTTCTTTACTAAGAATTCTACCTCTGTGGTTACTCCATTGCTGTGATTACATTTGAGCAGCTCTAGATTTCAGTACTGTTCTGTTTCAGTGCTGTTGCATCCTTTTCAGTTTTTAATTAAAAGTTTTCATAGCCAGAGAACAGAGCAATGGGGGGTTTCCTATCTACTAACAATGCCTCCCCCTCACTCCCCAAAGGTTCAGCTATGAGTGAAATGCTATTAAAAGCAATATTGGTGCAGATGCCAAGTGGGAAGAGACAGCAAGCATGTAATAAAGAACAATTAATTTGTTTCACAATGATATATATAAAATAATAAATTATTTAAAAATAGGTTTTCTTCTGTTTATCTTTTTAATCTCAGTTTTCTGTAAGAATAATAATAGTAATTTTCTGCTAGGCAGTGGAGACTTTGGTTCCAGTTACTGTCTTAGTAATCTTGCACTGAAATGCTTGTATTTTTCAGTGCTGATACTTAATTTTAGTAATACACCCTTATGCATTGACTGTTTTGAAATGTAGTCCTTTCTATGCCTACAGGTTTTAATAAAGGCATGCAGACTTCATTTGGTTAATGAGTGTAAGACAATGCATGAGACACTTGATGGATTTTTCATAAGGACACAGATTTTTGTTTACAGACAAGTGAACACATTAGGTTGTGCAACAGCTGTGTCTAAGTAGATGTTGAAGTAGGCATTTATGATGGGCACAGGTTATTTTTCTCCACATGTGCAGGCTGAGGTAAAATTGTAATGTTTTGTTTCTAGGCAGTGCACAATGTCCTTTGGTCAGTTACTTTATACAAACATGTTTCTGTGTTACTGTGCAGGAGGACTGTAGCATTCATCATAAAAACCCAGATCTGAGTAGAATAAGATGACCTTTCCAAAAGCAAACTTGCAAAGTTCTTACATTTGAAGGGCTGTGGTTGATATTTTAAAATTATGGTTAATTGTTCATCTGACCTATTTATCTGGAAAAAGTAGTACTACTAGATCCTGTGACATTGACAGTAGAACTTTGATCATGGTAATCCAATATTCATTGCTTGAGGGCATTTGCTTTTATAAAAAGAAACTATGATTGTTTATGTTCTTCTGAGTATCCTAAATCAGCATTTGGAGCATACATATTTCATGTGTAAACACCCATCCAGAGCTCGATACTATTGCTATTTTATTCCATTTATTTATTTGGTAAGTATTTTAATATTTTTAAAATAAGGACTATGGAATTTTTTTACCAAATCTTTGCAATGGATACTTCACCACGAAAGATCAGCGTGATGGTGGATCCATTCTGAGTCTCTGCTCTCTGGCAAACTGCAGTAGCCCACCTTCTGGAAGACATGCAGGCGGGTTTAGAAGAGCACCTTGACCTGCCAATTCAAGTGTAAGAGGCATCAGCAGCGTAAGATGGCTGTACTACATTTTTCACTCCACTGGAATTCTCAGTGTTTTACAGTGCCATGCATGTTCTGTTGCATGGCATACACCTGGCTCAACCAGAGGAAAATCAACAAGAACATGCAGATGCTGGCTGAGAGAGATGCTTGAAGAAGATGAAGAGCTAGAGTTCATCTGGTGTGAGACTTCTAGGTATGCTCTTCTTTTTATCAACAAAATTACATAGTACTTGAACTATTGATTTTCTTTTACTTGATGTCTGAATACAGATTTGTTTATAGTAGTTGTTTTCTTGTGATAGGAAGTTGAAGAAGGTAATTCATGTTAAATGCAGGGAAATTGATGTTAATACAAATTTTTTTGCCTTTTCCACACCTTCAATGAGACACAGTCACTTGGGACAGTTAGAAAGCTTTCCTAGTGACATGTAAAAGCAAAAGAGAAGGCCACAGATTTGCAAATAGAAATTAGTTGTTAGTTGCTCATTTGAAACTGGCAAGGGAACAGCTAATACATTGCTCCATGACTAGCTCAAAGTTACTAATGATACCTGAACAGTTTTATGTATCACATCACTCATATACTTATCATTGTTCTCTCATTGTGTTTTCTGTTCTTGGCCTGTGTGAGTTCATTTGTTCAACAGCAGAGAGCTCTTTTCATATGAATTTTGGTTTCTGTTTTCCTTTGTTTTAAAAATAATCATACTGCAAATCTTACACTTAGATGAGGGTTGGAGCTCATTTTTGTGTTACTGTCTAGATCATGAGCATCTGACACATGAGAGTTCTCCACCTGCTGCAAAATGAATCTAGTAACTCCATGCTGTTCTGATTGCTTTTTGTCTGTTTTTGCCTCTCAAAGGTACTAATGTAAGGATGTTTCCTGACTCCTTAGTACGTATTTTAATTAATTGACAGTTATTTCTCGTTTATTCAGAAAGAGAAGGTGCTGGTAAAAACCAGCTGCACAGGACAGTAATAGCAAAACAATTAGCTGTTTTAGGCTCAATTTAAGGGAAAAGAATTTTACTCCCTTATTGTCCTTCTCTTAATTAAAACATGAGGTGGGTTTATTCTTTTGTCTGCATCCATCTTTACACTCTCCTTCTTTATACTCATCTGCAAATCAAATCCATTGCTAAACTGAGATGCGCTCTCTCTACCTATACTTAAAATAACCCTAGGAGTTGTAAGAAGGTGAACCCACATGAACTGTGTGTTTTCAGTCTGTGTAGTTGTTTGCAAACTGAATGTGACTTGGTTTCACAGTACTCACAGTGTGCAGAGAAGAGCTAATCATGTGGATATATAGTATATTGCTCCTGGTCCTGTCAGGCCATGTGAATGAGCATGAATCTGTGCTGAGGCTTTCCACCTTAACAGAGTCCTGAAATTTGGACTGATGTAGCCTCTTTATATTGAGTGAAGGGTTTGAACTGTGGATCACCATTGAATTTACATGGGAAAAGGAGCTCAGATACCCATTGAAGAGACTGTATTGATACAAGGAGCTGCAATGTCAGAGCGTTTAGTAGAAGCAACTGACACGCAGTCTTGAAAAGTTGAGTGTTTAAGGGAGAAATTAAATGAAATTAAATTAATCTGTTGTATACCAGAGGTGGCTCAATAGCTTTGTTTTTGTTTTTATTTGAAAGATATCACCTGCTGGTTGCAGAGTGGGTGGATTCAGCTTCCTTCTGGAGTCTGAGCAAATCACTTGAGGAAGATCTTGCTTTCTGCTGCATCCTAAAGACAATATGGAAGGGGAGAGCAGCTGTGAGGTTGATTCTGGAGATGGACTAGGAGGTAGGGATGCCTGTCACTTACTTTTGTTTTCATCCCAGATGGCTGGTTACAGGAATCCCTTATCACAATGGACCTTGGAATTTACAAAAAGTAAATGTGATAAAGGTGTCATTGATTGTATTTTGTCATTTTACAAGCAGTGAATAAAAATTTTTCACAACAGCTGTGTCTTAGAAGAAGTGGTGCATATAGAAAGTCCATGTTGTGAGTGTTGCTATTTAGTCTGAGATATCCCAGAGATAATACAAGCCCTAAATACCTACAATAAAAGTAAAGCCTTTTTCCTCTTTCTTTGTTTCTCCTTTTTCTGTGCCTCTGACACGAACTGTATTGTGCACACTGTTTCCTTTGTATTATTTAACTGGACTACAGAAAATTGAATGAAGTGATACAGACTCTGTCTTCTATACTAGATATATATGTGTAGATGTAGACTTTTCACTGATCTAAAATAAAGAGTCTTTGTTCTTATTTAGCTACAAATTCTACAGGTATCCTTTGGCAAATTAGCTCATTTCATTGCTATGGTTTATCATTTTCATGAACAACTCAGAGAGAGTAATATTACACATTTCTACAGGGCTGCTGATTTTGTGTATAATGCAGGGGATTTTTAACAAGGTATTTGGGTAGTCTTGTCTGTTTTAAATTCCTTCTTATGAAGCTAACCAGGCAAACATCTTTAGTTTGATGAACACCTTGAACTACCTAGGTCAACTCACTGTTGAACTCAGAAATCTAAGTATTATGGGGAAGAATGAGGCTCTACATGAAAATATTCTAATAACATTAGACTCAGCATGCTGCACATCTGTTTAATGGTTTAGGTGTTTTTCTGTAACTGAATTATAATCATAGAGATTATTTTTTGTATGAGTGTACTGTGCTTGTGCTAAGATGCTTTCTTTTGTGTTTAATTGTTCGGTAATTTTTTTCTGGGCCCTTGATGTATCAGCAGTACTGTGTAGCAGGAGGAGCAGTTTCCACAGTGTTACCATTGAGTTTCCTTCACATGAATGAGTTGCTTCCAGACACCCATCAGTTGGGCTGACATGCAGATACGTATTCCTAAACAGTTTACTTTTTTTTTTTAATAAAGAAACTGATGGTTCAAGTTAGTTTTAACATTTCTGATAATACTATTAAATAATTATTTTCTCATAATAATAATAATTTTGTCATAATAAATTGTAATAAGAACAATGGAAGTATTTAGGCTCAAATGATGCCTTTCTGCTACGTAAATGAAGGGTAACAGAATGTTGGCATTGTCTTCTACATTCTGAGCCATTTGTGTTGCCCTCTCCCAAAGTTTTGGAAACAGCTGGAGCCATTGTTCTGATGGTTACTCTTGAGCACTAGTTTAGGCCTTTTCATTGTGTACTTCAGTCACTGGATCTCTGCTGCATCTTTGTCATGGATTTCATGCCAATTTGAGCATAGATACTTTCTGAGAGAATGTTTAACAAAGCCTGTATTCATCCTATATATATATATTATAAATGCAGACATATCTTGAGGTATGTACAGATCAAGCACAGATGTATGGTTAAAATTTGGCTGCATGGTTAAAATTAGGCTGATTTCATGTCTGAATTGTGGTACATCAGAAATTCGAGACAAAGCAGAAACATGCCCATTTTCAACATCTACAGAACATGTTAAACAATTTACTAGTATGATGGAAGCGCCTCCTAAAACCAATATATATTTTGTTAATTCGAGGTCTGTGGTCACTGATGTAAGAGTTTCTTGGGAACATAAAGTTCCTGTAAGACTATGTGAGTCTGGGGGTCAAAAGGCCTTAAACATTTTTTGGCCTTTGTCAGATACAGAAAACATATTAACAAGTATAATACCCCATAGTTCGTTATTTCCTTGATAGAAAACCAAATAGATAGGAGCCCAGTGTAAGGCTCTTCTCTCATTTTAATGGCAAAAGTACATGGATTTTCATAGCTGTGGGTGTAACACTCCATAATACCAGTAAAAGCTCAGAAATTATGCTTGTAGAGCAAATAAATCAATTTGATACTGTGGAGTTACGGACTTAACTCTGACTTGGGTTAAAAATTAGCACTAATATTAAAAACAGTGCTGTGGGTATTGAATCTTTTCTTCACTTGGTAATACTTCATAGGAATTTTGAATACCTCTTAAATGATGCAGAAAGAGGATCAGAGCTGACATTTCTACTGGCTTGTAAAGCCAAACTCAGTGAGCATCCTTGGAAGGCAAATAGACTCTTCTGAGTAAAGCCACCCTAAACATGGTTGTAGATGAGACAGGACTGTGATTCTTCACTGTGCAATGCAGCAAATACCTATTACAGCTGACCTAGAACAGATGGGTACCTCTACTTCATCTACTTCAAAGCAAAGACTTCATAGCTTAAGTTGCTGAGGAGAAATGCATTTTCCCCAAGTGCAAGAACTCGGTAGTGGAGTGACCTTGGTGGCTGCCAGGTGCCCAGCAAGCTGTGCTCTCATTCCCCCTCTGCAGCAGCACGAGGAGAGAAAGTAAGATGAAAGGAGGACATCCCTCACTAATTACGGTCACAAGGCAAAACATACTTGACTAGAGAAAGATTAATTTATTGCTAATTAAAAATATAGAAAGTTAGTGATAAAAAATGAAACCTAAAGCCACCTTCCCATCACCCCTCACTTTTCTCAGACTCTACTTCCCTCTTTCCTTTCCAACTTTCCTGCCACCTTCTGCTACTCCTGAGCAGTGCAGGGAGAATGGGGAAAACTCTCAGTTTATAACATTTAATTTTTGTTGTTCCTTCTCCATCCGCTCCTTATGTATTCTTTGAGTAGGACCTTGTTGTAGTGCATCTAAGAGGAGAGGGATAGCAACAGGACCTCTTGGTGGAGCATGTTCCCATGCTCCACCATGAGGTCCTACTCGAAGAATACAGTCCCTGAGGAACTTTTCCAACACAGCTTGTTCTCCTCTGCTTCAGTATGAATCCTTTCTATGGGGTATGTTCCATCAGGGATGTGCTGTTCCTACAGGTTACTGTTCTTGCCTGAAAATCTGCTTCTATGTGGGCTTCCTGCTTGGGCTGTGGCTGCTGTCAGGAGCCTGCTCCAGCCTGGGCTCTGCATGGGCTGCAGTTTCCTTTAGGTCATCTTCTCATGCTCTGGTTTGGTGTTCTCCACATGATGCAGGGTGGATATTTGCTCCACTCCATCGGCTGCAGGAGGAAAACCTGCACTGTCACAGTCTTCTCTATTGGCTGCGATGGGATTTCTGCTCTGGTGCCTGCAGAACCTTTGCCCCTTCCTTCTTCAGTGGCCTTGGCATCTGCAGGTCTGGTTCTCTCATGTTTTCTCATTTCTCTCTCAGAGCTTCCAAATAGGTTTTTTACTGTTTCCTAAAGATGTTATGACAGAGGTGCCACCAGTGTCACTTGTGGGCTCAGCTGGGGACAGCAGTGGGTCTGTCCAGCATAGGGAAGCTTCTGATCTCTTTCCACAGAGCCTACCCCCTGCCAAAACCTTGCCCTCAACACGTACTCTTGCAGTAATTCCAGAGCAATGTGCTGCTTCAAATGTATTCCTTATAGATTTGATGCAATTCTTAGATGGTATTGGCATTAAGAGCCTTAAATGCTACTTCTTTGATATGTTCCTAAAAGTGATCACTTAGTCACTAAAATTATCTGTATTTAGAGATGTTTCTTTAGAAACTTTTAATCCTTTTAGTTATGGAGTGATATGACTATTAATTAAAACTGAAGATCAAGCTCTATTATTGTTCTGCTTCCATTACGTGATTTTTCAACATTTAATCCTATTTGTTGTGGAAAAGATCCTGCCATGTAATGTAGAATTGATGTAGAATCAATGCCATGGCACATGTTTTAATTTGCTGTTTGAATTGTATTTTAATAAGAACCTGAAGACTTGCTGCTGCACAAAAGATACTACAGGGAGGAAATTGGGGAGGGGTTAAGTAATTTCTGTGTTTCTGTTGCGTTGTTGATATTATGCCAGATCTGATTTTGGCATGGTGTTTTCACTTGTAGCTCTTGTTCAAGTAAAAAATCCTTCCTGCATGTTAGCAAGGCTGCAAGCCAGTTGCTATGGTATTCAGCTTTCTTTTTTTATTTTTAACCAATCGGCTGGCTTTTGTAATGATTCAGCCTAGAATAAGAAATTGGTCACATAGGCTACAGCTGTATCAAAAGAGCAGGTATTTTTGGCTTGATGACTCTGGAGAGGTTGGCAGAATTTGAGTTTCAAGAAAATATCACAATCTATGTTTATGGTATATATTGTGATGTGTAACTAAATGCTAGTAAAGGTGATAAAAGGCACTTATTCTTTTCCAGGATGATGGAAAAAATTGGATGACTGAACTAATTTCTCTATATTGTTTTATTACCCAAAGACATCAGTAATTCATAGCTAAAAAATTACTAGTTTTTAAAATTCTGTATCCATGTTTGATGGTTTTTCATTGTATTATTGAACGGTAGTATGTTTCTAAAAGGGTGTTATTTGCTCATATTACCAGAGAATTACCAGACTGCTGCTTATCTGCTCAATTTTAGTGTTGCTGTTTGGCTAATCAGAAAATTCTGGACTGCTGCTAGATAATCTGTAAGGATCTTAAAGTTCTAATGATGCTGACATATAGTTGGCAGTGCTACAAGGATAAAGGAAAGACAAGCTAGAGAGAGATATTCTGATAGTTGAATGTTCAAAAACTTTTGCTGGTCTTCGGAAGGTTTTAAGCTTCTTGGCTTGAAGGTAAGGTGGTTCTCTTACCTACCCAGGCTGCTGTGTTATCAGCAGGACAAATAAAAGATGAAGCTTGTTTTATACAAACCAACTTACTGCTGAACTCATGCCTTTATCAAAAATGAAACTTTCAGATTTCAGTTTGGAAATGATATTTGTAAAAGATGTTGCTACATACTAAAAGTCCATCAAGATGTAGACAGTACACCCGATGACTTATGCATTTGAACATGGAAATAACTAGACAGAGAAGGGATTTCTTCTAGGAATGTTTTTTTCCCCATGTGCTCAGTCCTTTCCTGTGGATAGCAGGATATTCAGAAGAAGCCTTGGCCTTTTCCTCCCAGAAGTGTCATGAGAGCTTTTGTTTGCTCTCCCAGAGCCTTACATGCTACCCCTTCATTTCTGTATGCAGGTAATCATGTCCCACTGTGGAGTAAAATGCTGGCAGTGAATAGTGATATCTCTGCTCTTGCTGTGAACAAAACCACCTCCTAGTTATCAGGGGTTTGACTAAAAGTAATAACTAAGTGATGAAATTGAATCTTGAAGAGGCTTTAAATGATGCTGGTAGGGACCATGAGCTGGTAGGCGTCAGTAATCGCTCAGTTTCAACGTTTCAATTCCTCACTGTCACTGGACCCCCAGGAAAACCTCATTGTGCAGCCACCAGAATAGTAAAGCCATAATGATGTTCAGGAGACACAGGTTTCTAAGCATGTCGTACATGACTTTGCAAGAGATCAAGATGAAGATTTGTGTCAGCTCAACAAACAATGAAAAATCCAACTCCCAAGGTAGTACCAAAAAAACCCCAAAGCAAAACCAAACAAACTGTAAACCAGCAGAGCTTAAACCAGTCGTGTCACAGCAAGCTAAAAGGAAGAGTAAAACTCTTCTTTGCTTATAATACAGAGTAAGTATTAATTTATTGCACTGGGATTTCTCTATCTTAATAAGTAGAACATGGATTATTCCCCACTGACTGTGTAGCTAAACAGGCTGAAGTATTTTTAGGTCCCTTATTAATTTTTCTTTATGTCAAGTCTATGCTTTAAAAAATATTCGTGGGACAATCTCCTAACGTTTTTGAGTGAAGCGAAAACCCTAGAAAAGTCTGGGTGGATAAGCAAATATATTTTGAATTTATGGATTTGGATGGTCAAATTAACACCTGTGGTGTTTCACATTTGTTTGTTGCATTGGATGTGTGAGTACATGAAAACCACACATCCAGGAGATGGTTTTTAAGCCTACCATGTTTTTACGCAAAATTGATTTTAGTGACAGAGTTCACTGATATTTTATCTTCTAATATTTTCAGTTGAGATTTTTATTGTTATATGAGCTTTTAATTGTTTATTACTGGTTTTAAACTTTAAAGAACTATATGCTAAGTTGCAACATATATATGAATGACCAGCAGTCATTATGGCATTATAGCATTAGAGTATGGCAGATACTTTTGCATTCTAATAAACATGGGACATTTTATATTGATTTTTTGGCTAAATAAATTTGTAGATGCAGGAGGGAGAGCAAAGAATGAAAGGCATGCATTTAAAATGTATGGAGGGCACTTATGGAAAATAAGGCTAGCTTGTAACCATTCTGGGTATTAAAACACTGTGGAGGGCATTCTGAAGGTGATTACGAAATCAAAATGTTCATAAGCACACTGCCCGTGTTTAAGTGACAACTAATGTCTCTCATATGGATTTTCACATGGTATTAGGGATATAGTGACTTTATTAACGGATGATGGTTTGAAATATAAATGTGGAAAACCTCAACAAATGTCTTCCAGAGAAATAACAGAAATATGACTTGTCAGAGTTTTTGTATAACTGTTTTCTGTAAATAAATACTTATATTAGTTCTTCCAGTGGTGGCATAGATGATCTAGAAATAACTTAATTTGGTTTTGATTCAAGGAAAATCGATTATATAATTTCAAAAGTGTTGAGCATCTAAAATTCCTAAGCCAGAAAGCAGACAAGAATATTCAAGCTCTTGAAAGCAATTTTTGTAGTGCCCCTTGCATTTTATTACTTTTTCAAGAACATTTATGTAAGATATTAATTTTGGTTGTTTTTTGGATCATCCCTAAAGTACATGTATATTCCTATATGACTTCACTTAGAAATTGCCCTTGGCTAACAAGTCCTCATGCCTACTTGCCACCCAGCTTGCGAGGCAAGTCATAAAGAGTGAGATTTCATTTAGTAGAGTTCTGCCTTTTTAAGAGAAATGCAATGTGAGAGATGGGAAGTGTCCTTAAATTTGGTTATATAAATTAAATATATTATTATAATTAAATATATAATAAATATATATAAAAATGGTGCTCTGATCAGTTGTTCAAAGCCATGGCTTGCTCCATGTTGCTTTGCTAACAATTCACGTGCTGAAGACACAGGCTGATATCTCTGCACTGCTTAAACTGAACCTGCAAGTGGTGATGGACACCAGTCCCTTTCTGGTCTAAGTATTGCACCTCCACTGGCTTTGGAAATTATGTATCAGAGATGTGATGTCTGCATAGCCAGAGAACTTGCCTCATTTCCACCCAAGGAATACTGTGGGTTTGATTCAGATTCACTATTTATTAAAAGTACTGCTTTGCAAAGTGGAAATGTAAGTAGAAAGAAAACTCTCTCATGAGAGCGTGGTGCATGCAAACACACACCTGAGTAACTAACTTAAATGGATTGCTGCTGTCTGGACTAGATTCACATAATGACAAATGCCTTAATAAAAAGAACTGCTTTGATACAGCACTTCATCTTTCTGAATTTCAAAGATTTGCAAATTTGAATATAAGCATGTATAAATAACCATGGAAATCAACCTGGAATGTATAATAAATATTCTTTTTTTCCTGCTCAGTGCTTGTGACACACTCATGTGTTCCTTTCTGATGTAACTTCTAGAAAAGAAAAAGGCTTTTGAAAAATGAAAGATACGAATTAAAATGGAGAAGACATTCCTTCATGGGTCCATAAGGTTTTTCTCTTTGATGTTATACAGACCTGGAATGAGGCTGCTACTTCAGACTGCTTCAGTTTGAATACCATTATTAATAAAAAATTTGGTTCCTTATTTTCCTCTCCTTATATTCAGATGATGGAAATGCAGTTTATTTGTATGAAATAGAGCATTTTATTTATATGCTTGTGTGATTTTTTTTTTCCTTACCACTTTTTTCTTTCTCATTAGGAAGATCCTGCCTTTAAAAGGGAAAGAGCACCTGTTCTCTAGATCCTGTAGACTAATTTTGTGGGCTTCATTTTAAATTTTATTGACTGAAGCAGCTAATGCTTCTTGAAACTGCTTCAACAGGCATTCTGTTGAACTGTTGATGGAGAGTAAATTGATTAATCTGAGTTAAATTCTTTCAACAGCTGTACAGTGGGTTTCACATTAAGTAATTTTCAAGGTACTTAGTTATTTCAGTGACTTAGATTAGGCCTGGTAATTCTAAAGTTGGTTTCTACTTCTCTGGGATTATGAGAGAGGAAACTCTCTTGAGTCTCAGCTAATTGCACTGATGTAGGTAAATATAGGAGCTAGAAAGATCTGGGCCACAGTTTGTAGCTCAGTTTTGTAAGTCTGGGAATGTCCACTGAGGAAGTATTTTTCTATTACTGAAAGTGATTGGGAGAACAAGGTGCTTGCTTGCTTACAGGGTCAGCAGTTTTATTCCTGCTTGAAAAATTATCTTTAGATGAGGAAAGTTTTCACCATTTTTGTCTTGAATTTCTTTGTTTTTTAGGGAAAGCTATAAGGAAGCTTGTGCGCAAGGCGACTCTGGTGGCATCTAGAATCCTCAGATTTCCTTGACTGAATCCATCTGGGTTTAGCCCTAAATATAGTAGACAAGCTGCACTGCTTGCACTGATAAATTATATCTTCCAAATGATAGACCAAGGTACAGTCATGTATACCGTTTTTGATGTCATTTGACTCTTGATTCTGTTGCTTTTTGGGTAGTTGTGACACTACAATTTGTCCCCACTCTTGTGGACTATCTTTTCACCAGTGCTCTTAAAAAATTAATTAAAAGAGACTTCTGGCTTGGCTCTGGCGTTTGATGTTGACAGCCCCTTACGAGTCTGCAGCTTGGTGGGAAACTTAGCCTCTCTTGAGATTCACAAACTTGCCTTCAGTGGCAAAACAATGGGATTGTTGGCAACACTTTATTTGGTTTTACTACCCATGGAAAAGTGCAAATGTAAATCAAAACTTCCCTTTTGACACATAATATCATTTTAGTTTGTCTGCTCAAGAATCATAAAATGAAAGCAGACTATATTCTACCAAAGCATAGATTTTGAGTGTAAAATAACATCTGTATATTATCCAAAGGAAAATATAGATCAGTAAGTACTATTCTAAATGATAGTTAATAATTAGGTTTCTATATCTGCTCTGGTATCTCAGCTAGCTGTTGGAATGAGCAAGAAATCTCAGTGCCAACTGACTGCTTTCTGAGGTCAGAACTATTCTTTGCTTTTTGTTTTAGATGGGAAAATATTCTATCTCCTACCTGTGTCTTTCCTGCACTACAGGGACATAACCTTCATAATATAGAATGTTACTAATTTAAAGATGTTTTTGGAGTGGTATTGTTAGTTCACATTTTAAGACTTTGATATCCAATAGAGTATATCCCTCTATTTGGATTGTCTATAACATCTAAAAATTAAGACTGATAAAGAAGGGGTTTTAAATGTCTTATCTGAGCATGACATTGGTTGAATATTAATCCAGTTGCACAGGGTATTACAATTACAATTTTTATATAGTTTGCTGAGTTGGGAGAATTCAAAGCTGTCTTTTCTTTTGCCCAAAGATGGGGGGGGATGCTTTCTGTGTGTATCTCCCTGCTTCTTTTGTGCTCCTTGTTGGGCTGCAGCTGTTTGCTGCCTCCACCTTCAAATGCTGAGCTTTATCCTTATTTTGATATTGTGCCCAGAGAACAAATCCTTCCAGTGGCTTCTTTCTGGTGCACTAAGTACTTGAGAGAGAATCTGGGTTCTCCAGTGATCACTTGATCAGATTGGCTGGTGCATTTGGCCCCCTGTGAATGTCCATGTCTTGCTGAGGGAGGTCCTGTACCAACCACAGCCTGAACCATCAGCTGACCACAGGAAAAGGTCGCGCTCAGCTTGCGAGTTACATACGGCTTGGAATTCGCTGTGTCACGTCTGTGTTCTGTTGTCTGGCAAAAGAATATTAGGTTTAAAGAATGGGTGCCTCTGGTGCTCAGCCTTGAAAAATTGGTGTATAAATAATTTCTCTTTTGACTGTATTTGTTTTGAAAGACATGTACTTGCTGAGAGGTTAATGATAGGTTTCAATAGTTTTCCTGTTTAATTTGTGCAATACAGGAAATAATTGAGAAATATGCCTATCTTCAACTGACAGCAACAGGTCACACTTTGGCACACAGATAATTGATAAATTTTCTCTGTTTATCATTAGTGGACAGGAAGATGACCAGATCTTTTCTTTGCTGCGTTGTGATGCAGTCTATGATGATATGCAGATGGCTGTAGTGGTCTGTGTCAAATGATTCCTTATCTTGTCCATTGCCAGGTTTTTGCGATAAGTCTTTATATCTATTTTATATCTATCCAACATCTGGATAGGTCAAAAAATTTGAATCATAGAACCACAGAATGGTTTGGGTTTAGGGGCCCTGAAGATCATCTAGTTCCAACCCTCTTGTAGTGGGCAGGGACACCTTCCATTAAAATGTGAGTAAGGTAAATTAATTTTCTTAGTTTTAGGAAATTCTGATGGTATTTTGCAGTGGCTTTAAGTTATAAAATATTGTGCTTCTATCTTTATTTGAAATCCTTAAGAAATTTCTGACTGTCAGTAAAATAATTTCAGAACAGAAAAGGCCTTGACAAAGGTTCCTTCTTAAGAGAAAAAGAAGGCACTACATTGGAAATATCTGGGAGCTGGCAAGAAAATGGAAGCTTACCATATGCTTTGACGTGAGGCTCTGGAGTTGAATGCCTGGTCTGGATGTGCTCGGTGTGGACAGGCTATCCTCCAGCCCCTGATAATTGAGAGAAGAGAGGATGCCTTAGATTCTCCTTAACCCCACATTGCACTGAGACTAGAGCATGAAGAATTTCTGTTAGCATAGATAGTACTACAACAGTAGTGAAATGCTGAAGATGGTTTTAAAATCCAGCTAATAGGTGAGAGTTTTAATAGTTACTAATTGCAGAATTTAGAACCTGAGACCCAGGTACACTGCTGCTGTTAAATGAAAAACTTGTTTAATGAAGTTAAGCAGTGAAAAGTTGGAAATTTGCTCATGTCTTTTGTAATCTGCTTTAGCATTTGGCAGTATAATCACAGATTGATTATACATTAGCTTAGTAGTCACTAAATGAATTAATTATAGAAAGGTATAGAAAGGTATGGTAGAAAGTGGCAAGTTTCTTCTGTGATTGTTTTTCAGAGCTTGATCCATAAGGTTTCACTTTATTTTATTTGAAATATATAACTAAGTTTTTAAAATGAAACTCAAGGTGCTCCAGCTGGACAGTAGCTGAAGTTAAAATGTGGTGATAGACACATCATGTTATTAGCTCCAGTTCTTCAGTGTTGCTAAATATCATGGGAAGAAAGTAGGAGAGGATGCAGGTTTCAGGTGTTTGTTGGAAGAAATTTCTAGGTTTGTTTGGGAGAGGATTGGCTGTACTGAGCAAAAGTACATAAGCAAAAACTGAGACAGACCTTAGAATGTAAAGGAGAAAATTTTTTTGTTGCTGTTTTTCTGCCTTGATTTATACAAGTAGTGAATGTAACACGGTGTTTTGTAGGGTTTGCTTTTGTAGTGGGTTGTCTTCTCTCCCTGCATGCTCCTCTGGAAGCAGAACAACCACGGCTAGAGCTCAGGGGCTGGTTCTTTAGCAGGAGCTGACTGCTGGGAGCTTTATGTCGCTGAGCACAGTAACATCACTGAGATCAGTGTGCTGCTGTTCAGCACTGCTCGAGATGCTCCTGACAAGGTGATGGACTGGCACATCAGCTCCTGTATTGGTACATCATCAGGAGACAGCGTGATCGGTGACCACGTGCCCTTGCAGGGCTGTGGTTATAAATACACTTCAGAGGAGATCACTGCTTAGCCCTCTCTTCTTGCCCTTTCAAAAAGACATTTTGACTTTGCTGTGTTACAGAGAAGGTGCTGACTCAGTGTGATACCATACTTTTAAAGATCCCAAAAACCCAATGTGCTGTCACATGTCTTTCATCTGCAGTGCTATGGTTTTTGCCATTGAAATGTACAGATTTGATAACTAATGAATTTACATTTCTGGCAATTTACATGCTTTGCACTGCTTCTTTGTTTTAAAAGTTAAAAGTGAAATACTTGGAATTTCCTGGGGAAGTAGATAGTTCTGATCTTTGAAGAAAACACAGAAAAGCTTATATCAAATATAATATTATTTGTATCAAATTATATTATTAAATTTGATTTTAGTGTTTTTTGTTAGGGTTGTATTTCTTCACCTTTTGATGTAATGAAGCCACTAGAAAGTTTGCACTGGGGCAGCAATTAATAGAAATTATTTTAACTATTAGCATATAAAAAAGTTATCTGTGACTTGATGGGAGAAGTCACAATTAAATAATTAGTAGGATGACTAGGTAGCACCTGTACTCTTCAAAGTTTTAAATACTGTATGAGCAAAATTTTAAAAGTGACGATTGGTTTCAATAGCTGATGTACCCTTAATATATTTTTAAATCTAAGCAACTAAGCTGATTTCTGCCTCCAGAAGTTGTAGAATCTTTGCATGTTTTGTGTTGCAGGTAGTCTGGATGTGCTGTAGCTCAGACTAAAATATGAGAAACTGAGCATCTAATGCTATTTTGCATAGCAATTATTTGTAAGCCCTCTTATAACTACACTTTGCAACCTTTTTTGTCATTTGTTTGCCTTTATAACTTGCCTGCTTTAATAATCATAGTTAATATATTCTTGCTCAATTGCAATGAGGACATATTTATTTCTGAATATTACAGAGATTCAGACTAAAGCATATGATCAATAGACATGTAAGAAAGTAAATATAGTGAAATGAACAATAACAGAGGTGAAAACATAAGGGAAAAAAACCAAAACCAGAAGTCCTCTCTCAATCTAAAATTGAAAAAAACCTCAGGTCAGCTTCTCTCCATTTCCTAAATAAAACCAATGCACACCCATGAATTATGAGATCGTTTCTATAAAAGGTCTGATTCTGGAAATGGGTGAGCTGTACTGTCTAATGCTATCAAAATATTCTGCTAAAAGGAAAAAAAACCCAAACCCTAAAAGGATTGTTGAAGGAGATCTGCATTCTTTCTGTTCAGTTTGAGATTCAGAATATGTTTACTCAAGTTTCACCCATTGAGCTTCATGACTGATAAATTTGCAAACAAGCATTACGTGTGCAAGGTAACTACTTCTGTTTCTGTTAAGACTGCCGAACAGAAAGGCAGTTATGTTTAAATCATTAGGATGTCTATGCATATATTCTTCAGTGTTTGCCAGCATTCACTGATCCTACAACATCAGTAAAAGGCTGTGTAAGCTCACAGTATCTAGTTGCAGTTTATTCTTGTGTGTTACAAACAATTTTCATGCTGCTTCTGCTGTGGTAAAATTGGGATATTGTCATCCTACTTAGTAAAAACTGGGTGCCCTAGGGACACTGAATTACAAATTGGTGGAGTTCATTCACTTTGTTCGATGTATCAATTAATTTTAATTTAAGCATAAAACCTGTTAGCAAGAACTTGTCTTTTAATTAAGAAGTAACAGAAGGCCCAGGTTAAATAGGTTGGGCCATTGCTAAGTCTGAGCCATAGAATAGTCTGTGGTATTCTTGGGGGCTTTTTTTTTACTTTTAAAATTCCTTTTTGTTTCCAAGGGCCCTTACTCTTCTATTAGAGTTATCAGAGTCCCATGGCAATAGTAGCTCTTGTGGAGCACCAGCTGGGGCTCCTCACAGCCTCCCCTGCCGCCTTGTTTCTGATACCTTCTTGGCACCAGAACTGGCTGAAACCACACTGTTCTCGGGACACTCTCATTGAGTCAAGCTGTTCTAACACCTGGTGTCAGTATGTGGAAGAGAAGCAAAAGAAAACAAAAATTGTGGGTGTGGAGAAACAAGCAGGCCATCATTACACTGAGCGGTGTCAGCTTACTGCTTTGTTTCTGCTGCACTTGCAGCAGAACAGAAGCTCAATGTGCTTATTGATGTCTCTCAAGTACTACAAATCCTTATCTTCCCTCTCTGTTGTTTAATTCTTAATCATTTGTAATAAAATATTCAGCAATCTGGTCCATGGAATAATACTTAGCTGATCTGTTTTCTCTACAGCAAAAAACTAGCCCAATCCAAAACCCCATCATATGCAGATATTACAGTTACATAGCTCACTGAATTCTTCAGTAGATTTTTCCATTTGTTTCCCACTGATATGACCAGTACTATATTGGATTTTAATCCAGCTTGTGCAAAACTGTTTGATAAACAAATGTGTTATCTAGGAAAATGAGCATCATTTTATCAAAACTTTTATCAGCGCTTTTATCAAAACCTAATAGGTATGGACCTCCTAAGAAAATATCTATAAGGCAGGGAAAGAAAAGACTGCTGTGCAGATGTAGCTTGATTAAAATGTTTTGGTAAAGAATCTTTAATTATTTTAAAGAAAGCCACAGTGGGGTCTTTTCTCCTGTGCTGATAAGAAACTGGGAACTTTTCATATTGCATTCAAATGTGTGATGTGAAATGAATTACTTATTAGCTATATCTCCTTGGGGCATGTGCACTATAAATAGCTTTTCCAAGTCTGTAGCTTTATTCTGCTCAGCACTGTATTCT
Source organism: Poecile atricapillus (assembly GCF_030490865.1). NCBI lineage: Eukaryota > Metazoa > Chordata > Aves > Passeriformes > Paridae > Poecile > Poecile atricapillus. The sequence continues at coordinate 64,636,393 of NC_081252.1, read as the reverse complement.
GAAATTGAAGACCAGAAAGACCAGAGTAAATGCCTCCATTCAGCTGCAGTCTAAAGAAGTGCACATATTACATATTTGGATTTTGCAGATTGAGGTTTATTTATTTTTGTGGTACATAAGAAATAGAGGACTCATTTCATTTTTCAGAGTCCCAGGAAAAACAAAACACCTGTTGTTTCTATTAAATCTGATTGTTGTCAACAACAGCAAGGGGGAAGCCAGGCTTAATTATTGGCTAAGACCTATAATAGTATTGATTAGTGGGCAAAATGGCTTTTTACTTAGGTCTGTGAAAAGCTCTTTCTGGGAAGCCAGATATCAGCTGTATTGGCTTTAAGTTTTGCCATAGAAGCAAGTACAAGTGAACTGGGGACATAAATTAGTTCACAGCTTTGGTCTTTGAAAAGAGAAGCCTGTGCTCTTTTTTGCACTACATGAATTCTGGCATGTTGTTCATCTAGAGTTTTGTTTTGCAAGAAGTAAGACCACTGTCTTTGCTTAAAACTTACCCTACTTTTACGTTAACAAACCCAATGATATGCCCAGGACAGCTCCTTGCAGTTACCAGAATCTGAGGGTGTTAAAATTGCCATGAGCTTAGAGTTCTCTACCTTTTAATTCAAAATTCATAGAAATTCAGGATTATACTCTATATCTTATTCTTTCAGCATTCCAGATGAGAAAGGGATCACTGTAAGGAGGCTCCATGTTGAAGTTTACAAAAGCTATAGGTACTTTTTTAATGCCGAGAACAACAGTTTGAACAAAAATGCTCTTCACCATGTTTTGATAATTTCCTTGATTTTTTTTTTTAGGTCTTCCAGGACTGTATAGTGGTGTTAGCGTAGACTACAGCAGTGAAGGATTCTGTGGCAACCTCTGCCACAGCAGCCAGGCTGCTCGTACTGCCCTTTGAGTTGTGAGCATCTGGTGAAGAGTCTCGGTGTGTTCAGTAGCAGCAGCAGCCCTGCCTTCTCATTTGGGTAGCAGTGACTTTCACAGGAGGCACTGTGAGAGGAGTTTGTGGGTTAGTTGTGCATGGAGGATAAGAGAGAGCAAGGAGGCATCCCCAAAAGATTGACTTGCTGACCTGTGGCTTCCATATTGCTACGTCCTCAATAATGTATCATTTTTTAGTCCTCTGGTGTGTACACACTTAATGGGTGAGTGCTAGCTGTCTAAACCTCAAAAAAATGGGAATGCCTGTCCCACGTAGCATATAGAGATTTCGAAAAGCATGTGATGCAGCTTCTGATTTGAAACACAGGGTCACAGAGTGCTTCAATATGCAAGTCATAAGGACCTTGGCTTAAAGTCACCCAGTTCTGACTTAATTCTGGTAGATGTGGACTCAAACTCTGAGTGAATCTGAGCTGTAGATGTGTTCAGATTCTCAGTGAATTTCTGCACCTATGCTGAGTACTCTGGACTTGTGAGTGTCCACCTTGTTTGGTAATGCTGTAGAAGAGGGGAAGAAAATGGCAGGAGTCAAGCAGATACTCTGCCTGTGATGAGGCACCTTGGAAACCAAGAGCCTTTAGTTTCAGGCTTAAACCAGGGGAATTTGAAGGCATTGGTTCTAATTAGCTTTCTACCAGGTGAAAGGCAAAGCTCACTTGGGACATTCAGCATCCCTGCTGTCAGCTGAGACCTCAGCCTGGTAGTGATGGACAACCTGCCAGCAGGATCTGTGCTGCCCCACAGCAGCTCTAAGCCTATCCTGTATCAAATGCTGCCCCAGCCATCTCACACCAATTGCAGGCATTTGCTGTGCTCTGTGTCCCTGGCCTCACTGGAGTGTGGCACTTTGTGGCATTACAGTGTTTTTCTATCTTGGTACCTTGAAGTTCAAATTACTACCATGAAGCCAAAGCCCAAGAACTGAGTCAGGGAGAGAATAAAAAGATGAAGGATGACTTTTGATTAAGTAGCTGCAGTCTAGGGAGATAAGCAAGTGTGCTTAGCTATTCCTCTTTTGACATTATTGAGCAACATATTGTTTATTTATTCATTAAATTATGTAAGGCAAAACATAATATTGCTTTACAGTAGCTGAAAATTTTCTCCTGAAGTGAAAAGTAGTAAATACAGGTTTAAAATATATCAAATATTTTCATGTATTATGGTATATTTTAGCTTTCTTAAGTGATCTCACATGCTGCCTTGGAGGGATATATCATAAATAGAATTATTATCCTTTATGCAAAAATGAAATTGACATTGTTTGATATTCTCATGAATAGCATAGCTCCAGTGAAGGAAAAGGACAGACCTGGTACCTTCTGTTTAAGTTGTCAAGGCTGGCTGAATTCTCAGTTAATTTAAAACCTGCTTTATGGCCTCTATTACACAGGTTTCTGCTCCTTCCTTGAAATCTCTCTTCTGGAGTGACGAATGTAACCATAAATGTTGCATTTTGTTGAGGCTTTTTTCTGCTTTATTCTATGTGGTTTTGTTCTTTTTAAAGCAGCAATCATGTTGCTTCATAGGCTTTTAGGGAGGTCTTTGTACTTCTTTTTGCTTGTAATGTAGGTCTTTAGAGCTGGATATAAAAACAGAAGATTCAATTTTAAAATACAAGGAGAGTCCTCATTTTCTGTGCCTGGCAAACTTTCTCTTTTATCCTTCAGCCAACTTCTATCCAGTCCACTGGTTCTCCTCCTCTGTGTCATGCTTGCTAACTTTTGCAGATTAATTTTTTATGAGAGGTACTATTAAAATGACTTTGGAGAGTCACATGAATTATCTCTTCAGCTTTCACTTGCTTTTTGTTGTTGTGTAGAATTTACTAATATTTCTCCAATGCAGCCTGTATTTTCTAAATTAATTCTGAGTGTTTTTCTAATTTGTGCATTAAGTAATTTCAAATTGATTTTTTTAATGAAGTAAAATATTGAGTATCTTATGCAAACTTAAATCCTGGGGGATTTAAGGGAAGCAGGGAAAGTGTGTCAATTTTGCTTTGTCGTTTACACAGCTACCAAGTCTTCATGAAGGAAACTCAGCTGAGCCCTGCCTGCCAGGAGCAGCCCTGGTAGCTCTGGTGTCATTGAGGTGCCTCTCTGAGTTCTCTCTGCAGTTCTTTCTGTCCCTTCAAAATACAGGACAGCAGAAACTGCTGCCCTTCGTTAGAAGAGACAGTGAGGGCTTGCTGTTTTCCTTCCTTGGGTTCGTTCCTGCCAGGAGAATGGACAGAGCTTCCCTTTGTTTGTAGAGATCTGTCCTTGAGTGCAGGAATTTATACAGGAGGAAAATTTTCATCTGGCAAACATGAAGATGAAGGCTAATAGGAGGTCTGGAGGGTGGCTGTAAGCCGCCTTCTCTGTCCTAAACTTGTAAAAATTATCTGCTATGGTCTGCAAGATAATTTTTTAATTTGGGACAAAAATGACAAGTGTTCTTTCCATTTTTAAGGGTTGGTGAAAATTATGTAGCTTTATATATTTATGTATTTGTACTGGGCAAAGTCATGCCTACAAACCCAAGATGTGAGTTAACCATCTAACTGATTCTGCAAAACCGAATACATTTTAATATCTAGAAGTCTTCTATAAAGTTTGCTCTCCTAGATTATTTTCATGTTTATTTTTCTCCTAGTAAAATATTAGTTACTTTTTATTGTAGTGAATTAATCAATTCTGCTTCATTGCAATTTCATTTAAAGGATTAGATGTTATGTTTTGGAGTGGTGATTTAGGGCCAAATTCACCATAGGAGTTTTTACTTTCTAAGAACCTTAAAATTTCCTTGCTGTTCACTTTTGAGCTGCCAAACTGAGCACAAACCAAACCTCTGTTACTTTTCTAATGTAGCTCAAAAGCACCGCAGTTGATTTAAGGGGTTTCCAACAATTATGATTGGTAGGTAGTGCATGTATAGGTATGAAGGTTAATTAAATCAAGAGGTGAAGTTTGTAGAACAGGGAATGCTTCATTAGGCCCTGTGTGAAGTAACATGTACAATCTGTTCGCAATACCCCAAGTGCCATTCACTGAGACAGTGTAATTACAGCTTACACACAGTTTCATTAGTTTGTGTTTCTTCTACTGTGGTTGACATGTATGTTGTCTTCACTGAAGCCCTGGAATAGAGGAGGGACTGCTCACTGGTGGGCATCTGAGCATGCTGACATTCAGCAAATCATTTTTCCTTTGGGTTCTAAAATGTCTTATCCCAGATGTAATTAAGCTTGTAATTCATCAACTGGCACTTTCTTTATTTCTCAGATTCCAGATCTAGCTAAAGACTTGTGAGATGGCTCTTCTTGTATGCTTTTTCTTTGTTGTTGTTGTTGTTGGGTTTTTTTTGCTTTAAATGGGGGAAACAATTCTTTCCCCACTGCTAATAGTTTGTTTTTTGTCTGGGTACTTTTTAAATTAGAGTTCATGCATTTTGATTTCTGAGCAGGATATTATGACAACCTAAAGATGCAGTCTTTAATACATATCTCTCTTTAATGTGCATGGTATTTAAGCAAGGGTAAAACTGAGGTGGCTGTGAAGATATGGGGGCTTCAGTGAAAGTTTAACCATATTGATTCCCAAGAGTTTCTTTTAATAACAATTTATGCTACTGAGCACTGTGAATGCACTTAAATAGACTGAAGTGTTATCACAAGTCCAGACAAATTATACATTTTGTTGATTCCCAGAGAAGGAGAGTTAAAGCTCCAGATATGATCTCTGAAAGTCAGAGACTGGATGCATACATAAAAATCTTGGAAATACATGAACATAACTCAATATTACCCTTGAGATAAATCCCACAGTCCTATTCAGGTGAGAGAAACTGGGGAAGTGCTTGGAGGCGCAGGTCTATAGACAGAAAAGCAATATTAATGAGGGTAATAAAGGGACTACCAAGGAGGGATGAATGATAAGCTTTACTGCAAATCTTATCTGTACATAATTTCTTTATATTAAAAAAAACCTGCAGAAATGTTCTTCTGCAAATCTGTTAGACTGATATGAGAAGAGAATACAGCAGGGATGTTGCAGAGGTAATAGTAAACTCAACCTTCTGTTGCCCTCTTGTTGTTCTACTAATATGTTTAAATACCTTTAAAACATTTATGTTTAGAACTACTATATTAAGACAATACATGTTACATCCATGCCATGTGGTGTCCCAGCTCTGCCAAGCCATGGCAGCTGCCAGGATGGTTGTGATCTGTCATCAGTTCTCTGACTGCAGTCTGAAAACACTGAAAAGCTTAGGGCCTGTTCCAGAACTGTTTTACCCTTTCTTAACTATTACAATTTTTTGGTATCTAGTAAAGTAAATATTAAATTACTTCACAGAAACTGCCTGCTTAAATTTTCTCATGCCTGGAATTGGTGTTCTGTTTTGTGATGACTTCCTGAGTTAGTATATGTGTTCTTTAGGTTTTGAGTAGATTGTGTGTGTCTCCTGATTTAATGAGGTCTAATATTGTATCACACATTTCATGTAAGGCCATTCCACAAGAAAAAGTTAGCAATAAAACATGTATGGAATTGTACATGAACTTAATTAGATCTTAGCAGCATATAAACTACTGCACAGACTGAGGCTGGTATACTTAGAAACCAGTGTCTGCCAAAACCACCCTAAATCATCTGACAGTATTTCAGGAGAAGCATGTTTTGGGGCAGAGCTTCCAACCTTTCTGCAGAAAATTAAGAATTACAGGAAGGCAGATGAGGGAAAAAAGGAACTAAAATGCAATTCATGCACCATGTAAGTCCAGAAATGGGTCTCAGTGCTGCTGCAAAGCATGAACTGTGGCAGGCACACTGTGAGAGAAACAAAGCAGTGTGCCAGCTCTGGCTTTAGGCATGGTGTTTTGTGAATTTATGCATTTGAAGACTGTCAACAACTTCAGCTTTAGGATGATGCATAGAAGCTTTTAAAATATATGTACTTTTTAGTATTTTGCCTTCCAAAGGAAGGACTGCATTGATTTGAAGCTTTTATTTAGATGAGTAGAACATACATCATGACTAAGAGCACTTAGTTGTGTGTTCTCAAAATAAAAGGCCTCATGTTATTAACTCAGTTCAGCGCCACAGAAGTGTATGATGCCTTACAGGTGATTAAAATGAACAGGCCATCAGAATTTTGTAACTTACACAGTGCACAGCAAGGGGTAACAAAAACAGGGCAGATAAATACAGGAAGCATCAGGGTTACAGTGGCAAGAGCTCGTGAAAATGCTTTCATATACCAATAAAAGCTTTCACATATGCCTCACATACGTTTCCTCACTGCATGTTGTCTCTGTGTCTTGCTGGTTATTTGATTTTTGGTTTTGTTAACATATTCTACTCATAGATTTTGGTCCTGATACTCTTTCCCTTGAAGTCCTTGGAAGGAACTCCTAGTGATTTAAACAGTGTTGGATCAATCTCAGTAAGCAAAGACTGTAGGCATGTGGTAAAGAAGAAGCTGGCACTTCAGATTTCTTTTAAAGGGAAGTGCTTTAGGAGGAATGAATAATGAAGTACCTGTAATTTTTGTTGTGCATGTAGTAGGTGCAATATTATGTACAAAAATAATGTGTTCTTCCTCATAACTACACAAAGTAGAGGGGTTGGCTGTTCTTCCCCTGTTACTATCCTGTTCTAAGTGGGTACCATTTGTCCAGAAAAATGTTTAGTTTCCACAGTGTTGACATGATTGTTGTGAAGATATGGAATTGTTTGGGGTTTGTGGTTTTGTTTTTTGTTTTTTTATTTTTCTTGATATAACTTTCTCTTACACATGTCTGTCAGTTAGTAAAATTTTGTCTAAGTTATTTTCAGTTATTGTCATAATTTTTTGTGGATAAGTGCATGAGTGTATATATAGCACTTGAATCCTACTGATATCCTTGTTTCAGTGACACTTTGTAGTAGATTCCTAAATGCTTAATGAAGAACACTATTATTAGCCTTATGTATGTTTTTTTAATCTAGTGAGGTTTTTCTTCACCTTGCATCATAAGAAAGTTTCCAGTCATTGTGTTTCAGATTGTTATTTCAACATACTTATAACGTCTCTGGTTTTATGCCTCTTGTTTGTGTCCCATCTACTTCTGTCCTTCTTCTGTCTCTGCCATATTTTTCAGTAATATAATTTCTTCTGAGTTTATGATAATGTTTCTTCACTGTAAAAAGATCCCATCATCTTGATATGAACTTTACTTAAAAGCTGTGTGCTAGCCTTGCCAGAACACATTCTCAAATGCATAGGGTAAACAGGATCCATGTACATTACAAGCTGTAAAATGTGGAGAGAGGAGCTGTCTTTGACATCAGGGTGTGAGTAGCAAATGGCAGAATCTGCCTTCTAAGGTGGACTTGCGTTTTAATCTGTATGTGAAGCAGAGACACAGAAGTGAAGTGGACTTATTTGTCTTTCTAAGTGCCATTATTTTCTGTTAAGTGTATTTGAGGGAGATCTTTCTTAACCATTCAGACAGACAAATACACAGACATACAAGTCAGGGCAGCTGCAGAAATATCTGACTGTCTTTAAAATATTTTTAAACCCTATTTTTTCTGTCTCTTTGGCCCCATGCAAAGATCCTTCAAAAATATTATCACTGCTGATTTAGTTGATGGTATATACCTAGGAAGCACCAAATGACACAAAAACATTCAGTGTATCAAATAGAAACAGATGTGTTATAGAATGTAATGAAATTTATTTACCTGTTTATGTGAGTGCTGCACATGTTTGATGGGTATTAATTATTTATTAAACAACTTGCCCATGTATTTCCAAATAGTGGATTAAATTCCAGTAAGTCTGTTTAAATATCTCCATGCTCATGTAAATTTTATCTATTTACACCTTTCCAACTGAGTTAAAATGTCAAAAAGATGTATTTTTGTAATTTAAGTACCTCAATTCTTCTTGACATTATTTTCTGTAGCTCGTTTCATATGCATATCTTTCTTTTATATTATCATCATGATGGTATTAATTTGGATGTGCAAATTAGCTCTTCATGATGTTGTCATGTCAGCATCTGGATTCAAGATGTGCTGTTTCATAAGCATTGCATCCTATTGCGTTTCATCAGAGTCCCCCTTTTCTAATCTAATTATTCATAAGGAACCTTGGGGATTGTGCTAATGGGCATCTGAAGCTATAAAGAGTAATGAAAGTGGTTGTGTTACTGCTATGCAATTAAGTGTATACAGAATACCATTCATATAATTAAATTCAAATTTTTTTACCACTCTTTTTCTCCTTTATAGTACATCAATTATTTCTCTGAAGTTAAAATAAGACCAGTGGAGTTTAAGAGCTTTTTTTGAGAATTGTAGCATTTATAGTGACAGAAGTTGATTTTTGGCTTTTATATTAAAAGCTTCAGCAAATAAGGAGGCAGTTTTATGATTTTTTTAAATAGTTTTTTCATGTTTAACATGAAAAGGTGGAGGATGTTTGTGATTGAGGCAGAATTTGAACTGCTGGGAAAGCAAGGTGGGTGTGTGTGGGGGGGGATGTGTGTGTGCTGTGTATTTCCCATTTAATATTCTGTCCATTGGTTTGATTGGATACAATACACATTGTGCTGCTGCTGCTGGTAATGTGCATCAGCAGTCATTGCAATTTGTAAGTTCAGCCTGACCTTTGGTCCGGGTTCAGTTTTCTGTCTCTGTTCATTTGGATTAAGTATTTTGATGAATGAAGATAAAGTATTTAGATCAACTAGTCAATATGTTTTCTGCTGATAATTCCATATTAATAAGTGCTGATGGTTAGTATCTTTAAGGTCTGCTGACAATCTGATTGAAATCAATGGCAGTTTTGCCTCATTTAGTTCAATGGGAGCAAGAATGAGTCTTTAACCAGCAGAAAATTATAAACACCAGTCTCTGTTCATGTGTCATTCACTATGAACAAGAGTTTTTATGGTGCTGTCAGGCTGAAAAAAATTCTTTTCTTTTTTGATAACAAAGCTGCATTTAGATGAAGTAATCCCTAGGTAGCCTGTAAGAGGTGTTCCAGCTTTGTTATTCCCAAACAATAGGGAATGTGGCCTCTTGCTGATTCTACTTAAGTACGTAGTTGCTGCTGCTCAAAATAGCTTGAGACTGCTGTGCAGCTGAAAATCTGCTGCAGACATCCTGCATTAACCTAGTTATCTTGAATTTTCTTGTGAAATTCAGACTTCATTTTAATTCTGCAGAGCACATGATATTAAATAGGTTGTGCAGTACCTTTTCCAGAACACCAGTGACAGCCATGGTGTTCCATGTCAATGGAGAGACCCAGGCATTGTGACAGCATCCTCCATCCTCTAATCTTTGATTATACACAGCTGATTGGCATCTTATCCTGTTCTGAACTGCCTTAACCATAAAAATCCCACTAGCATTTTAAAATTGCTCATCTTCCAGGTAGCCTACTACAAAACAGAGAGGTAGCTTCATATCAACTCTTCCAGGGTATCATTTTACTTTCTCCCCAGGTACCCACCGGGAGGAATGAGCTGTGAAGTTTGAATGAGAGTTTAATTGGTCCAGGTCCTGCCTGACCAAATGACACAGTGGCTGAGGAGGACTGACAGCTTCTCTCTAATCATTGCTGTAAAAGCTAAAGGAAAGAGGGGTAAAGAGCACAGAGAGCCTGATCTCTTGGCTAGATTTTCAGGTTGCTTAGGGCTTTAAAGGTCAAATGCAACACCTTAGGTTAGTACCTTCTTAATTATGAGACAGCCTTTAGAGCACAGGCATGGCATGTCTGGCATTACTCAGCAAGTGTCTGCACTCTCCATTAGTTCATGCTTTCATATGTTCTTGAAGTATGGCTGTATATTTGTAGGTCATTGATCTGCCCCTACAAAGACAAATAAGTTTTGCCTCCAAGAGAATAGTTGTATTCATCTTACCTCCTGCACAAAATACTCATGTGCTTGGTCATCAGTGATCTGCTAAGTCAGGTTAACGCTGCCAGATTTTCTACTGTAATTAAAAACTCTGATAAAATGGCTGGTAAATTATCTGGCAATTTTCTGCAGTTGGTCATTGCATTTGAATGAAATTCAGTATTACTTTCATATACCTTCTAAGCAGATTCTCTGAGATAAATGGCATGTCTGAAAATCAGTAAATGAGAAAATAAACCTTCAGTGCATTAAAACAACCTTTTTTATTTGTTTTTGAGTTTTTTCCTTTTTATTTTACTGTGGTAAATTTTAAATTTTTATATTTTGTCTGGTAGTTCATGGTTTTTCATGTTATATTGGCTTCCTTTGATTATAGGCTAAAATCCTTAATTCTCAGCTCTCATGTATTAAATAGGGACCTGTTGAAATGGTATTTTCACTGTCTATTGGTTGCTTTCTACTCTGCTTATTGCTTTTGCTTATTTGTATCTTCCTGTGTAGTGTGTACATATCTTTAATCATCCAGGTAATCTTGGTTAATGGACAGTATTTCCGAATGTTTACCAAAAAACTTTCATAATGAAAGTCTCTCTTTGAATCTGGCATGGGGTTAGTCATTGCTTTGTTGGGTTTGACTTCGAATAATATTTTATTCTAGCCCTTTACATAAAAATTAATATTTTGATCCTTAAATTTAATTTTGGGCGAATCAGATGGGGAGGGGGGACGTTACTGCTGCCTTTTTTTCTTTGTCAAACCAGATTCTCTCTCTCCTTTTAAAGCAAATTTCCACATACAAGTTCAAATCCCTTAGATAAAGAATATGCTCATTTACAAAGATTATAATTGATTTTTTGGCCCTGTTTTTAATACTTTGCACTGTAAATGACATCCCAGTGGAGAATAATCATCATACAGATGTTTGAAAGCTCCTTCCTGCAGCGTATGCTAATTGAAGTCTATAAAGTGTTGTTGGGCTGCACATTGTTTCTAATTAGTACAAGGCAGTTTCTCTTAGCTTTGTATAGTTTTTCTGGCCTCTTTCCTACATTATTTTACCAGCTGGCTAGTAAATCTTGTCAGTAACTGAAAAAAAAAAAAAAAATTCCAGCTTTGGAAATTCTTCTGTGTGCTTCATAGTGTCCTGCTTTCCTTTACCAGAAGAATATAGATTTTTGTATGGTTTGATTCTGACTTTCTGAAGCTATCAGTATGCTTTTAGCTCCAACAGGCTGGGTACTACTCTGACATCTTTTGAAAGACTCTTTATATCACATCATCAGGAGAAACATTAGTACAACAATAATTGTCTTTTCTCATAATAGGGCCTTTATGATAATGATTGTCATTTGTCTAGTTTCTGAAAAAGGAATATTTTAGTGACTGCTTGATGGTTGGATGTTTATGGCAGACAGTTTCCCAGGGTATACAATCAGCAGTGCAATGGAAGTGGGCAGATAAAAGGGTCTCTTTTATTGAAAGGAGCTCAAAATTATGTGCAAAATTACTGGAAAAATAAGCTTTACTGCCTGTTTCAGCTTCCCTGTGTGAGTATACTTGGGTACAGGTCAGGTTCTGCAGTTCTTTTAAGGGGCGTTGAATTGTGCTTTTAAAATTCTAGTAAGTACCTCCCTCTGGTATGTTAATTTAGCCTGAAGTAGTGTCCCTGTATTTCCTCATGTCTTTCTGCAAGGAATTTTGCCTTAAGTAATCTGTGAGTTTATAGGATTTAAGAAGAGAGACAGATGTACAGAATTTTCAGGCCTTGGCTGCTTTCTTCAGGCCTCCATTCTAAGCATGGAAGAATGAAATAATAGCTAGTTCTCTTCATAAGACTGAGGCAGGACCCTCATGATTTTTTATTTTTTTTAAAGGTAAAATTTATATTTTTCCCTTGCATGCAGTGAACACTTTTTCTGAATATTCAGGAAGCACATTCAAAATTTGTGTGATGCATTATTTAAACAATTTCCTGTTTATTTCAATTGAAATTCATTCATAATGCAAGTCCACACGTTGATTGAAGATTGAGGAGGTTCAAGAACACTCTCATGAACAGCTATCAGACAATAATTTGTTGTATATTCTGAGGCATCAGACTAAGATTTAGGAGACTGACTTGATCCTCTCTGAATGACAACATCCTGAGGAAATAATTTTCTTCCATCTTCGTTTTGTATCTGCAAATGATCATGTGATCCATCTCTTTCTTCATGTCTAGGTTCTTTTTCGTGTTTGGTGAAAAAAGTTCATGACAGCTGTGATCGGGAGAAGACCACAGTGAAATAATTAAAATAGAGTACACTACTTAAGTTGGATGGGATCTGCATTGACCATGTAGTTCAACTGCCTGACTGATTCAGGGCTGACTGAAAGTTAGACAGGTTGTTAATGCCTCTTAAGCATCTACCACCTCTCTGGAAAGCCTGTTCTGATACTTGCCCACCCTCTCAGCCAAGACATTTTCCCTGTTGTCCAGTGTGAGCCTGCCCAGATGCAGCTTTGATCCATTTCCACATGGCCTGTCACAGGATACCAGGGAGAAGAGATCAGCACTTCTGTCTCCAGTTCTCACCTCAGGAAGCTGCAGGTAGAAGTGAGGTCACCCCTCAGTGTCCTTTGCTCCAAACTGCACCAGTCCATAATCCTCAGCCACTCCTCACAGGACATTCCTTCCAGCCTTTCACCAGCTTTGTTCCCCTCCTCTGCTGCATTCAGAGACCTGAGCATCCTTCTTCAATGGTGGCCCCAGCCCAGCAGGCAGCACTCCAGGCGAGCTCCCCCATTGCTGAGCACAGCAGGACAGTGGCCTGTTTTGACCGGCTGCTTGTGCTGTGTTTGATGCACCCCAGGGTGGGCTTTGCCCTCGGGGCTGCCAGAGCCGAGGCTCACACTGAGCTGCTGTTGGCCAGCACCCCCAGACCCTTCCTGCAGGGCTGATCTCCAGCTGCTCCCCTGCCCATTTCACTCCATTTGTACTTGTGCTTGGCATTACTCTTGTCCTTCATGCAGAACCTGGGATTTTGACTTTAGAATTTCCATCCCATTCATCATAGCACAATGCTCCAATCAATCTAGATCCCTCTACAAGGCTGATTACAGAAATCCTCCTTATTGTTTGTGATGGAAAATGTACTTAATCCCTACAATCTACTCAATATGGTACTGCTTTACTGTACACTCTCCAGTTAGCGCAGAGCATGTGTAGAGGCAAGCCTCTTTCTCCAGATAATTAGTTGCTAATTATGCAAGTGCATAGCAGGGTATTAAACTAAAAACACCAAATATTTGATCTGAGGTGGTATTAGAAAAGTACAGTGATGTACTGAAGTAAAAAGAAGAGTTTTTGTTACTTAGAAATATTGCATCAGTAGGGGATAGCAACAAAAAATGGAAACATTGTAGAAAGCCAGCTTCTTTCAGGGCTAGGAAATGGTGCCAGGGTCTGCATCTGTCCCCTTCACTGCAGTGTGAGGCTTGATGGCAGCTGTGTGCTGGTGTAGGCATGGGTAAGACAAAGTCTCTCCACTCAACCAGTCTTTGGCAAATTTTCCAGCATCTGCTCTGTGGCTCTGACTTGTGTAATAGTACTTTTCCCTTATCACAGTCGTTTGAACAACTAACCAGAGTGTTTCTCCTGTTTCGCCTTGGAGAAGCCTGTCAACACCTTTTCTCTTCATTCTGTATTTAATGGATGTGTCAACATTGCTTAATGGAGGATGGTGTAAAGGTATGTTTTGTTAGCTCTGAACACGGCAGTGAGGCCTGACAGCGGTGATGTCTCGGGCACAGCATTGTGCTGTTGTTACATTGGCTCTGATGCCAGCTCAGTCAGTTCAAGCTCAGATATTCCTCTGCAGTGTTCCTCTGCAATGCATAAATACACCCTCATGCAAACAAAAATTCAGAAGCATCTCAACTACATATCCATAATTTATAATTATAGTGGGATTAAAATAGACTTGAGGCTTCAGTTGGCCTCATGTCTCAGAGCTGTTGTATTGCAGCAAAGGCTGCTCTGCCTTGAGAGCACAGCAGTAATTACTGTGGACTGTGTTTTAACAACCTGCGGTGATTGTGAGGCACAGCTTCAAGGATATTAGGGGAGTTTGGAAGCCTTGTGCTTCTATCAAGGGCTCAGATGTCTAAATGTTATCTATGTGGGCTGTAAATTAGCAATTCTCAAGCAACATGGCTTCAGGAGGCTTGGCCTTGGGGAAGGCGCCTGCAGATTTGTGAGCCAGCGCCACTTGCTTTGAAGCCCCCCTGACTTGGGGAGCCTTGTAAGGAAATTCCTCTAGGTCTGTTCTTGTACAGGAGACAGAAATCTGAGTAGTGATGTTTATTTTTCCCGATGATTTTGTTTTTGACTTTTCAGTTTTAGTGATAGGATGAAAAAAATTGCATTTTACGTTTAACCTTTTGATGAAAAAATACTGATTTTGGTTAGTGTTAAAATACAGGTTTGAAGCTTTGAAGTCTCTGTTCCATAGCTGTAAACACTGGGAATGGTCTGATTTCCCACTTAAAATATTGTCTTATTAGACTGGAAAGAGCTTTTAGGGCTGTTTTACATAATGACTGGGTTTCCTGCATACTGCTACATTCGGAAGTAAAAAAAAACAACAAACCAGAAACTGCCTGACTAGCAAGTGGTTCCTGTTTTAGACATTGTCCATAGTATTTGTAATTGCTGCTCTAGTCCTGTTATCTAATTGATGTCCATTTGGAATATCCCAAAACAGGTGTGTTTATTTCCTGAGGCTGTTAACAGTGTTTGAAGTTTCTTTATCAGACACAGACTGGGGAAAGGTGCATTGATTTTTAGTGTCTTCTGCTCTGTAAGTAATTTTTTTTTAATGAGTAAGTATAGAAATACAATGCATTTAAACTTCAGGGCAGATTTAACATTGGGTTTTCACACTGCAGCTGTCTGGAATTCAATGTTTCAGGGCCAAGAGTGCATCTATGTCCTGAAATAATAGGGTGATTTAACATGATTTTAATTTTAAGCATGTGAGCAATCTCATCTTTCCTCACATTTATTCAGTTGGATACATACATGTGTGTATTTATATAGAGAGAGATAAGTAAAAAGTAAAGACTTTGACCTTTTATGAACTGAATCTTATGAAATGAGCTTTTAGACTAATGTAAAGTTGTGTAAGCCTTTTTTACTGTCATTTTCACACACATTTCAAACCTTAAAGCAGTAGAGTGATAGTAAAGCTGATAAAGTTATCCTGTGCATTTTAGGCAAGCTTGGGAGCAGACTTTGGTGTTCCATCAGTAACAGCAACCTATATTAACACTGAAAAATCTGATTTTTATGTTCTTCAGGTCATCATGTAAAATTTCTGAAGAGATCTTGATGCAAACAAGAGCTCTTGCATGATCTTTGAATTTGGCTTTACACACTTAAACCAGCCACACAACCGGAATATTTCTGAGAGGTCACAAACACTGATTTCAAGGGATGCTTAGAATGGAGCTAATATATTATGATATGCATGATCTTCATCAAAGAACTATTAGGCATTCCCAGAAGTCCCAGAGTTATATGATCTTGTGACAGACCCAGAGGCAAATTCAGAGTTGTCAGCTGAATTTCCTTTGGAGCCTGCCAAGCAAACAGATGCTAATGTTAGATGAGTATCTACATGGCTTGGCATGGAGCTCCCATGACAAGCAGCAAGCCCTGTGTGTGACCTTAGCTTACTGGTTCACTGCTGGGAATCACAGAGGAGATGTCTAGTGATGTGTGAGTTAGAGCTGTCTGTTGCTCGTGGTATTTGAATATAGTTTATTTGGATGCTGTAGTCAGAGTCTCTGATGAGAAGATTTAAACACTGCCATCCACCTTCTTGGATTACAACTGAGAAAAGCAAACACAGTTTGTTTTCCTTGTGCTAGTTCTATAGGCTCCAGAGCCCCCTGAGTGCTGGGAAACCCCAGCCTCTGCCACTTGCAGCAGGAAACCCTAATATAATCTGGCATAGCAGAGTGTGAAAGTTACTCTCTCTGTGTGCCACACTGATTTCTGTGAGCTGCACTCACTAAATACACCTGCCTGGGCATAGTGGATGTTTGGGAGCCCTGGGACCAGCTAGCACAGAGGCCCATGCCCGTGAGGGTGACGTTCTTCAGCTTCCAAACCATGGTGGCCATGTGTGTGCTGCCTGTTGAGAAATGGCCCTGCTTTATAGCGTCTGAGCCATGCCAGAGTGATGTTCAGGGGAGGGCAATTTATGACAGCCAAAAGCCTCTGAAGGTCCTCTCTTTGTCATTTTCGCAGTGTGAATCATAGCACTGCAAAACCTAGGAACATCCTGGAACTCTTCATTTGCTAGCACAGATAGGGCTGTTGTGTCTCTGCCTGCCTTGTCATCACTCTGTGTTTAAAGACTCTGGCTCTAGTCCAGCTTCTAGCTCCAGTCCTTCGTGATTTTTAAGATTCTATGCCCCTCACTTCACCAAAAGCCTGCTCACTGGGCTTTTTCTCCCTGGGTGCATGCTGTTGTGAGGCTTTGTTTGTTGGGACTCCATCAGTATATTCATTTAGCAACATGCATACTCATTTGAGCTGAATATAGGAACATTTAAGTCTCTAGACAAGTGATTAAGGGCTTTATTAAATAGAAATGTTTTGCTAAGCCACAGCATGGATTATCTGTCCCTTAGTATGTGTATAATCAAAACTGGTTCTCTGATCTTAGATAAAAACTCTGGAGGATCTGTTTCATTTTTTCTTTTGTGTAAAGTGGGAATGCTGACATTTCTTTGCTGACTTCCTTGGGTTGCTGTGGAGTTTAATGCCCAGAAAGTGCTTTGAACATGAGAACTGCTGTGACAGAATTACTGAGCGCTTTGCTTCTGGAATTTAATTGCTCAGTTAAGGAGTGGGGGGGAAGAAAAGTTCAGAACCAGCTGGCAGTGAAATTCTATTGAAGTTTGTATGTAATATATGGAAATAACATTCATATTGAATCTGGTTATTGAGAATTATATTTTAAATTTTGGATGATTTTTTATTAATCTTTGATATATTTTAAGTTAATTATTCTCCTTTCAAATTCTAAATATGGGTGGGATTTTTTTTGTCCTTGTTTTAGAATAGGCTTTTAACAAAACTTGATGTTTTCTTATCATAGATCATTGCAATTATTATGCACAAGCATAATCACTTCTGGCAATAAAAGTAAAATTAGTGTATACTAATAATTTGTGTGCTTTCCATATTTGGCTTATACTTGCTCTGAAATGAAGGGCGAGGTTCAAGGTCTTTCAGTGCTCTCCATAAAACCCGGTTGCCTAGCATTTTTAACACTTGGCAGCACCATTTCTAATCTGTCTGTAGCTGGCAGCCAGGCTGTGCAGCTCCTCGCTGCGAAGTAACATGGAGCTGAGCAGCAGCTCCCAGCTCAGGCAGGCTTCCTTCTGTGGGTACCAGTTTAAACCCATCTCTGGAAATTTTAAATGCATGATGTGATGCCCATGGCAATTTTTTCTCTTTTGTCCTCCAGTGTGGGTTGGTAAGAGGAGTGGACTGGCACATTTTCTAAATATGCGCATGTTTATCAAGCAGAGTGTTTCAAGCTTGTTACTGAGTCCTTTGCTTAGATGAGGGTCTCATCTGTCAGCAAAGGAAGAAAGAAAGATCTGGCTGCAATTTTGTTTTTCTTTTTTATCCTCCTACCCCCCTGAAATCTCAGAAGAGTAAATGACTAGCATGTGTTACACAATGTAAACTGTGAAAGAAGATTTGAGGGAATGTGAAATTTAGAAGCTTTCTGTGCATATATTTATGTTAAAATAGATATTGATCTGCAGTGTTTTCTTAGTTTTAAGCGTTGCTTGTAAGAATAGATATAAGCAGAGTTAACAAAAGGCTTAGATATACTGAAAGGCTTTCTAGCCCTTTTTTCCCATCTTGTTCAGGGTGAACAGGATGGAGAGATCAGTGTTCCCCTCTTTGGCCATCCCCAGTGCTGAGGGAGCTGCTGGAAGCAGGGCTGGAGCAGCCCCTGAGTTGCCTGGTAGTGCTCAGGGGGAGCTGCAGGCTCACAGCTCGGGGACTGCAGGGGTGCTGTGCCTGCCACTAATGGGGGGCCCTAAATAGATATTGAAAGGAATCGTGGGAAGCTTTTTATCAGTCCATTGCATGTTTCAGATTAAGAAGGCACAAAGCAGTGCACCTGGTGACTTCAGCAAGGATAATATTAATAATGTTAATTAGCCATTCTGCCTTTGCAACCTTGCTAGTCTAAGCAGGTCACCTTGAACATGAAGACACTGAAGTGCATAAAAACTGTAGCCAGATTTTTGAGAAATGTGTCCTAATTTTCAGCTACGCTACATCTGACAAATGTTTCTTGACCTTATTTACTACTTAAGTGGTGGGAAACTTTGCATTTACCTCACCAGGCAGCAGGTCAAGTCTCTTGGGCCTCTTTTCCTGGAGGCCTTGTACTCTGCAGGTGGGAGATGGGTGCCAGAACCTCTGAAATAAGGGCTTTGAGCTTTTGAATGAGGAACACATATGTGGGAGAGTCAGTGAATGAAACACTGAATCTCAGTGACTTGTATTCAGTATAAAGTGTTGTTTTAGCACAGAACACTGAACCCAGATAATCTATTTTACATATTTGTCCTGTAAGCAGTTCCTTTCTACATTGACTGTGCTCTAACAGTTGATTTTTCTAATTTGAGAAATACAGCTAGAAATTAGCATGTGATTAAAAAGCTGTTGAAAACAATTTCTAGGCTCTTAAAATAAACACATCCAAAAATAGTGGAGAAAAAACCCAACTCTGTTAAATCTCCAGGCTAGAAAGAGTAAATCACAGTGGTCAAAAGTACTCACAGAGGGGATAAAGACTTTGGCTTTGGTTTATTTAGATTCCGTTTCAGGTGAATTTTCTCTTCAAGTGAGCATTGAACATACGTTCAGATGTTCTGCATGGGGAGGTGTTTCCCTTGGTCCCTGAGGATAGGGATGCATGGATTTGTGAAACTCAGCAGTCTCATACTGGTCTCATGGTCACCTAAACCTGATGCAGGCCACCAAGGTGTGCATGTGTATGTGTAGCATTTCTAATAGCCAAATATTGGAGATTAAAGATGAAGAAAAGGGAAGGATTAACACAGTGCTTGCCAGGATTTGAATTAAGAAGAAAATGTTGCTTCCATTCTTTGGGGTTTTTAACTTTTATTTACTATCATCCCTAGCTGAAGTGGTCATGTTTCAAGGAGCCTTTCAAGACCTTTCAGCATTCAACTGTGTGTTTTTGGATTTCATGTCAGGAAGAGGTTGTACTCTGGAAGAAGGGTGTTATTTAGCCTGATAAACCTTGTTCTTCTTGAATGACAAGATTAAATGGGGCTGTTTGGTTTTTGCCTTTGATGTATTTGCCTATGTTAGCAAAGAAGCTAGGCAAGGTGGCAGTTAACAAAATTACCTGAAATGTAGTGGACACCCATCTCTGGATTTCATTTGAATTTTCACCTTGTTTCAGTGATCCCTGAATGTTTTCCCCTGTTAGCAGCATCTGTGTTCAAAGTTTGCTTTGGACAAAATCCACTTCCTGTTGTGTTTTGCATTGTCCCTACATCTAACATGGAGCAAACAATTGCCATTTTTCAGCACAAACTCATCAGACTTCAAAGTCAAAATAAACGAGGAAAAAAGCAAAATTAAAGATTTGCCGGAATTACAAATAATCCTTGGGGCAAAGGGACAGATAGATGCTTCTTTTCAGATGACTTCTTTTCTGTTGTAGCATTTCCTTGTACTCTTTCATGCTTTCTTAAGCTCTCTGTGTGCATGTAGTTGCTCAGGTGTGATGTTTTGCACCCTTCCTCATGCTCTTTTTAACGTTTGCATACTCTGTCCTTCTCTTGCCATCTCATGCATCCTTGTGCTCTCCTTTTTCTTACTTTCCTCATCTGGCCACCCAGCTTGTGCACATAACCTGTGTTGTTTTGGTGCCTTGGAGAGGTGATCAGGCAGTTTGTGTGTAGGTCAAGGAACCCGTGATCTGGGTGGTTTAGGGGTTACAGTGGTGGTGCTGGGTTGATGGTTAGACTTGATGATCATAAAGGTGTCTCCCAGCCCTGATGATTGTGATACTATGATGATGTGTCTTGTCTGCTCAAGAGTGGAGTTGACTTTCTCCTGTGTTGGTTATGGGTGTTAAGTATTTGAGCCAGCCAAGGTGGATGGTGTGATATGGGAGAGTTCACACTGGGCTTGCTTGAACTTTGAGGATGCTTCTGATATCCATCAATCCCTGGATTGATGGTGAATAATACTCTGTGGCCCAAAGTGAATGCACTTTACACAGACTGCTACTTCAAGCAGGAAATTTTTCAGTTGTCAAGGATCTCTCTGCCAGCTATTTAAGAAAAGAAGGCCTTCATACATTTGAGGTTTTGCATACTTTATTTTCTAGCTGTTTGAAGGAACCTTTGAAACTTCAGCTTTTAAAAGGTAGCAGGTTTTTTCTTTCCATTTATTTTTTTGTCCCTACTTTTTCTTTCTTAGTCTAGACTAAATCCTGACAGCACAGCTCTTTGTGTTGGCCTTTCCTTCTTCCGAGATACTGTAATACTGCTCCTCTTTTATTTGCCATTTGTCCTTTTGTTTTATGGTTCTCTTTGTTGCAAGCTTCTTTGTTGTTTCTTCCAGATTATGCTCCTCAGGGACTTCTGTATCAGTACAACTGAACATTGCTTGCAGCCATGCCAGATTGTGCTGTGATCTTATTGGATTTCACAAACCAAGGTTAGGCCAGGTCAGAGCTTGGTTGAAATAACGTAGACTACAAGATTGCCTGCTAGCCACTGGGAACACACACAACAAAAACCTGACCCAGATGTTGATTCAGTCAGCTCAGGCTGGCAGTGCTGCCGTGCTGACTGCGGTGGGTGCGATACTAATGAAAAGTTCTGACCTGTTCTGGCTGGTAGGATTTCACAGCTTTTTTTAGAGAAGAGTACTGTTGTTAATTCCAGTGTTCTGGCCCATTCCAAATCCTTTAATTCTCTATCAGGATTACACTGGAATTCAGTTGAAGATTATATTCTCTGATCTTCTTTTCCCTGTGCTGTTGCATGATGATTGCCCTCGAAACTTGCTGTGCTGGTCAAAGTGCTGCATTTGTGTGCTGGATGAAATATGAAATAATTACAAAATTTTCTTTGCTTTCCTGATCTTCTCAAGCAAAAAATAATAATAATAAAAAAAATAAATATATATATATATACGAGTCTTCAGACTAATGATTCTGGAAAGGTAGAATTTTTTAGTAAAAATAACACATGAAAATTACAGTCGAGCTTTTCTTAGAGTTGCTTGAAGTTTCTGACCAAAAGATCCATGAAGATGTGTAAGTATGTTCAGATTTAGCTTCACTGAGTGCATATTAGGTGGAAAATTGCATGCTATTACGCCTGAGTGCCCCAAAATGATAGGAAGACTGAATATATAGATAAGGCTTTTCTAATTTATTGCAGAGGTATTTGGACCTGTTGGTGTTCTTTATGGTTTTTAATAGCTTATTCCTCAAAATAAAGCTGTGAGAGGCTAGAAGGTGAACATAGAAAAACATGTAATGGTGTGAAATAAAGGTCAACATTAACTTGGGCTACATGTGCCAACCTTTGTTTCATCCCTGCTCTCAGCCTGAGGGAAGGCTGCTGGGGGGTTCATTTGCCTGTGTCCATGCTGGAACAATACTCATGAAGTAGCGGAAAGAACAGTACAATGAGCTTGATTTACCTTGATGTGCCCAGATGTACAGTGATGGACTTAGATCTATCACAGAACCTGAATATATCTAGCTAGGCAGCAGCCATTAACAGCCATAGCCATTAAGAACATTTAAAGACTGTAAATTGTGAATCTGCAGAGGAATTAGTGAGGTATGAAAGGGCAGGGGTGACTAGGAGTCAGTAAATTAAATACTTCACAGGCTGGATCAGGAAAAACTTCGTGTCAGTTTAAGCTGTAGTGTGATATCTTTCTGTATAGCGTCATGTGGTATCTTTCTGTGAATATGTAAAATAAGTCTCAGGATTCAAGTCTGTAATGTGTTTTATGTACTGGGACAATTCTCTGTGGCTGGATGGGGACCAAATAATCAGGTATTTATACCTCTGGGATATTTTCATCTTTTGAAAGTTTTGGGTCCACTTTTCTCTGTCAGCATCTGTATATTGAGGGAAAGTATTGAATATCTTGACTTTTAAATCCAAGTTTATATGCATTTCTGCATAGACAAAATGGAAAATTTAAAATTGGAGTAGGAAGATTAATGTTCTATAAAAGATGGGATTTACAGTTTGATTGTAAGCGTTTGGCATTGAGGTTACCCATAATTATTCTTAATAGGTAAATTATCTCTGTCTCTGATAATCCTAATCATCAGTGCAAAGCTTGGCACTGCCAGCAGAGATATGGAAGGTGTAGCGTAGGAGAAGGCTGGAAGGAGTCTTTCATCTCTGCCATCCCTTGCCAAGGGCTTACTGTACATGCAAATTCATCAGCTTTTCTATTGTGGTGCATTTATATATCCTGGAGAGGCTGAAATCTGGGAATTAATTGCTCTGTGTGCTCAGGGGGCCACTCTGCAGTGGGAGAATCTGTAGGATTGGGACAGTAGTGGCTGATGTTGCTGCAGCATTAATAAATACATGGGGTAATGTCCTGCAGAAGAGTATGAAGAGCTTTGTTGATTGATTTTGTCCTTACCTCCTTTGTTTTAGGAAGTGCCAGCCTGGCTAACCCTTTATAAGAAAACAGCATGACTGATGTTCACCTGCTGAACAGATATGCTGGATATGTTTGGGGGGGGTGGGTTGGTGGTGTCTGTGCAGGGGACAGATAGCCGTTGTTTTCAGCTGTTATTTACAGGATCAATAAAACTGATTTTCCAATTCAAGGATAATTTTTACCAACAAGCTACATAGCCTATAAGGTCATAATATTGGATCTTCTCTTTTTCAGAACAAGTTAATTTAAAAATGATAGGTAGTTTCCAGCTCAGGATGAGTTTTGTAATAGAAAGGAAAGATGTATCTGGAAGAAGCACCTTGGGAGGGGGTGAGAATTTTGCCTCAGAACAACATTGCTGCACACTGCCCACAGTCCTTTTCTTTGAACAGTAATCATTTAACTGTGCATGATATTTTAATGACAAATGCAATATAGTAAGAAAATGCAGAGCTGTTTTATTACAATCCTGGTTCAGTTATTGTTGGAGGCTGTGAAAATGCTGCTGCGGACTTTACTGGGCAATGCCAGGTGCTCTCTGTCAAGTGCAATATATTTTATGACCACTGTCACTGTAGAGAAAAATATTTTACGATGTTATGGAATTATTTCAGGCCAATAGTGAGTGTATTCACAGATATTTGTCCAAATACCATTCGTTCCTTTTGCAGTTACTTTATCTCAGTCTTCTGTGACCTGTTGAGAATGTCTCACGTACGAGTCATACACGTACATATTTTAATACTGCATTCCTCCCTCTGCATTTGCCCTTCTTGCCCATTGCATGCTTAAGAAAAGGCACAGTTTAAAAGGAGTATCAGTATGAGGTTTCTGCAGTTGTGCCTGTGTGATTGGGGTGAGATACAGCTTTGAATGAGTAAAATCATGCAGCTATCATTTTATAAGCAGATGACCATACCTACTATCAGTATAAATTCTGAAGGGTGAGGAGAAAATACCCAAGAAGTGTTCTTCCATTGCAATAAGTCTGAATGAACTTTACATGCCAGAAAAGTTTTAGATTTTTAGATTTCAGAAAAAAACCTTTTTATTTTTGACATCAAACTCAACCCATTGCAATCCCCAGAGCATCATGAAACATAACCAGAGTCTCTGTCCTTTTCCTATACTTTGGTAAGTCTCAGGCTTTTGTAGTCATTACCTATGAAATATGTAGTCTGTGGAAGTCTACATAAAAATCAAATGCCGTTACCTTTGAGAAGCTTTGGGTTCAGACCCAAGATACTCTTAAGTCTTCACGTGCCATTTTTCTCAAAGTCTACACAGCCATTTATGATTCTCCTTTGCTTCTTTATATATGGAGTAGTGGAGGAAAAAAAAATGAACAAATATTGGTTTGATTTAGAAGAATTTGATGGTGAAGATTTTAAAAAATGAAAAGATATTTTTCTTTACTGTGATTGGAGCAAAGTTTTCCTTTTTTGGATGGTAAATAGTTTATAATGTTTGAGTAAGAATCTGGCTTTTGGATGGCTGTGTTGCTGATGAGAGCTGCTGGCAACAGAAGCTTTCTAACACCAAACTGCTAGTTTATTAAAAGAATAATAGGAACAGATGTTTTCAATTCATAAAATGTATCAAGTAAGTGGTACATCCACATGTTATTTCAATTCCTTTGAATTTCTGTGAACTCATTTGGGGCTAGGTTTGCAAAAGAGCTTAGCCCACTGTCACTTCATTGTTCTCACTCTAAACTGATGGATGATGAACGTGTTTGGGAACTGCAGCTTTTTATGCCTAAAGGGGAGCTCCTAACTACTGACACTTCTAAAATTTGGCCCATGTTTCTGATGAGTGAATACTGTTCATTATAGAGGATTCACACATGCAGTCTCTGAGTAATACCCTGCATTTGCCTGTGATTGTATATATGATGGTTCCTTAATTTACTATTGCACTAAGCATTTTAATTCAAATTATGCTAACAGTGTAGGATTAACTGTGGATTATGATTCTAGCATGTACTGTCATTCAAACAGAAGAACCAGTTCTTTGGCTCATACAGCCTCTTTCTCCCTCTCATCTTGATGTGTATTAATTTGTGCTCAAGACTGGCCTCAGGTTTTGATGGGGTTTCTTGTTTAAACTGATGAAATTGCTTAGGGAAAGGCAGTTGTTGAAAATCAGGGAAAGAGAGGCTGAGATTCTTTTTGTCTTCTGATGACACATTTTTACGGTGCTGAAGTGATTATCTGAAAACAGTGATTAGAATGGGCTCTTGCCAGCACTGCATAGTCAACAGTTCTGGTTTTGCCTTCATTCCTCAGTGGTAGGACAGGCTGCACATACTATTTTTTTGCACTCTTGACTCAAATACATATTTGAGAAAAGTGCTAGGTGGTTATGTAAAAATCACCAGAAAAGTCATAGAATAAATAGTACGCACAAGAGAACTGGTGTTATATTGGTCCTTGCTAGAGCATATAGCAGGAGGCCAGTTCTGTTATTTGCCAATTCTGAAAAAAAAGCTTTATAGCCACCCAAGATGGCTCTTCTTGAAGCATAACATCTCCAGAGAGCTTCTCCTCTCCCAAACTGCAGATGTGCTGGAAACACAAATTTGCCTCTTTAATGTTTGCACTTGTTTCATTAGATTGTAATGGCATGCAGCCTGTTTGCATTGGTGAATCCATCTGTATTCCTTCAAATCCTTCATTTGTTGCATTTTTTGTTGAGTGCCTGGTATTTATAGTGGCTTTGTGTTGTAGCAGCAGTCTAAAATCTGCCTTTTTTCTCATTCTTCTTCCAGCTGATATTATTTCTACAGTTGAGTTCAACCACACTGGAGAACTGCTGGCTACTGGTGACAAGGGGGGTCGAGTTGTTATATTCCAAAGGGAACCTGAGGTATGTGGGTTACCAGTGTAGTCGTCAATAGCCTGATAAAACCTGGCTGAATTTTCAATACTTTATTTGAATTAAATTAACAAACTTGTTTATAATCTCAAGATGCAGTAAAACAGTGTCATCTGTTTAGAGAGGAAGTGAAAAAGGGTAAGGATTTTTAACTTGTAAGCTTGCTGTCCCAAACAAAAATGCTTCAAAGCTCAAAAAGTCCAATATAAGCAAAAAAAAGCTAATTTTTGTTTTACTTCTACCTTGTTTTAATAGCTTTTTCCTAATGATGGAACCCCATTCCATTTAAAACAGTACCTTCACTTACCTTTATGTTCCACTTGTAAATTCCATCCATCTGCAGTGTCTTGTGTAGAAGTCTTTCCTGAATAGCTGACATGTCTTCAAAAATTCTAATATTAAGTGTTTCAGTACTCACAGGAAATTCTATTCTTGCTGAAACAAATCTATCAATATCATGTTTAAAATGAGAAATTAAATTAAATTTTAAATATTTTTATATTTGTAAACTGCTTATACACCTTTCCTAAGAGATGAAGATTTATTGCTGTCATAAACAACATTTCTGTTCTTATACTCCATAGAGTAAAAATGAGCCTTACAATCAGGGGGAGTACAATGTTTACAGCACTTTCCAGAGCCATGAACCGGAATTTGATTATTTGAAGAGCTTGGAGATAGAAGAGAAAATAAACAAGATCAAGTGGTTACCACAGCAAAATGCAGCTCACTCACTTCTATCAACAAATGGTGAGATTGATGAGAGTATGCAGAACATATCAGTATTTGCAGTATTTGCTCTGTGTGTTTTAGTGCTGACAGTATATATTTGCTCATTTTAAACTGCTGTTTTAGTAATTTCCTCTTTCAGAGTTTACCAAGACTGTCATACTGCCTCTGATATCTGTTGTTTGTATATTTTATTCATAGAATCATGAGTTTTTTCCGATTGATTATTCATAGACATTTAAAGAGCTATCCATTTTTTTATTATATGCACTGCTATCCTGAAATATATCTTTGTGACAAAGGCATCACCTTATTCAGCAGCTTGTGTTTTGTGGGAAATTTAGAATTTTTTCTGCTGTATTTGTCATGACTTTTATTATTTGTAGATGTGTAAATGAAGGTAGGTAAGAGAGATTAATTTTTTCTTTTCATTCATTATCATCAGAATAGTTTATTTAAGTTTTAAAGAGGTACACAAATCTTGGGGAAATAAGGGGAAAAAAATGAATGTAAGCTAACGTGCACAGGTTTCATTTAGGAAGTATTTAGATACAAACTTTATTACTGCAGATGATGCATGAGACAAAATACCTGGTTTTAAATTTTAGATCTAATGGTAATCAGAAAAGTATTTTTTTTTTGTTCTAGAAGTTTGAGTATAATTGGGAGTTGATGATGAAAAATAGGGTAATATCGTCTTTAGGAACTGCTATAATCACAAAGTGATTCATTTGCATTAAAATATATAGCATTAAATAATGCTTACATTCATTCAAAGTAGTAGTAATTTTTTCGTATTTTTTAGTTTGTTTTATTTAAAGTTGTCTTTGACTTTTTGGGGGCACTGTTACTCATTTGAAATGAAACACACCTGTTACAGACAGGTGATTTATGCTAATTTAATGCTTAGTCACCTTATGAAGTTTGGGAGTTTATTTCTACTCTTCTCCCTTGGTCAAAATATCCCTCACCTTCTTCAGATAACTAAGAATGGCTTCTTCCAAGCATGTGATACAGAAGCAGATTATTGAAATTAAACCTCTCCCTTTTCATTTTAAAATTTGTTTTTAGAAGCACTGAGGAATACAGCCAAGTCCTCAGACTTTCAGCTTTTACAGCTGTGGATAATAGACCATTACATGAGTTTTCTGTTTCATCCTTTCAAGAGAGGGGAGAAAAGAAGAAATAATCAGTCACAGTGCTGCTGTGGTTAATCCAGTTTAGGATTAACCTAAGAGTGCCTAGGACCTGGAAAAATACTTTGGCCTCTGTTCCTCCTCCTTAGTTTTGGAGCATCTCATCAGACCTCTTCATGGTGAGAGGAACAGAAATGGTTCCATTGGCATAAGCTTTGGATTTTGGCTTTGAATTGCAAAACATTTACATGTGCCAAGGAGGATTCCTAGCTTCCTGGCACAGCAGGATTGAAGTCTCAAAATTCACCTCCTGGCATATTCTTAAACATGGTTTTAACTTCAGGGTACAGACGGCTCACATTGAATTATTCACTGTCTCACAGATTACCTGGGAGAAGCCTTTTACAATGTATATCAATTCCATGGCTATAGAAAAGGATAATAATATGTTTCCTAATGTGAAGGCACTACCTGTCACACATGCTCGTATTGGACAGATTGTAGAAATGTCTTGAGTACCGTTTTTGTTTACTAAATTACAAGTCTGCTATTTTAATGCAGTTTTTGACATATTGCTTTCTGGTAATTTAGGATGTAATGCAATATTTTTTTGCAGAAAAATAAGAACTGTGAAGCAGCCTCCTTTCCACATGCTCAGGTGGACACTGTCCACTGAATGTGCTGGAAGGAGCATCCTGCTGCTCAGGAACGTGAGGGGAGAGTCAGTCTAAATCTAACCCTCAAAATAAGACTTGGCAGGTCTGCACCTGCCCAGATCTGTTTCTGTCATTCTGAGGAGGACTTTTGTCTGAAGTTGTTTCTGCACACATCTTTCAGAGGCAATCTTGATTCCTTTCCAGTTCATGTTATCAGCAAGTTATCAGTTAAGCTTTGATTGTGGCATCTTAATTAATGAAGACAGAAGGAAGTCACCAAGGCTTTCAAATCCCCCTGTGGATTTACAGTGCTTGCAGTTAGGAAATTTGTAGTTTGCACTGTAAAATCATTGCACTGTAAAATGCAATGATTTTGTAGTATAATGATAACAACTTATTATGATTCATTGGTATCTTCTGTACCAGAATATATTTGGGCCTCTTTCAGTGTGGGCTACATAAGCTAGATCAGAATTTGGCCCATACAGGTTCTTTCATCTGAGGATTTCAGACTGCTTACCAGACATTAATTAATTTTAACTTCACAACACTCTGGAGACTGAATGCTTAACTTCACAGAGATGTTTCTATTTTTTGCTATATTTTGCAAAATATAAGCCTACTTAAAACTTCTAAGAAGTATTTAAAGTCCAGAGATGGATAAAGAAGAGCACCAATACATGATAACCTTACCTGCTTATAAAACAGTTTTCACTCAGGAATGAGGTAGATTTGTTAATAGCAATCAGATCTAACAATGGAAAATTGTTTTTCTTTTATCTTATAATTCATTTTACAATTGCTGTATTTATAATTTTTTGACTAGATCAGCAGGAATGCACTATTTACATGTAATAAAATATCCAAGGGCATGACATGACTTATGTGTATTTTTAGTAATTAATTAACATGATATACAATACAAATGAAATTTATTGAATATTTAAAAGGAGCTTTTTAGTTGCAGATTGAACTGACCTCTTGTTCTGTAGATGGACTGTATTGTGATTTTTTTTGCTTGTATATTAGCATATCAATATCATTAAGAGGTACATAATAGTAAAACCTGAGTAATGGAGGGATTGATTTTGAAACAAAGAAAGTTGAAAGTTAAAAGTTGCTATAGAAATGTAAATCAATTCATGTTTTTTGTATATCCTGTCTTTAAAGTGATTTGTACTAGCATTTGAAAGTAGTATTTGAAAGTAGTGTTTGGATCAGCCACACTGGGGAAATGATTATGTATTATTATGTATGCTCTGGTATGTACTTGGGGAAAGAAAGGAATAAAGTGGGATGAAATCAGAAATTATGCAGGAACTGAGGTTAATAAATCTGTGCTGGCAGCTGAAGGGCAGAAGCTTTGGAAAGACTTTTGCTATTGCACAAGCAGATGAGCAAAACAACCGTTAGAATCTCAGGGACAGATTTTTTTGCAGAGGAGTTGGCCTTGATTTTTCAGTCTAAGAAGCGTTTGGGTTGGCAGGTTAGGGGCAGAACCACAACAGTGGGAGTGGACAATCAGCATTAGGAAATCTGGAGCTTCAGCTTGTACAAAAAAAGCCCCAAAGACAAATGCAGTGTGAAATGTTTAAAGCATGTTTGTTGGTTTCAGAGACTCTTTGCTAACTGAGAGACGTCATTACTTTCTCGTCATGTGCTTCACCCATCATGGGAAAGGAAGAGTCTAGATTTTATTGCATTCCTTGCAAGATTAATACATTTTTTTCCTTACTTTTCTCTCTTGCCATCACAATACATTTCTCTTAGTTTGGTTGTTTGTTTTTTTTCTTTTTCCTCAGTTATTTCTCAGCTGCTTTCCATTAGGAGGGAGAAATGCCTTGTTTTTTACATAGCCTTTCAATTGCTCCTGATGTTACACCAGTGCTCCACTGCCCATTCCCACAGTGGCCCAGGAAGGGACCATTGGTCTGGCTGTGTACTCCAGGCTGTTCTTGTACTGTTTATAAGTAACCTAGAAAACTGGCATTAATGCCAAACTGGTGTTAAGATTGAGCTTATTTCCTTGCCAAGTCAAATTGTTAAAGTGAGCTTCAGCAGTGAGCATCGAGTAGTTTGGGTTTGTTCCACCAGCAAACTGCCAGGTTGTATACACGAGCAGCATGTGCTCTACATGCTCCACACAGTCTGCCAGCTGCCAGGAACCCCTGACTCAGTGTGGAGATCTGGGATGTGCTTTATGGCTATTTCATCTGTTGGCAGCATTTTCTGGGTGTGCAGAATGAAGTGACCCAGACTATTTCAGCACAGAACTTGTCTAAAGCAAGGTGTAAAAACTTATTTAAGAAATATATTGTGAAAGGTGAGTAACTCCATTCAGAATTCCTATGCTGACAGTTGTATATCTTTTCTTTTAAAGATAAAACAATCAAATTGTGGAAAATTACTGAAAGAGATAAGAGACCGGAGGGGTACAACTTAAAAGATGAAGAAGGAAAGCTTAAAGATCTTTCTACAGTAACGTCACTGCAGGTAAGCTTCTGTCCATGTCCAAAATTCAGTTGTTTCTGTATGAAAAAGGTAGTGCTAAGTCAGTAAAATATTTAAATATGTACCTAATGCTAAGCATTTATATGATTATTCTAACTGAAGCTTTAGCTGACTGAAAGCTTGTCATGGGGTGACTTTACCTTTAAGATAGCTTCAGAAGCTGGGAGGAAGTTGAAACTGCGAGAGGCTGATGGGAGTCTTTTCTTGTGACCAATTATTGGTCATTTCTAAGAATTGACAGCAGTTTTGAGCATTGAGAAGTGAGATCAGCTTGTGAACACCACCTTAAGATGTAAAGCCAGGGCTTTCTTGTTCTTCTTGGTTTCTGGCTTCTGACGAGGTAACAAGGCTCTGTCTCGGCCTCCTCTCCCCTCCCTCCAGGCCGGACAAGGCCGTGGCGGGGAGCGGGGAAGAGGAACGGAGCCGGCCAGCCTGGCTTGGTTTGTAGTTTCTTCTGCTGAACTGAAACCTGACACCATGAACATCTGCAGCTTTCCAAAACTTCAGCTCTCTTACTACCTGGATGAGACTTACAGATTACTCTTTTTTTCTGAGAGAGAGAGAAGGATGAGAGAGAGATAATATGAAGAAGACATGATAAAACCATCAAAAACAGTGAAGAAAAGAATTAAGTTTTAGATGGGGAAGAGAGAATAAGATGTTTTAATTAAGCTGAAATATTTTTCTGTTAAAGCTATGGAGATGGACAATAGTGTTTTGAAAAAGAGCTCCTTTAATTCGTGACAGAGTATATTGGGAGGAATGGAGTGTTCAAAGTGTGGATTTTGAGCAAATAGTGAAGGGATTGTGATGCTGTGAGATACTGAAACAGAGGGGGAGAAGTAATAGTTGAAGATTTGTGGCCTTTTGAGAGGCAAAGAGAAAACTTCTATTTCCAGGGAGGCTCACAAAAATAGATGAAGAGAACTTTTGCCTTTGAATAACTCATCCTTAAAAATGACATTCCTAGACGCATTTGACCCATAACACACCTCAGAGTGATGAGAAATGGGAGGAGTGGACTGATGACAGATTTTTTTTTTCTGGGCAGTTGGCATCAGAGAAATAGAAAGCTATAACAGAAATAGTTTTCTTGGGAAAAACTCCATAGATTAGCAGAAGAAGCCTTCTGTTTCTTTACAAAGACTGATGAAAAGACTCTAACAGGAATTGGGACTGATTTAAACACCAAAGTTCCAAGTTTTTTGTCTCTATGTTGTCATGTGAACAAGGGAATGGTTAGGTAGTGGGGGAGAAAGAGGTTTTCTGGAAGTTATTCTGGTTTTCTTATTCTTGTAGTTCTGTTAATAAACTTTATTCCTTTTAAGTTTTAAGCCTCTGTTTTGCTCTTGTTCTAATCCATATCTCACAGCAAGAAATAAGTAAGTTTTCTAGTAATTTTTTAGTTACTGCTTTAAAACCATGACATTTATTTGGTGCATTGGCTGGGAAAATGAAATTAGCAAATCTAAACCACTACAAAGCTGTATTGAATCTGCCACATATTTGCAAGTCAGAAATGCTTTAAGATGTACTGATGAAAGTATGCATTTTTGAGAGTTCACGTTGGTTTTATTTTTCCTGACAAAATTCTCTTACTGTGACTCAATGTGCTTTCATAAAACATTCTTTAACCTCTTGTGCTGGAAGCGTTTTACTTGTGATTAATTTTGAACAGGGTTCTTGCCACATTCAGAGCAATGGTGTTAAAGACAGTACACCAAATTTCAGTTTCGTCTTTTTTTCAGTTTTATAAAAGAATATTGTAAGAGTGGGATTTGCAGTAATTTATGTTCTGGTAAACCTGAGATTCTGCATTGCTGAAAAGACGCAGTCATGGAACTCATATAGGCATATGTGATCATTTTTTTGTTTGGAAAAGACCGTTAAGATCATCAAGTCCAACCATGAACCCAGCACTGCCATATTCAATAAACCATGTCCCCAGGCGCTTCTTCTACACATATTTTAAATACCTCCAGCTATGCTGACTCAGCCACTTCCCTGGGCAGCCCCTTCCAGTGATTGACAAAAATTTCGGTGAACAAATCTTTCCTAATATCCAATTATAATATATTAACCTTCCCAGTGCAACTTAAAGCCATTTCCTTTTCTCCTGTCACTTGTTTCTTGAAGAGGAGACCCATCATCCACATGTTAATGTAGATTTTTGCTCTCAGACTTTTTTTGGCTGAATTCACTTCAGATGTTTTGGCAAAGAAAGTGGCTAAAGGTTAGAACTGGAAGACTATGTTGTATAAGCACTACTGTGTTGTATAAACACATCTTTATTAATGAAAACAAAACAAGCCAATATTGTCTGTTGGGAAAAAAAGCTTCCAAAGTAAATATGACTATATTAATGGAATATTTATCTATTCTGTATGATTAGGCAAACAAAACTATTCCAGATTGCTTATAGTCTGAGAATTCAACATCCTCTTGAGGGGAAGAGGAGGGGTAGGCCCTGATCTCTTCTCTGCGGTGACAGTGACAGGACCCCAGGGAATGGCCAGAATTTGTGTCAGGGAGGTTGAGGTGGGTTATTAGAAAAAGGTCCTTCACCTAGGGGGTGGCTGGGCACTGGAACAGGCTCCCCAGGAAAGTGATCACAGCACCAGCCTGGCAGAGTTCAAGAAGCATTTGGAAGCTCTCAGGTACATGGTGTGATTCTTGAGGATGGTGCTGTTCAGGGTGGGAGTTGAATTCTTTGATCCTTGTGGGTCTCTACGAACTTGACATACTCTGTGATCTTGTAATTCAAAGGTTGAATTTTGTTCTTTTAGTAGAAAGGGAAACTAAAATGTTTAATTACTCCATGTTCCTCTTAAACTACCTTGTGGATTGAGGTATGATTGTTTCTGAAGCATGTTCAACAACATTGAATAGTCCCAATCATGGACCACAGCTTTACAGTCTTTAATGCTTTATTGATAGGGAGTAAATTGAGTGTCTGCTTTTTGAAGCATGACATTGAAGTGACACACAGGAAAATAATGAGGGCACATTGACAAGTGATAATCTGTGATATTGGCTTTTCAGGGGTATATGTGTATGTATAGTATGTCATGTTGGCTTTGTTTTGCAAGCCTTTCTGTGTTGTATTTCTCTGAGATTTCCACCACTTGAATTTTTTGAAAGAGAAACATCAAGTAGCAAAACAAATACAGGTAAGTGACTTACAAATAATGGCAAACTCTTTAGCAAAAGCAAAATATGAGTGCTTCACTGCTTGTCCAGAGCCTCCTGCACATGTGGACAGTATCTCGTGCAGTGGGACTGACCTGTTCTGTGGCAGCTGACAGTCCCTCCCTTCCCACAGTCCAGGCTTCCCATGATTCTGCCTGCCTCTCTTGAATCTCCCTTCCTCCTTGGCAAGGAAGGCCTTGCCCAGCAGTTAACCATGGGGAAGTTCAACTTGTGTACACCGTCAAAAAGTTTTATAATATCACAGTCTTTCAATGCTTTCTCTCTACTGGAATTATCATCATCCTAGCAAAACAGTACTTCATGTCTTACTCTCTGGGTTTCGTTTTTTGGTTTTTTTTTTTTTTTGGCAGGTGCCTGTATTGAAGCCCATGGATTTGATGGTAGAAGTCACTCCCAGGAGAATCTTTGCTAATGGTCACACCTATCATGTCAACTCAATATCTGTCAACAGTGACTGTGAGACGTACATGTCAGCGGATGATCTCAGGATTAACCTCTGGCATTTAGCTATCACAGATAGGAGCTTCAGTATCCTTTATTGTGATTCCTTGCTCAGTGTTCACGTAATTAGTAGGGATTAAGAATGCTATTTTAAAAATATTTTTCTGTGTGTTTTAAAATATGCCTTTACTTACCAGAATCTCTGCAGTATTTGTAGCAGAAAATGCTGAGATACTGTAAGAGACAGCTTAGAGATTGCAAAAATCCGGGAATTTTATATGAAAAGTAATGGTGTTGGTTAAAGACATTTAAGTAGGAAACAGATGCCAGCTGATAACTACCCACCTGACTAGAATACTCTGTACTGTTGTATCTTGAAGACATTTCTTGCTGAGAGTCTTGCACCTTGTTTTGCTGAAAGGTCAGTCCTTACCCTCCCCCTGCCCCCCATTCTCCATCATCCTGTTTCCCAGTACCCTAATGCCTGAGATGTGCACAGTTTGGGGGTGAGGCTCAGCTGCTTTGTGTGAGTTGTGTCTGTGATTACTGCAGGCATTGATGGTGTTATCCTGAAAACTCCATTGTGGAGTCATTCCGGCCATCTGTGAGGCTGCCCCGTACGCTACAACAGGGTGTCTTGGAGGGGGAATGAAAGAGAAAATGTAGTCAAGAAAAGTGATTCTCTGTTTTGCAGACCATAAATAGACTGGTAAGAAGAGAAATAGGTTATGGGGCCAGGTCAGAATGTTGTATTCCTTTGGCAATTCCTTTTTGAGTGTATCAAAAGGAGTTAGAAGACTATGTCTCTGTGGGTTTATGTAAGGGACTATTAGATGTCAAAGTGAAGTTCTCCTGTTGGGGTAGATTTCCTCAGAGAGGGCACCAGTGTGATGGGGTGTTCTCCCTGTCTCTGGTGATTGTGTTTCTTCCTTTGTGGGCCAGATTAGCTTTGAAACTTAACCCATACCTTGCTAATGTCACAGGTAACAATGATCTTTGAATCAAACAGCACTGAATGTCCTTAAAGAATTACCTTTGCAGGGTCAAGTGACAGGTGCCCTTACCCTGGGGATTGTAGTGAATACCTCCTCAATTTATTTCCACACTCATACTGTGTTTCTGTCCTTCACCTGTGTAGATTAAGCAAGCTTAATAGGTGCCCTCTTTAATATGACTGTTTATTTAGGAACAATTTATATATGGTACTTCAAAGTCCAGCTGTGTCTGCCTTGATATCCAAGCAACTGTACTTCCATTCTTTAGTAAGACAGATCACAATTATTTGCCAGCAGACCTATTTGGAGTAGCAGTGTGGATCTGACAGTGTCCTCCTCACAGCAGCTTTACTCTCCAGACTTCTCTCTGTCCTGGACACTTTTACTTGTGACTCTACTGTGTGTCCTCTACTGTGTTTCCTGCTCTTCTAAGGCAGAGCAGTGGGTCAGAACAAGCACAGCAATCTCTGTATGCCTGTGTATGATCACCAGATCACATTCCAGAATGCTTATGCAAGATAAGGCTTTGCCTTTGGCAATTCCTTTTATTGTATTAAAGTGATTTCATAATCTATGGATTGCCAAGACAAATGTTCCTGAAAAGTTTCAAAAACCAAGGCAATAGTTGTTATAGTTCATGAGGACAACATGAAATTTTAGTGTCATTTGACACACTAAATGCTTACTGACAGAAATATCAGCTGTAAATGAATAGCTGTGTAGACTCTGTTTCAGGCTTAGCCCACTGCTGTGGTTGAGTATTTACTGATAAAATGTGATTGAAGGTTTCTGATTGATTCATTGATTTAGCTCTTAAAGTATGATAAAGTTTATAATGACACACTCATTTTCTGAGTATGTTCTAAGAATGATGATGAGAGGGAAATTAAGAGTGTGTTTTTGAGTTTTAGGATAGGAAATATTTCCTGTGTCTGAGATAGTAGCTTCGAGATACTTGCATTTCTGTCTTGGAGTACAGATATTGCTGCATATTTCACACTTGAATCAAAATCTGTGAGGACTCTGATTAGAGAGTTCAGGCGGTGATAGGAGACAGCACTGGGTAAAGGGATAATCAATTCTAGGGGCAAAATGTTCCTGCTAAGGTGCCCATGGTGGCAGCAGGTTGGCTTTTGTGGCTGGATACCTGTATATGTATTCAGGAGAGTAGGCTGAGCTAAAGAGGCTGTACCCACTCTGTTTCAGACAATATAAGCTGTACCTGTCTGTACTCAGTTGTCAAAATCAGGCCATCAGACAGATTAATTCTACCTTATTCTTTGATAAACAGAAATTTTGACATAGGTATTCCAAGAGAAGGTGACATACAGAATATTGTTCATAGTAGGGAATTAACTGGGAGGCCGTGATAACTGAAAGAAGGGGATGATTAAGTTCATCTTGCATCAGCCTTCGGACAGATATCTTTCTGTCCATATAGAGCCCTGTACATCTTGTAAAATTGCAGAGATGTGTTTTTCTCTGGATAATATCTGTCCCTGAAACTGCATTTCTGTCCTACAGAAAAACAACTTGCATAAAAATCTCCTGGAAGTAGATGAGTTTCTGGTAAAATCAGTGGGTGTGCCAGTTGCAATTAAGACTAGACATATTAAGGTGAAAAAATTCTGCCAAGCAAACAGTTTAAATTATAAATGAATGTTGCTGGGCTTTTTGCCTTCTGTAACACATTTATGGGGATAGGCAGGAGGAGGCTGAGGCTGTTTTAAAAACGTGTGTTACACATCTTTTTACTGAATGCAAAAGAGAAATGAAGCATCTTGACGTTTACATTCAAGGCTTGATTCCTTGAAATGCATGTTTAAAAGAATAAATAGAAAACTTTTTGGTTTGGAGATTGGTTAATAAGGAATCTGGCAGGGATGAGTATTTGTCTATTTTCCCTCAGAGGCAGTACTGCTGCATATAATGACCTACAATCTGTTTACCCAAGAGGCTGGTTGTGACAATGACACAAACAACAAATACAGTTTGGTATTTGTTATTTTATACCGTTCTACAGTGGTAGAGTTTCTGGACATTCACTTAATGTCTGAGCATCTTTAGCATGGGAAGTGCTGGAGAAAGACTGAATCAGCAGCAGTGTGTTTAAGTATTTTACAAGTAAAGTACTTTTCCCTGTAGAATTTGATTTGAGAACAGTTTGGTTATAACCATCATTTTACTGGTTTTACAAATCACTGATAATTCTTCATTTCTTTGAAAATACAGAGCAGTGGAGATCTTAAATTAATTCTCTTTCTGTAGTCTGTGGGAAAATATTTTGAATCAGCTTTGCAGAATTTGACCAGAATATTTACCTTAGGTAAAGCCTTAGGCAGATAAAATACAACTAGTGCTTTTCTGGTTTGTTTTTGTATTTGTGTGAGCACTAACTGGGGTGAAAAGCAGACAAGTGAGTTAATGCTATGCCTATGTAAATTTTAATGAGGCGTATGCAAGACTTCTGTACATTGCTTCCCACTTGCAAGCAGGTCTGCTCAGTAATGTTTGGGCAGGAGGAGGCAAGGGAGAGGAGGAGGTGAGAGAAAAGGAAGGGGGAAGGTTAGCCTGGTAAATAATGGCACGTACTAGGATTTTCTTCAGTAAAAGGTTTAATGTGTTTGGTTGTGTTATGGAGAGCAAGAGTCAGTGACCTTAATTATGGATGATATTCTGCACTGGAAAAGAAGTAAGGTAGGGGTTGCTGTATTTGTTAATGTTTGGTCTGAGCTGGTTTAGCAGTGTTACCCATGGTTTAAGCCTTTAGATAGTCATCTTGGGTGAAGTGAATGAGAAAAAAGGACTGCCAAAAGCATACTGATAAAGCTTACTTGCCATTAGCAGCAATCTTTGGACTATCTAGCTGCACTAAATATTTTTTATGAGAATGTATTTGGATTGCTCACAGAACTATGTAGCTCGTAGCACTTGAACTCCCTTCATTTCCTGGTAGCGCACTATTTCACTCTAGAGGCTGTCATGGCATTGCTATGGAAACAACATCGCTGTTTCCAGCATGTGCTCATCTTGAGACTCATCTTGACTAAAATACTCATTTCTCAGTCAGATCAATATAGTCCAGGGTTATCCTGTTTTAATAAAAAATTCCTTCTTCTGTGTCCCAAAAGGGTTAAGCTAATTAGCAAATCACCATAGGGCCTTTTTCTAGTCTAATGTATTCTGGTATTTGAGGCATATCTTGGATAGTCCGTTTCTTAGGCATCAAATGAATGTACTTAAGAAGTAAACAACAGGAAAAAAGTGGAAAAACCCAAAATAACATGGTACATTGATGGAGACCAAGTTTGTGGCAGCCCACTTTGCATCTGAATGTAGTATATAGGGCAAATACAGAGCTCAGGAAGCAGCCTAGGCTGGGGGAGATAGCCAGCCTTACAAAATCACTGTACCTGCCTCAGTGCTAAGTATGTGAAAGCTAAACTGAAAGCAGATCTGCAGTATTGTCTTGTTATTTGTGGAGGAAGTTTATACCCTTGAGTGAGATAAGGCTGTTTGTATAAAAATGCCTGAGCCAGGATGACTGCACAAGCTGTGTGCACAAGGGTGCCTTTTCTGTGCTCTCAAAAGCATGTCTGTACTGTGTGAGAAACTGGTGCCACCCTCACCCACAGCACTGTTTTCCTACAGAACACACCTTCTGTTTGGGAGATGATAGACCTCATTTCTCTTTTGAGAGCTCTGTGTAATCCATGTTAGCACTTCCTTTTCTGTCAAGAAGAGTATGTCAGTCTCTATCAGGTATTTAAAAGGTGAATGTTACACCATGGAGTCATATTCCAGCTGAGTTGCTACTAGCAACATTTGAGTAGCTTTTCCTCAAATTTGTGTTCTTTTGTTCTTTATTTCCTAGAGTCTCTCCCTCTCCCACATGCCTTGTGTGTGTGTGTGTCTCTCTCTCTCTCTCTCTCTCTCTCTCTCTCTCTCTCTGGTAAAGGAGAATGAAGATGCCTGCAAAGCTAAAATCAGGTCTGTAAGTTAGAGGATTGCAGGGGTGCCGTGAACACTGATCCCATGGTTTGGAGAACTCTCTTATTCTAACTCTTGAGAAAAGATTGCTTTGCCTTTCTCATTAAAACACTCCTATGTGAACAACTGAGGGGGGAAAAGCTGTTTTAATGAGCTGATTAGATTCTGGGTTGATGGGATTCCCTTGCTAGACTCCACACTTTAAGAACAGAACACTGTCTAGCAAAAGAGTCTTCTACTAAGAGTTGACAGTGGCAAACCCAAAGATTTTCATGTCTGACTTAAGCCTTGCAGACCCTTGTCTTTCCCAAGAATTTTCCATTTATGTTACTTTTATCTGAAGCAATGGAAAAGCTTTTCATGAGAAAAATTACTATAGTAGAGGGAAATTCATTGTTACCCATTTAGCAACAATTCATAATCTGTTTCAGGTTGTTTTAAATAAGTGATCTGATTCTCAAAGCTCTGCAAAATGGCAGGTTCCATTGACTTTGCCTTTTAACTTTTGGGTTTGAGATCTCTTCAGCTTATTAAAAAGAAATTATTTTGAAATTGCCTATGAAACTACAGATACCAAATCACCTGGTAACTTGAGGATCATTTACACTGGCGTAATTCAGTAATAACTTTTGCTAAGATGTAATTAATAGATTAGCAGCAGGTGCTGTAGTTCTTATATAGGTTTTATTCCTAAAGCTTATTATTTCTGTGTCAGCAAAGGTATGTATGGGAACCAACAGGCCACAGATCATATACTGAGGCTTAGGATAGGAACAAACTCCATAAAATGCTGCTGATGGGATGACAACGAAGTGCTGTATAGATACAATGGTGTTAAAGGTACTTAAGGGAATTCTTGAAATCATAAAAAATAGTCCCTTATTTCTGGAAAGATTCTTTTAATTAGGTATGCAGAAAGTATAAACAATTCAGATAATCTCTAGAACTGGACACAGCACTCCAGGCAGTCTCACTGGAATGGAGCAGAGGGACAGAACGCCCTCCCTTGACCTGCTGCCCGCACTACTTTGGGTTCAGTCCAGGACACAACTGCTTCCTGGGCTGTGAGTGCATCCAGCCTCTCATCCACCATCACCTCCAAGTCCTTCTGGGCAGGGCTGCTCTTGATCCCATCATCTCCCAGCCTGTGTTGATTCCAGGGATTGCCATGACTCAGGTGCAGCACCTTGTACTTGGTACTGTTAATCCTCATGAGATTCTCTTGGGCCCACTTCCTGAGCTTGTCCAGGGCCTTCTAGATAAGTCCTTGGTTTTTGGCTGCTTGTTAGAAAGAGTGCAGTAGGGATTCTTTTATTAAAATCACACAAGAAATGCTTCTAGTGTAAGTCAAGGGATGAAGTTAGTAAGCAGGTAATGGTAATAGGTAAATAGGATGGGTAACTGTAAGTTGTCATCTTCTTTGAACTGCACAGAATCCCAATAGTAAATGGAGCCTTTCATGAGCTCTCAGTAGACTAATTTGTAAGAAAAATTCTGTGTGTCCCCAGTGAAAAGTGCCAAGAGAGAACTGCATTTCTAGGATCACTTAAATGGCTTTGTCTAGTAGGCACTAACATAAATACAGCTTCTAAAAATGGTACTGAATTGTCTTCTGCTTCTGTTGAGGTAAAATTACATCCAGTTCAGATACAATATTATTTCTGATGTGGTCATCATATTTAGAATATCTTAATTGAGTACAGCTTTTAAGCTTTTCAGAGTAAGAACGGTTCTGTGTTTATATGTGAGCTTGTGCAAATTGCAGTCTTTATAACTAGCTGTGTAATTCAAATACTAGATAATAATGACAGCAGTAAGGCCGTGTGAGTGGGCACTGTAAAGACCTTGCAGATTATTTGTTTTCAAGGCATATAGAGAAGTCTCAGCATCTTTTAGATCTCTTAAGCATCTGTAAGTTCAGATTTAGGGAGCTCTGAAAACCATCAAAATCTGCAGAAGTGGTATTCCAATACTTTGTTTGGTTTTGCTTCTTGCCAGAGGACACTTTGTGATCTCTGTCAGAAACAATTGCTTTTAACTATTCTGATTACCTTAAATTGACTCCTGTCTTAGGAATTTGACTGTCAGCCAGTCAGAGAGAATTGGATAACAGAGCGTGACTGATAGCCAAAGGAGCAATATCAGAGCTAGTTAAGCAGTATCTTAGCATTGAATTCCTGAGTGAGATCCTCCTGGCTATACAGCTGAGATGTGTATTGCAGCAAAAGCAAACAGTGCATGGCTGCAGTCTGTGATACCAGTGCCATCAGGGCATGGGATAGCATTATGGAAATATCCACTATCTAGCCATCCTCCAAAATAAATAAATTGGAAGAGTTGACTCTGGCGATGAAAAACTAATTACAGCTGAGGCCTTTGCCTTCTTGGCAATGACCAGACTCTTCCTTTTTCTGCAGTTGCTTTTAAAGAAGTTGATTTAAGATGATTTGAGCATAGCTTGGGATAATTACTGCACAGTAGATTTATTGTTTAATAGAAATATCGATTTGTTAATCAGAATACATAATTTTCTTACTTATCACTCCTGTCCATACACAACTTGAAGTATGTCATTATCTTATTCTTTTAATGGATTTCTCTATCTAGCCCTCTGTCTTCTCTAATGCAGTCGTCCCCAAATATACACCCATACCTATGATTTAGTTTCTGCAGAGGTAAGGAAAACCATGGCCTGATGCATTAGAATACTCTTGCTTTTTGAAAATGTATAGTGAATTGTAAAAAGGAAAAAGAAAATTGACTGGAGTTGTAGCAAATCATAAAGAATAGTGCAAAATTCTGAGCCCATAAAAACCGTTTCAAATTCCTTAATAGTGCATTAAAGAACACAACTGGGACTTCACTGAATTAATGTGTTTGTAATCTGGGTGACTCTAGGAGATACTTAGTTTTACGATAGGTGCAAAGATGTCTGTTCACAGATCTCCATAGAGCCAATTGCTTTCCAATTTACTAGGGACAGTAGCAAACAAGTTACTATTTTGTATCAGGAATGCCTTTAAAAATATCATTATCTCAACCTTTCTCAAGTTTCTTGGTATGGAAGAGAGAAAGAGCACTTAACAGAGTTGAAACGAATGTTAGCATCAACCACCAGATTCCCTTTTTCACCAAAGTAATTTCAGATGTTATCCAGAATCTGAGATCCTTAGCAGAGAGGGACTTGGGAACTATGTCAAAGAATATTCAATTACAGATGAAGGGTCACATCATGGAACTGATCCTCATCTAAGTAGCACTCATATTTTAGTGTAATGTGACTGCAGTCAATGAAGTTATTCCTGTGGAAATGGGTAACAGGATTCAGCCCAAGATTTATTGTCTTACTAATTTTATTTCTTCAGCTGATGAGTTTTAATCAGTGTGTTGTCATTGTGGAAGTTTTTAAATTGCATGCTTCTGTTTCCCTCTGGATTAATTTCTCACTGAAGCATTTTGAAAATGAGCCATTCTCTGTTGTCACAGGTGCAGTCGGTGCATCCAGCTTGAAAAACGTGTATTATGAATTTATTGAAAGT
The DNA here is from genome assembly GCF_030490865.1 of Poecile atricapillus. Lineage (NCBI taxonomy): Eukaryota > Metazoa > Chordata > Aves > Passeriformes > Paridae > Poecile > Poecile atricapillus. The sequence goes on along the minus strand of NC_081252.1, from coordinate 64,593,675 downwards.
TTAGATAGAAAACCCCATTTACACAGTTCTAGGTACAATTATATGAAAAGATAATGTATAAATAATTTAATCAGCTCTGCCAGAGGGGAGAATTCTCTTAAATGAGTCTTATTATTCTAATTCCCATGCGAGTTTGGACTTGAAATTAACCTTGCAAAGCACAATCTTTCTCAGGGTATTAACATAAAAAAGAAGAAAATATAACTTGCTTTGCTCATTAGCTAAAAAATCTTTAGCTTGAAGAGTACTCATACAAAGACATATGTCACAAAAATGCTCCTGTGGTCATCTCAGGTATTGTGTCATGCTTGAAGTCTGTACCTGTGTGTTCTGTGTGAGCTGTCAGAACCTGAGACCCTGGAAGCTTTTCCCACTATTAAAAGAGCTGGGACACTCTCATTATTGCACACATTATTTTGTGTTGTCATAATGCACGTTGCTATGTGAAATTGCAGTAGTTTGTGCCTTTGGAATAGAAATTATCTGTAAATAAAGTTGATATTAACTTTCACAAACTTATAGCACCAGTTTTAAGAACAAGTCTATTTTCACTGTTATCATACTGCATGCTGATAGGCATTTTTGAAAATACTTTCGAGTGAATTAAGCAACCAGTTAATAAGTCCTGCCACAAGATTTTATTCAGGTATCCTATGTAATGTAGTATAGGTTATTTGAATGTAAGTTTTATTAGTGTTATTAAAGTAGCTGTTTTTCAGAAGTATCCGGCTATTTTTGAAGATAGTTTTATTTCACTACTTCCATAGCAAGCATGCTGGAGAGAGCTTTGTGCTCTGAAAGACACTTCTAGCTAGCTAAATTTTGCAAAAATGTATCATTTGTGAATTGAAAAATCAGTAAAAATATGGAATTACTTCAGTCTAATGAAGTACAAATACTATTGTATTAGGATTTTCTGAAATCTATATGAAAGTATAAGTTGCATATTGCAAAAGAAAAATCACCACTGAAATGCTCTAAAAGAGTCTAACCTTCCAGCTGGAATTTCTGTGTCTGCTTTAATTTAGAACTTCCTGAGCTGCATGGAATTTTAGTAATTACCAAGAAGAAATTTCTTGATAGGAACTAAGTGTTAATATATAGGTTATTCATTAAAAAAAAAAAAACAAACCAAAAAACAAAACCCAACACATTTTATCTCTTATTTCAAATTATGTGTGAAAAAATCCCTGGCTATCCCTGGAGTTTGGGGAATTTTTGAAATATGAGCATGTCATATTTCTCTGTACTACCAGGGACTCTATTCAGTAAACTAAGTAGATCCCTCTCAGTTTTCTGTCAAACATCTAATGTATTTCAGAAAAGGTTTGTGAACGATGAGATTATATTGCTTTTGTTTATAAATTATCCTTGCCTCATTAATGTAGAATCAGTCTTGGAACCTTTGCTAGTATGCAGTACATGGTGCCACTTAACCATCCTGTGTAGAACAGCCCTGCCTAAGAGAAGCTCAGCTGGGGGACTTAATAGGGCTCTTCTATTAATAATTTATATGTACCTGAGGCTCTTCTGGTATTTGTGTTCTAAGTGTAACATTAAGTGTGCCACACTCATTTCAGACAAATCATAATCAATTCATATGCAAATATATGAACTGAAAACGACTTCGGAATCTTTCAGTGACTGAGTGACTGCAGGTGTGCATTTACAAAGTCAGGTCTTCCTCTGTTGATTCATCCACTTAACTTATCTTTCAGCTGTGTATATGCAGATAATGATGTCTTTACTCTTGAAAATTTGAATCTGCGTATGGTTGTTGCTAAAGCAGGCATGTGACTGTGTCTACAGCTGAAAATACGTGCGTTTCATTAAAAAAAAATAAGCCACAAATTCTGTTCCTAAGTAAATTAAAGTTTTCCAGTATCTACTTCTAAGTTCATTATTCTCTAAGTAAATCACTGGTTGTAATGTGTGTGAACAGCCTATCAATGAAAAAGTTTGGATGTGACCATTTAAAATTGTCTCTTTCTTACCTGTGCTGTTCTACAACTCCCTGCTTCAAACGCTTAGTCAAGTGTAGCAGCTACTCCATAGGCAGTTTCTCTTATATGCCTGATTTGTTTTTCTGCAACTTGTATACAGCAAAGTCTGATGTTTACTGAATTTATGGCAGTAAAAGCAATTCCCCGAAATTTTGCTAAGTACATTTAAAAGATGTGCATTCTTTTTTCAAGTAGTATTTATGTAATGGAGATTTGGGGCTTTCTTGCTGTCTTTTTTTATCCTACAAAGACAATAGGAATGCTAAGTAATTTGATGTTGCAAAAATCAGAATGAGATTTCTTAGATTCAGAATGAGTCTTTAGACCACTATTCATTCTGGGAGAAAGTTGCAAAAGACAAATGTAATAATAATAATAATAACAATAACAACCTCTCAAAACCAATTAATCAAGAAGAGAACTGAGTGAATACTCCCATGACTGGACAGATGCAGGTAGGGAGGAGAGAGACCACTATATCAGAATCCAGTCTTGCTGGCTCTTAAATTAATCTTTGCCAAGCCTTTGCCACTTCCTGACTCAGTTTCATTTTCTGTAAAACATTGGCACTGATACTGACTCTACTTTGCTTTAAACCTAATGAATGGAAAGTGTTTCTAATACTGCTTTGAATTTCTAGCCACGTATCTCCAGTTCCAAATGAAACCTGAGCCAGAAATTCCAGAAGTTTCAGCTTTGGCTCAGAAGTTTGATATTTAGGTTACACTCTTGAAAAACTCTTGTCCCATCATCCTGAGGCACTCTGGTTTCTATCAGCTGCCAGATAAATCAGTAACATCTTGGTTCCTAAACATATAGAAAGGGTCTGAGTATTCGCCTTTGTGCTCTTCATGTGTCAGAAGTGTTATGGTGTTAGAAGACAGAAATAGTGAGCAAAATTAGTCATGGCTCTGGCTGGGGCATTATGTACTAGACTGCAGGGAGACACGGGCCATCTTGTACTGACAGTGCTATGCTGAGGATAAATGTGAGGCCATTGCACAAGGAACATCATTCCAGTGTCCAGACCCCCTTATTTCCCACACTGCATTAAAGTGCACTGCCCATGATGCAGGAGAATGTACTGAATATATCATCATCCAGTCTGTGGATGAGCTAGATCTCAACCTCTTGTTTAGCTAACACGGCCAAATTCTCTTTTGTGGCCAGTTCTAGCTGAATAGATGGAAAGTTTATTGCTACTGCAGCCTTTTAGCTGTGAGCATAACTTTCCTTCTTCCACTAACAGCTCTTTCTCATCTAGTTTAGCCTGTAATCCTTGATTTAAGAAACCTCAGAAGTCCACAGAACTGTGTTAACATTGCTTAATCTCTTTTTTGTATGCTCTTTGTACATGTTCTTTATATCATGAGCAGTCCCTTTGTGTTTGCACAGCACCTAACGTAATTGGCTATGGTTTGGCCTTCCACATAGAGCTAACAGGCCCCATAGTGGTTTTTACTCTTTCCGTATCTCATAATCCTGATATGAGGAAAACTACAGAAGCCTTTGTACTATTGTAATGGCACTGTCAGAAAGCCTTTGATAAAGACATTTTATTTCCATTCAAAATCAAGTCATTTAAATTGTTATTTTCAACAAATTGCCAGCGGTGTGCAGCTGTTTGGCCAGAGTTCCCAACTCCAGTATGATGTCTGAAGAATCACTGTTATAAATACCATGGAGTTAAAAATAGAATTGGGCAAACATTGTATAACTTAGTATGGATTGATACCTTGCATTAATAGGTATTAGGTTCAAAGCATCTGGGAGGAGCACACACTTCTGCAGTTCCTGCTTTTGTGGCCCAGAAGAGTCAAATGATACAGAAAATTTAATTGGAACTCTCTGGGTTTCTAATAAAACCCATGTAGTACATGCTTTTAGTGGAGCACTGGGCAAATGCCGTGCGATGGAAAACATTGACACTGTGGCTATTAGGAGTACTTGGAATATAAATACTCTCGTTGCCTAAGGTAAAACACTGGAATTTGAAGAAAAGGTCACATCTATTAACCTATTGACAGTTCATTTCAGAACCCCTTGACTCTTGGACAACAGGCCTGAATTACAGAGCTTGAGAAGCTGGATGCTATCCAGTGCTGTCCATACTGTCAAGTTATGCCTATTGTAGAATTGTCATCCAACACTGAAAACCTACAGTGTAACATATCTATAAGAAATGTGAAGAAAAGAGTGAGTTGATGGTTATTTAAAAGTTAGGGCTTGCTTCTTTCATTGATAATAAGATTGATGTAATCACATCGTGATGTTGTCAAGCACACTGAGGCCTTATGTACCCAGCCTGGAAGAAAACTGGAGCCATTTGGAATTCATTTTCTTAACGGTCACATGGTGTAGGAATGATATAACCATCATGTAGGAAGTGTAAAACTGGTAGAGCTTGATTTGTAGGCATCACAGTTCCCTCCTTGTAATGAAAATAGTGTGCACTAAATGACTAACAGGGGAAACCACTCAGAGAAATGCGTATATTAAAAGTGTAGAGCCTCAGCAGGACCACAGTAATCAATTACTCTAAACTGAAGCCCTGGCAGCTTCCATGAATTGCTATTGATTTCAGCTCCTAGTCAGTGAATCTTTCTAGGGCTAGGCTGAAATGTAGGTGTGAGATGCAGACAAAATTAGTAACCAGAACAAACCTCTGTGGAAAACACGAGGAACAGCCAGGTTTGGAAAGATATGTTAGGCTGAAGGTTATTTTTTGAAAGTGCTTAAATTTGCAAAAACTTAAGTCCCACGCAGAGATAAAAATGAAGTGTTATATCAGCATATATTGAGATACGAAAGATGAGAGTTTTGTTTTTCTTGTGAAGTTACTGTGGAAAATTTTGTCTGGCATTCTAAAGAAAGCCTCTTCTCCTCCACTGCAGTTGAATAAAGGGGGGAGAGGGGCAAGTAATTTTTTTTTTATCGAGCCTTCTTCTGACCATAAAAACTATTTATTTTCTTCTTCAAGTGAACCCACAAGTCATTTAAAAATTATTCCAAAATAATGAAAGAAGATTCAATCCTTTGTATGCCATAGCTTGTGAGCTACAAATTTGTTCTCTACAAAATTCACTTTCTTGTAGAATTCCTTGATGGTTTCAGGAAAATGAAGCAGCTATTTCTTTATGCATACTGTTCACTTCAAAGGGAATTTAATCTGTTTTGAGGAGGCTGCTATGTTTCCATTATCATACAAGGAAACTTATTCTGGGACCTTTTTTGCTCAGCAGGAACCCTGTATATTTTCCACTTCCTCATTATACATGTTTTGGCATGAGCATAAAGCAGGCATGCTCATTTATATTCTAGCTGATCAAGAGGAGAACTATGATTAATATGAATTTTGGATCAAGGTGAGGGTCAACTTTGTAACCTGCAATAAAGGGAACTTTCTGGAGTGACTTCTCTCAGAGGGGAATATTTCTGTTAGATCAGTGGCCCAGAGGCAGTGGAACAAATTTGCTTCCTCCTGTTATCCTCATTTTGCTATCAGCTGCACAACAGCAGCACATAATACTGGATTAGAACTAAACATACCATATAACTGAATCGCGTACTCAGATCACATTCCTCACACTGCATATCATTGCAGGTTGTTAATCATGCCTTTCCTTATGTTCTTTCCTCTTTCCTCTCTTAGAATTTTCCTCCTCTCCCCCTTCCCCCCCTCAGATCTTTCCCTAAAGCCTCCTCACAGCCAGGCCCTGCCCTGCTCAATCTCCTTTGTTATATTTCTGTTCTTGAATAGTTTGGGGAAGGCAATGTTGATGCTCAGCCAAAGTTAAGTTAAAGTTACATTGCCTTAGAGTAGTTTTGTTGCCTTTCCCAAAATTGCCTTTCCTGGTCTTGTAGCTCTACTAACCCAACTAAGAGAACATCATCTCTCACCATTGTAGTTTCCAAGTTTACTCAACCTTTTTATTTCCATTTTGCTGTGGAGAAAATCTATAAAGTCTGCTGGCCTCTTCATAGCTTTATCCTGTTCCATGGAGCCAAGCAGTGGAGGACAGGTCTAGTATGTAAGACAGCAAATAGTTAACGGGGAAGGGCCTGTTCTGTCTTTTGCAAGCAAGAAGATCTTTTCTATTTCTTGTTTTAATGTTAATGAATTAAAAGACTGCCAATGTATTCTAGCCCATCACTGGCAAGGTGCAAGTTCAGCCTTCCCTTAGTGCAGCTGTCTGCCAGGAATCGAAATGCCTTGTTCTTCTCAAGCGTGTGTGGGTGTCAAATATTTCATTTTCTTAGGGGAAATTTCTACTCTGTTAAGGCATAGAAACACTGACTTTTTTAGGACAACAGAATTATATCCTAGTACACTGACAGTGGTGAACTGAACTCTCTGTTCTTTCTGTCTTAGATGCCTTTAGTCCTAGGTGTTTTTCCCATACTCTGAAAATGAAGCAGATCACACGTGGTACAGCAAGAGTCAGATGTGACTGGTATTTCAGAGGTGAGTGCAGTGGGGAGAACACAGTGCCCCACTCAAGACAGCCCTCCACAAGATCTGATGGCAGAGGAAGGCAGTAGAGTAGAAGACAACTACAGATTTGTGCTATTAGTATAGTCTTCTCTGTAGCAGTGGAATTTTCACTTAATCAGTTTCTGCCAGATTCCCTATGTTTCATGCTTTTCAAGTTCACCAAAGGCCCTGTTTCTAAATCACACTGTCTGGTCCAGGTTTTTTTCATTTTATTATTTTTTCCTGACATGCGATGCTGTGCTTAAAAGGAAGAAAAGACACAAAGGGAAGACAGAAAAATAGAAATGAGAAATGTCTCATGGGAGATGCTTGCCCTTACCATGTCATACTAGTTTAAATACAGTTCCCACACATCACATGTCAAGCTGTACTTGATTGTTTTCAAATAGATGGCAAAAATCATGAGAGGAGGAAAATGTTCTTTTGTGTGACATATTCTTCTTTTGATATATTGGGTTCTGTAGCTGTCAAAACAAAGGCTGTTTTTCCATCTATTATTACAAATGCATTTGGGGTAAATCTCATCTGCAACTCTCTAGTCCCTTGGTTGTTTACTTCAATAGAGTGTTACTGTTTTAATTTTTCTAAATCTAGTGAAATGATGAATTTTCATTTTTGCTATGATCCTCAGTAGGCAAATGAGGTTCTTTCTCAGAGGAGATTTAGATTGTGTCTGGAAATGCAGTATGTTTCAACTATTTTCTGCTTTTCTGGCAGGAGAATGGAATATTTAATTTCATTATTCAACATACGTTTATTTATTTTACACAATGAAAAGAAATTCATCAATAGTGTCTTCAGCATCCAGAAAAATTATACTTACCATGACTGTTTCATATACTCCATTTATATTTTATATCTTTCTCATCACTCAGCAATTATTCATCTCTCTGCTGAGAGGTGAAATTCTTCTGTTGAGTAACTATAATTTCTCTGAACTCCACAAAGAAATTCAATTCCTGAAAGCAATTACTTTTACTTAAAGGTATTTCTTGAGACAAATTCACCAAATACACATACCTGAATAAAGGTTATTTTTTTCTGTTGATTTTCAGGATTATTTAGTGATGCTTTATAAAAGAGGTAGATCAATGTTTCTGCATCTTAACATTTACTGCACTTTTATTAGTCATGATGAATTCTTAGAGATGGATGCAAATGTGGTAGTGCAAGTAAGTAGGAATGCAGTTAAAATGCAACATTAATTCATTCCCAGTTGTTATTAAATGTCACAAGATATTAATAGTTTTACTGATATTTTCCTTTGTAAACCACATGGGGAAAAAACAAAAAAAACCAAAACCACAACAATGTGATGTATGCACTGTCATCAAGATAATTATCTCTGAATCTCTTGTACTATTTCACTGCAGACCTATATTTTTGGGAAAGATCAAAGTATGGAGTGTAAAGATGGTGATAGAATGTATCGTATTCCCACAGAAATCAATCAAAGGTTTTTGATTGGTCTTCCATTTGGGAAGTGCTCACAGTGGGAACAGAAACAGGATTAGTACCATGATATATGATTTCTCTCACCATCAATAAAACAGATTTTCTCATTTATCTTATCCTTTGAGATGTTTAAATTTTGAACGTCAGCTGATTCAAATTTTATGTTCAGGGAATCCGGGCACTGAGATGATTTGTGTTTAGGGAACTGCACTGGGACTCAGATCTGGGTTTGTTCTGTCATGCATTTCTCATGTGATCTTATGCAAATCCTTTATTGCTTCTTGCACAAACTCATCAGTAAAATAGGGTAATGTTACTCTTCTTGTTTGAAGGATTTGTTAACATTTGGATGGCTTATCTGTAGCAGATTGCTGAGGGCCATGTGAAAATGCACAATCTTATTTAAAAGTACTGCTTTACATATGTATCCTTCTTTCATTTTATGCTTTTGTATCTACTTTCTTCCAGCCCCCTCATGAGATTCTTGCTTTCATTCTTTTCTCTGTAAGCAATCTTTCACTGACTGACCTTCTCCAAACATGGGTTCAGTGTGGGTCCTGGGTTTTAAGGCAGGTAATGTGTACGAGTGGAGATTTAAGTGTTGGGGAAGCACCACGGTCATGTGGGTAGTCTTTGGTGATCCAGCTGACAGGTTTGTGCTTGGGAAACTAGATATTTGATGTATTTTTGTTCCAGGTGATGTTCACGTAGATGATTCAGGTGTGTGATTCGCAGTCATAGAAATTCATCATGATTTTGATAGTGGGTGTCATTTATATAAGAACCCAAGAATGCCATTTCAGATACTTCTTTGTAAATATTCAAATAGCAAACATAATACTGTGTGTAATTTTTTTAAAGGAAATTGTATTAGTATATATTTACCCCAAATTATTTACATAAATACTTCTGTGTTTGCCACATGTGCCTTTGCACGTTTTTTTTTATTTTTTAAAGTTTTTTACAGTAAGCTACATGTATTTTTTAGCTTATGTTGCATAATCATAAAAGCTGGTGATCCTTAGAGGAGTGAGAAGATCTGAGCTATGCATTGTTCTCTCTCAGTCAGCATTATCTGGGATGGAGCAGTGGTTTCAATAGCAAGTGCAGGAGATATAGCTACCTGCTCTCTATTAGTTTCAATGAAGAATTGAAGTGAGAATTCTTTGTCCCTGCAACACTGTTTCTTTGATGTCTTTGCACAGCACGGATGAATGGTGACCTGCTAATGGCATCTGCAGTAAAACCGTGCAGACTGAGTTTTACATTGCTCTTTGAGTTTGGCGTAAGTGGGCCAGGTATGGAAATTTAAAACTGTACTACTACCAAACAAATGAGTGTATCTTTAAAAGCATTACATGTGTGTACATTTGCATGCTTCCTTCAAGTAAGAGTCATGGTTTACCTGCAGACAACTGCGTTTTCCTTGATGAAGCTTCCATTCAGACATTGTAGATATAAAGCCAGCCAATATGGAGGACCTGACGGAAGTGATTACAGCCTCTGAGTTCCATCCCCACCACTGCAATCTCTTTGTCTACAGCAGCAGCAAAGGATCCCTGAGACTCTGCGACATGAGGGCATCGGCTCTCTGTGACAAACATTCCAAGCGTAAGTCCTTGCTCCACTGAGCCCCAGACATCATTAAACTCTTACTATTCACAGACAGCACATAGAAGGGTGCATACCCCAGTGCATTAGTTTCTCACTTGCAGGCAGATTTGAAAAGAAAACAGCAAAGAAGAATGTTTTTCACTTGTGCAAGTATTAGCTATGAACCTGGTAACAGACATGTCTGTAACTGATTGCCCTTACAGTTCTTATTGCAGAGATCAGTGAAGAACCAGAGCTGTAGCGAAAGAGAGAGGATTCCTAACAAATCCTAAATCCCAAAAAATGAGGATGAGGGAGTGTTTAAGTAGATGAGCATGCTGGTTTGAATACACAAGTACTGTTCTGAATGCTGCAGCATAAATTTTGATTGTCAGACTGTCTTCAAATTTTGAATCCATTTTCTGGATTGGGAAATCTCAGTATCCATCCTAAAAATGTAGCCTGGCATTCTCTATATGTAGTTTTCCAATATTATGTCTGAACAGACTCAGAGGAAATGCAATAAGTATTTGAGGGAGGAGGAGGGGAAGAAACAAAAATTGTGTTGTTACAGAAGTTGTCATCAGTCCTACATGATTTTATGTAGCCTGTGAAATTTTGAGATGAACCACCAAATCATGATAGTTCATATCTGAAATGTACATAAGAAGAAGGATGTACACTTTTAAAATAAGTGACTTTGTTCTCAAAGGAAAAGTTGAAGAAAAATGCATGTTTATATTGTCTTACTATGAGCTCTTTATGGTCTAGAGAAGACAGAGTGTGGTTCTTCCCACCAGTAATCTGGCAAGCCTGGGCACTTTGCCTTGTGCAAACCACCTGCTTGTTCCTAATCTCCTGAGTCTGACAGCACCCAGACAAAGGCATCATGTGGATGGATGGTTGCTGAGGAGCTGAGAACCTCATGAATGAATTGTGGTGGCTTTGCTTTAGTCACCTTCAAGACAAGGGCTCTTCCAGGACACATCCATCTCACAGAATTTGGTCGTCAGTTTCTTTTGTGATGCTGGAACATTGGAAGGAAATTCAAGAGAAATTCTTTTAGTACCAGAGCGCATAAGAGGTTTTATGCCATTCAGTGCCTACTTAAACCTGTTTGAGATGGGCAGATCTTATTAGTAGGGGCAAGAGGAGAGGAAGAAACATGTGAAGATTTAAATGAGACATAAGTGGTGCACAGATTTCATACATATGCTATTTTTAAAATGAAAGTGAATTTAATAAAAAGCATATGACTAAGCCTTTTGACTGCATGGGGAAATGCACCTGCTCAGAACTTCTTGGGATGTGTTGTCCAATTATAAAAAATAAACTTTGAGGATAATTTCCCAAGCAGAGAAGTGTTTTACCTTCTTAGCTGTATCTCCTTGTATTTGTAGGGGGAATTCCATACCATGTAGTGAAATGTAAGCATGACACAGCCTGACACAATGCTGTGAGTTATCCTGTCCCACTTAATTGTTTTGTTCTGTAATACTCACATTTCTTCCTCCTAATAAAGCCTCCATGCCCCTGTAACTCAGTGGCAAATGCCAATCAGAACTTATTAAAGCCACAATACAGCAACACTGGATGAAAGAAGAAGGCATTTTATGCCAGTAGGGAGTGCAAGGTCTAATGGTCATTGATTAAACCCCATTTTCCAGATCTATGACTTAGAAAATAGCCATTTAATGTAGCATTGCTGTACTGAAGTCAAGTCAAGCTCATTGAGAATCTGAGTGTGTACAGTACAAAACTGATACAGCAATGTAGAGCTTCCAAAGTGTTAACAGGAGTAGGCCCATGTACTGCTGATTGGAGTGGTATCAGTATAGCTCTGAGACAAGCAAAATGAATGATATACAGCCCATGGCAGCCTAAAAGGATATTTCAAAAACCAGTCTGCAAAACCAAGTCATTTGCATGATTGTCTCTCTGGTACCTTGATTGTGCATCTGACTCCCCTTTAGAGTTGCTAAATTTACAACTGATGCGTATTCATGATCAGTACCCTGCTCTCCTAGCCTGCCTTGGCTTTCAGTCTTTCCCCATAACTGACTTCACCTTTCAAGCAAAACACCACAGCTGCAGTGGCTGTGAGCCCTCCAGCTTGGAGCTGTACCATGCACCCCTGCTTTCTCAGCACAGTCTGGTATCACTGCATGCTGCATTTCAGATGCTGTTCCAAGGCTGTAATGGATGTACATATTTTTAGGGATGAAAGATACAATGTAAAAATTAACAAAAATACGAGGATAATGAGCATACGTTGTGAACTTTTACATTTACTCCTTTCCCCCATATTTATTCAAATCTCTGTAGCTGTCATAAAGTCCATTGGAGGAAAGAGCCCTTCCATTTGTACAGATTTAGGGAGTGCCATGAATAATTACTGTGCCATGCTGTAGAAATAAATTACAGTGTAAGTCAGCCAACATAGGATGTTAATAAATTATAATGTCTTGAAGATTTCTGATTTTCTAAGCTTAGTGGCAGAATGTTTCTTTTTGGCATTAGTGACAGCAGCACTACAAGGTTTCCCTTTTAAAACCTCATGTCTTTGACATGGACAAGATGAGACTGCTTCCATATGTACTCATCCTTAGATGCCTATGCTGAAATTTAATAGCAAGCTGCCAATTTGTGTGATGAGTTGTAATGGGGATATCTGTCCCTTAGAAAAATTATTTCAGATGACCAAATCTATTTATAAGGCATTGAAAGAATATCAGGGCAGTAGCTGAATTTTAAATGGTCACTGAGATACTGATAAGTTGTGATAAAATGCGTTGTGTCTCTGATAGACTACCTGAAACTGCTTCTTATCACAGCTCTGTAACAGATTGTGCAGTGCTGAGTGAGGATTATGTAGCCATTGCAAATGTGTATCAGGGAAAGACCACTCTGTAACTGTGGAGCAGGAACATACATAATGCTGTTCCATGTTATAAATTATCAGACTTTGCGAATAGTGGGAGAGGAGGCCATAAAAAATGTAGTGGAGAGGAGGTGCCAAAGAGATAAACATCCCTCCTTGTTTAGAATATTAGAGGAGCAGGACTGAGGAAGGTGTTCTAGGTAAAGATTAAAAACATTTGTGAAAGTCAGACTCAAGCAGCAACAAATAGGGAGTTAATTTAAATAACATGGAACCTTTTACCTAAGAAGTGTACTTACCAAAGCACCCAAAGATTGCCTTTGAGATGTCATCAGGCAACATGCATGGCAGTGCAGTGTAGAAAAAAGGCAGTATATGGAAATCTGTGACAGCAGCAAAAGTACCATTGTTAGAGCAGTCAGCTGGGAGCATTGAAGAAATAAAAGAATTAAACCCCACCTCAAATTCCATAAATTTTTATGAAAGGGGTTTAGGTGACAAGGAAGACAATCATAGAGATACTGTTGCAGTAAGATCATTCTGACTAAAAATATACTTACAGTAGCATTTGTTCAATTAACAAATATTTGCTAATTTGTTTTTTTTTTTTATTTTTATTGCTAATATTATGTTCAGACATCCTCATGATAGAGTTAATATCATTCTTCCAAACAGCTTGTAGACTAGATGGGTACATATGGCTGTTTCAACAAATCATACAAAAAAATCAGTCAGCTGAAGAAAACAGAGCTTAAAAATGTGAAGTCAGAAAAAAAATAAAACTATTTTTCAATAGTTCATCAGAATTATTAAAACCATTATTAAATTGTAAATATAAACTATATAAATATATATATATATACTTAAATATAAGTATAGTTATGCAATATGGAAATTTAAGTCACTCAAGAGTATAACTCCTATTGATATTTCATGTAATAGCCTTAACATCTTAAAGTCACTGCATACTTCAGAAGCTGTAGTAATTTATTTAAATTCTCTATGTTGCTTTAAGGGTTTTTTAGTATTCATTTCTTAATACATATTTGTAGATTAAAACCTTATTTCTAATACCCTATTTCTAATTATCCATTACCCATGTGCAAACTTTACAGCAAAATACTTCAAGGAAAGAGGAGCTGCAGTTTCAAGTTTATTGCTCTGTGTGCCATAGTGATCTTAAAAACAAAAATTTTGGGCTTATATAGCATTAGCCTCTGTCATCTTGAGTTGGTGCTTTCTGTCCTCAGACAGACTTCTCAAGCTCCTGACCTCTGGGTCCGTAGCAGGAGCTGTTTAGAGCCCTCCTCCCCTGACCAAGAAAACATCTGTGGGTGTTGGGCAATCCCAGCTGCCTTCCCTGGACTGTCCCTGAACGGAGCAAAGCCTCTCAGCTGGTGCATCCCAACCCCATGGGTTGGACGGACAGTCAGGCTCTTAAAAGTATAAAATGGTTTTTGGAGCAGTGCAGAGTGAATTCCAGGTTTGGTTTGTGACTCAGAGATGCCACCCAAAGATGAGAGGGTTGTTTTTTCCGTTGAGAGTCCTTTTCCACATTTTTCTTTGAAAACCAGGCCTGAAAGAAATGCCAGCCTTTCCCCAGGGATAAATGCCACTGTCCTGTCAGTCAGGCATGTAACTCAATTGGGTTATCTCCGAGCCTTTTTTGAGATTACCTTTGAATTTAAAGAATTCAGAATCGTGGAAGCAGCCAGGACACAAATCAAGGATAATCTACTTAAACATGTTGAATTTTTAAAATTAAATTAATTCTATTTACCAATTGTTTAAAGCAGGTTGTAATTTCAGAGACAAGACACCTTTCAGACCTCTGACTGAGTATGGATTATCTTTCATTTGCAACAGAGAACAACCAGATTCACAAAAAAGCCTGTGACAGACTATCCCTGCTGGATTTCTTAATTAATATTGACCTTTCCAAATGAATGATGCTTATTGTCCGACTGAAGAAGAGACAACTTATTTTTCTTCTGTGTGAGCTTTACATCTAAAATACACTTTTTATTTCTGCATCTGGTCTCATGTCAGGTTATCATCTGAGAGAGAGACAGTCATCACTCTCCCTTTGGGCACAGAGAGGGCCCTGTCAAAGTGATGTCCACTTCAGGCAAAATCTGCAAGGTTTCATGTGACAAGACTGCAATTTATCTGAGCTTCTGAAATGATTTGACCCCAAGCTTGATGAAGGCTTGTTCTCCTTATCCTAATTCTGGTTTTATTTTTAAGCTTGCACTACAAAGGGATATATGCATTGCTGATTTTATATCCCAAATGAAGAAATGTGCCTGTATCCTTACAATTTTGTAATTATGACTGTCACTAAAGGTCTGTTACTACAATTTCATGCATTCTAAACTAGATCCTGGAATGGATTCTTCCTTGTGCAGGAATCCCACTGAAATTTGGTAACAGATTGCCTTTAGCATGGGCTCCAAAGCTTCCATTCTGCTCAGTTTGGATGAATGTATAATAAAGACATTTAAAACATGGCTAATAAAAATACAAAAATGTTTCTACAGAAATGCAATTATGTCTATATAGTATTTCCTCCAGTTCTGCAAGATATGTTAAAATTAAATCTGAGGAAGAAAAAGCCTGATTTATATACTTCTAGCTATCAAATACTAGGAGGAAAGGGAAAAGCCTGAAGCAATGGTAAATGATTTATGATTGAAGAGGTGTTTCATTAACCCCTCTCCCCCAACCACACAGAGATAAAGCAAATAATTGCTGTAAGATTGATTTAATTATTCAGTCTATTAAAATTCCTGTCTTGTTTGCTTAATTTTTTTAATAGCAACAAATACTGCTTTTTAATGTCTCATGAAACCAGCTTTCAAGATCTCATTTCACTGGGGAAGAAAAAAACCACTTATCACTAATCTTATATATCAAGATCAGAAAGACTTAGACATCAGTTTGGCTGTAGAGCAGTAGTAGTTTTATGTCCCATTAACTCCTTGGGATTGCTCACAACACGTGGCATTAAACATGCACATAAGTCTTTGTGAGACCAAGCTTTAAAGAGGCTTGATCTTCTGGACTGGCTTTGTGTGCTTCCAATTCCTTTTCTCTCTTTAGCACCATCTCTCTTTATTAACAAACTCACTGGCAAAGTTATATTAATCTAAGCAACTCTGTAGTGAAGCTCCCACCCACTGATCTTTAGCTATTGATCTGGCTTTGCCTTTCAGCACTAATGCACCCTCCCTTGTGGTTTGTGACAGGCTGCAGCAACTCAGTGCAGATGGTAAAACAGATTCTTAAATATTGATTTGAGGCTCCACTTTAAAAGCCATGCTCTCTAGAGGTATTGATGAGAAGCCTGGTTTTAATACTGGGTCATTGGATAAAGGAATGCTGTATGGTAGGTGAAATTTCAGCCTCGTGGTGTGGAGGTAGGCTCAGAAATTTGCTTTGAGTAAAAGAAGGAAAATGAGACGTGTAAGTGGCCAGGGCACAAAGAGCTGCCCTCTGAATTTTATAAAAGCAAGTAGAAAATTGAACTATAAAAAGATACTTTGTAGTTTAAAGGGGATAAACAGCTACAGGCTATGGTAATGTAAAATGTTAAACAAATGTGTCTCACAAAATAATTGTATTTTGGATTGCTTATGAAGGCAGATTCAAAAACTCCCTCTCATGTATAACCATATTAATCAGTGTAGACGAAGAAGGCAAGAATGTCACATTAGGAGAATATTCTATTATTGAAAGAGAATTTCCAAGAGAGATTAATGTATGAGTGGATTGGCTTAATGCAAAACAATAAAACATTCAGAGATAGTGAAAGAGTAAATAATAATGGTAAATCAAATTATTATCATGAATAATGAAGCTAAAAGGTATAAAGAGCTCATGAATTTCAATGGGAGCTTGCAGTTGGGCTTGATTCACTTAGAATAAACTCAGGCACTCTTTTGTATTAAATCCTAAAATAGATTTTAAACAGTGCATAAAAATGGCCATACCTGGGCAGACCAGAGGTCCTTCTAGCCCACTGTTCTTGCTCTGATGTTGCCAGTAGCAACATCAACAGAAAATGTAAGAACAGACTAAGTGTGTAATGTTTACCCTCTGCAATTTGCAGCTGGAAACCTGAGGTTCAGGGTCCTTAGTGGAAGTGAACTTACTTCATTCAACAATACTGAAATGCATGTGTGGGGTTTTTTCTTTCCTTGAAGTTGTGCAGTTACTTTTCAACTTGTGTGTATTTTTTACCATTCCCAATATCTTTCAGTAAAGTTTTTAGCAGCTTAATTAGGTACAATATGAAGGGCCATCTTCTCTCTGCTTACCCTGTCCTAGTTTCATGTGGTGGCCCCTACTTGTGGATTGGAAGAGACAGGGTACAAAGTGAACTGTCATTCCCTATTCATCCTTTCCATGCCACTCTCAATTACCACCCTCTCAGTCTTTCCTAGGTTGAGAGACCCCAGTCTATTTAGCCATTACTTGCATGGAAGCAATTTGGTACTTCTGGTCATTTTCATTGCCCATTTTCACATCTTCTTGAGATCTCTACCACATTAGAGATAAGCCCAGAATTATGCTTAGCTCAAGATGTAGCATTTATTGAATTAAACAGCACCAAAAAAAGTGCTTTCTGTGTTGAGCATTAGTAACAAGTGTCATGTACTTAAAAAGAAAAAAACAGTATTTACATAGAAGTACAAATCAAATTTTTTCATTAGGTTTTTTTATGTGAAATATATGTGATAGAGCAAAAAACAGCTGATCCAGGAATAGTGCTAATTTACCATCTAAAAATATTAGAGTATAATTAATTAAATAATTTGTAATTTTGGTTTTTTTTTTTTTTTTAATCATCTATTAAGAATTGCTTCTTGCTCCTTTTGTTCCTGTGGCTGGTCTGTCAAGACCAGTGAAATCCCATACATTTCAAACTACTGTTTCCAAGTATGTTCTAATCAGGTATTTCAGACATTTTCATTTGGGATCTGGAATTAAATAGGGACTTAGTTTAAATGATAAATTATTTGGCCTGAGACTGAACCCATTTTCTGTGTTCATGAAATTAAAACCCACTGAGGGATTACCTGATCCACCACTGGTATTTCCAGGTCCAGCTGAAAATCACCTGTTATTTGTGTACCAGTGTAAAGCAGAGGTTTATCTGTAAAAAGTTCTTAATTCAGTCTAGCTGAAGAATGTTTACTTGCTTATATAATAAAAATGAAAGATTGTTTTCCCTGCCATGTTTCATGAACTTGGCCCCATGTTCCATGGCCCTGGTCTCCGTGGTCCTCTCCCTCTCAGTAATCAATCACACTGCCTCTGTTTCCACTGCTGCTAAAGCTGTTTTCATCCCTTTGTAGCTGTGACCCTTGAACAGGAACTGGATGATATTCTATATCCATTAGCTGTCTTTGGAGGGAGGTAGAGATTTATTTAATGGTGCAGGATTTCCAATGATTTAAATCTAAGTAACAACAAATGCTATAAAATCAGAATTTTTCAGGACAGGAAAAAAACTATAAACAGTATCCTCTTAAAAAAAAAAGCTTGAATAAGTTATTATTTGTTCATAAGTAGAAAGAAAACAGGGTTTTTTTCTGCTAGAGGGAATGAGTCTTTAAAGCTTTTTATGATTTTATCATATGACTGATGGAATTTCTTACAAAATCTGTGGAGCAGGTTTCTGTTCATCTTCAGGTTTTCCTTCTTGTGATGGTTTCAGGAGGAATACAGGATTTTTTGTACGATATCAGATTGTGACACTGCACCCACCATATAAGACAATTTTAGCATTATTTTTAATATTTTTTAAAGTTCACATATGCCAGAATTTACACTCTGCAATGATTAAAGCTCTGCTCAGCTACTTGTTTAGAGTTGAACTTGAAGATTACTTTGGGTTGGATTTTGTTTGTCTTTATTGGATGTATCTTTTCCAATAAAAAGCAGTTTCATGTGTGTGGAATCAGGTCCATATTAATGGGAAGTTGAGGTGGCAGCACCTGTGACCCTCAGAGTGCAGATGAGAGTCACAAGGTGTTAGTGCAACACACTTCTTTTAGCACAAGGCATCTGCTTTCTTTTGGCCAGTGTCTGGGAGGGAAGCTGTGAAATGGACTTTTCCACCTACTCTTAGTGTTCCTGGCCATTTTAATTTTTTAGCTTTAGATATCTGCATACATTTCTGTGTGATAAATGCACACATTAGAGATACCTTTCCTATCCACTGGAAAAGGAAAGCCTCCATTCTGCATTAGATCAGAGAAATTCACAAGGAAACAAGAATATTTTTTATGAGGGATAAGAGTTTGGTTTTCAGCAGATGGTACTTCCTTTTAAGAAAGAAGCAACATATTTTTATGCTACAGATTTTCTTCAGGATTCAGGAAAGCAGCGTTCTGGCAAGTATCCTTTAATGAACCCATCCTTCTCTGCAAAGTCTGGACTTCTGTGAGGAGCTGCTGTGGATTTTAACTTGTGAGCTGTGCAGAAAGGAATTGATCATTTTTATTTCCCTAAGCAGACTTCCCAGTTTACCCAAGTACGTGATGGTGGCATAAGGGGCAGGAACAGTGTCTTCCTGGCAGGCTTCTCTTTTACACTGGCTGTACTCAGAGATATGCTCTGCTTTCCTCTGTAATCCCATGATATTTCTCTATGCCAGAGTCCTGTCATCAAGGTCTCATCTAAGTCTGATCAAGTGTCATGTGAGAGCTCAGCACATCATTTGTGATTCCTATGTTCGTTAGGTAGTTGGACAGGTAAATTTGTGTCTTTCGTGTAATTAGCACTGTGACCATTATCAAGAACAATAATAATGGAAGTTAAATACCCTTTTTTATGGCAGATGTTTGTTATTAATAAATTAATGATGAAATTAATTAAAGACTATAATAAAATCTGTAATCAAATGTCAGTAAAGTTCAGATCTAACAAGATTTAAATACAGAGAATTAAGCTAGATTTAAAATCTCGTGTTTCAGGTGCTGATTGTTCCTGGGCGTAAGAGCACCCTTCAAAATAAGTCTTAACAGTAATAAACAGAAAAGGTGTTTTGGAAACTGTGGGCTAGACCCATGGTTTTTTCCTACCAGCTTGGAGAGGTCAGGGCTGAATTTGAATTGCTTGCCTGAACTGAAGTCCAAGTTACAAGGCTATCACTTCACTGCTGTTCTGTCTCCAATTACTCCACTAGTTTTAGGCAAAGGTAGGGGGAAGGAAGATGGTGCTTTTTTGCAGTATGTGCATAACCTTATGTTGATGCTAAACCAGAAATAGCCAAGTCCCAAGAACACTCTCTCACCTTCATTTCCTGAGGCCAATGCCCTGTGCTGGTTGCTCAGGCAGATGCTGGTAGTTGCTAAGCTTTCTCTTCTTTTCACTGAGAGCTGCTCTTAATTTCCTGAAACAATTTTCCTGTGTTGGTTTTGCTGACTAGAGGAATTATCTCCAAAGAATTGCTGCTATAAAATTTCTACTGCTATCTTTCTTTCTGTAGTGATACGAGACTTTCATGCCTCTGTTAGTTCCACAGTTAATTAATCTAAGTCTTTCTAATATTAGTACAGTAAGCATAGAAAAGCAATAAATAGGGCAGATAAAGAATGAAATGGTTTAATCTCATTAACAGAATGCAGAATATTCAGGTACAAATATCACTCCTCTTCTAATCACTGGGAGTTGGATGAGCCGCATAGAGCCAAGAAAATATATCTAAACTATAAATGAAGGTGTAGTTCAGTTAGAATGGGTTTTGGTTTTTTTCTTTCCTGGTTTTAATAACAGCTTCACATCATAATTAGGAGGATGAAATTCCTGCCAGACAAGTCTATAGTTTGGACAGATTAAAGGGAAGAGGTATGAGAAATGATAATTGCTTTGTGCTCATCAGACTTCTCTTGAAAATCTGACAGGATAATTACAAAATACCTGCTTTGCAGAATGTCTAGGCAAAATTTTGAAGAGCTATTTAAAGTTGTTCATTTACAGTCTATCTGAAAAGTTTTTTGCTCTTTTTGAAGTAGTTCATTACCATTCAGATGTGTGGTGCATGTTTAAATATAGACCTTATTCTCATGTGCATGCCTGGCTGCATTCCACTGCCCACCCCCAAAGAAAATTGCCCATAATTTTTTGCATTACCCCACATACTTCACCCACATACTCACCCTTAACTTTCAGCAGAGCATTATTTCACCTAATGCAAACTAACCTTGTTGCTTCCAACAGTCTGAATCATAGTCATGGATAAAATAATTGTGAGAGAAATGTTCCAGTGGACTATACAAAAAACTTCATTTTGACTGACAGTAAAAGGTTTTTCTACTTTCAGCATGCTTTCATGTTTCATCACATGGCTTTTCTTCACCTGCTTTTGAAACCTGAAAGTGAAATTCACTAAATTGCCAATTTTCAGAGAATATTTTAGGCATAGGTCCCAAAACCCTATGATTTTGCAAGCCCAACTTTCTATTGAAGTTCCCCATAGAGGTCAGTAGGATCACAGAGCCACAGATACCTGCAGAAATACAATAGAATTGCTCTAGTCACCCCTAAGGTAGGGGTAGAGTCATCCAGTATCATTCTTCTGTACAGTTGAACAGGGATGGCCAATCTCTTAACTACAAGAGCTGGATTTTCACATATGAACATCGTGTAAGCAATATTTCATGACCTGCTGCCTTGTCAGATCACAGAGAACTGCTGGCCATCACATTCAGGGAGTTCAGTGCTCTCCAGAAGTGTCAGCAGTTGCACACCAACTGTGTAGCTCATGCATCCACGTGGTAAACCCCTGTCTGTTTTATGCTCACCTCTTAGGAAGAGGTAATTGCAATTTGCAGTCACTTTCTAAAATTCTCATCCTTAAATCTTGGGTGCCTTCAGACATGACCAGTGAGTAGCCTGCAGCCAAGCCAGCTGGTTCTGGCAAGCAGGGCAGGCTTTGAGTAAATGCCTCTCCCAGGGTTGCCAGGACTGTTGTGACACATGTACACACCTCTCATGTGACAGGGACACCTGGATTTTGGTTACATCGGGAAATGGGGTATGCAGACCCCAGAAAGGATGAAGGCATGAAATGCCTTGCTATCAGTATCTGTAATCAACTGACCAGTGTATTTGCATAATTTCCTAAAGTCATGCTTTGAGTCTGTAGCTGTAACGTTAATTATTGTAATGTTTAAAGCCTACAGTTTGTATTTTTATATGAAGTTAAAAGAATAAATTAAGTGCTGGAGATACAATTAATTCTTCATCATGTTCCTTGGTAGATTGAATTACATGTTTGATGGGAAGTGCACACTTCAGATTGTAAAACAGAGCGGTTTTTTTTACAATTCTGATTCCTGTCTCTTGCTTCTTTCTCTTTGAACAGTTTATGAAGAACCAGAAGACCCCAGTAACAGATCATTTTTTTCAGAAATTATCTCTTCAGTGTCAGATGTCAAATTCAGTCACAGTGGTAGATACATGCTTACAAGAGATTACCTCACTGTCAAGGTTTGGGATCTGAACATGGAAACAAAGCCTGTAGAAACGTACCAGGTAGGAATCTCCTAAGTCTTAAAATGCAACCTTATAAAAGGATCTCAGTGTTAAAAAACTGGATGTTTCTGTAAACTTCTCATAACCTCATCTGACAGGCAGCAAGCTAAGAGAATTAATCAAGGTGGTTAAAATCCTCACAGTGGCATCCTTATAGCAAGAAAAGGGCAATAGCAGCATTAGTAAGGAGGTGTAAAGCCTGGTGAGTCGAGTTAGCACTCCCTGTGAATTGAACTCAAAAGAAATGATTATTCTAACAAGAGATATCATCACTTTGGCATCTGCTTTCAAATGATGTATTTCACTACTAACATTTAAAAGGAGCTGAGGAAAAGATTTTGTGTGTTTCTTAGCGCTCTGCTCCTGGTGGAACTGCTGAGAGTTTACATCTTTGTCATTTCAGAACTATTTTTTGCAACTTCCTCTGTGTGTTACTCCCTTTTGCCTAGTTCTAGAAGTGCTCCATGTTAAACCCTGGCATCACCACTGATACAGCAGCTCACAAATGCCAGACACATCTGGTTGCCTGAATTCATTGAGATATTATCC
Source organism: Poecile atricapillus (assembly GCF_030490865.1). Taxonomy (NCBI): domain Eukaryota; kingdom Metazoa; phylum Chordata; class Aves; order Passeriformes; family Paridae; genus Poecile; species Poecile atricapillus. The sequence continues at coordinate 64,571,153 of NC_081252.1, read as the reverse complement.
AGACAAAATGCCAGTGGCTCCAGCCAGCGCTAAGTTTGTACTCTGACATCTGTTATGTTTGGCAATAGAGGGCTGAGCTTACATTTTTTGACTCTGGCTTGAAGAAGGAAAATGTGTCTGTGACACAGAAACTGCTTGTTAGGAAAATGCAGTAAGAAAAAAACTGTTGAGTTACGTAAAAAAGTGTATGCAAAGTAGGAAGAATGCCATTCATCTGGCTTGTGCTGCTCACTGAGAGACAATCCTCTGACAGTGTTGGATCAGTCCCTTGTTTTCTGTGTCTAAGTAATGGCAGGTGGGATACAGCAGTTCACAGTAACTATAATTAAGATGGGTTTTAAAAAACCACCATGAGAATTTGGTAGCATTTCTTGTCAAAACAAACAAAATTCTCCAGCATTTTTTAGCTAGCATTTAGTAGACAGAGTGGGCCCCAGTGTTCTTAAATGCATCCATTACATTTCACTGGATAGTGTTCACTGCTCTGTGTGTTAATATTAGAAAGTCTGAGCCTGTTTACCTTTAAGACTACAGAATTGGGTTTTCTCTTAAAATGGCAGTGCTTTAAGTGCTGAATGTGTTAGAAATGTTGATATGCTGTGAAAATGGAGTGGGAGGGTAATGGTGAGACTATGTTTTATATAACAAAATAGAATCTCCGGTTTTGGTAACTTAGGTAATATATTACTTTATACCTATGCTAATTTAGCAGGCAGCCTTGTGCTGGGGAGAAATAGTTGGTCAAGCAAACCTGTTTGTCTTGATTTTGACACCTGCTTTTATTTCTTTATGTAAGCAGCTGTGAAACAAGCTGGCCACTTTTAAATCAGTCTGGCACCCAACAGTAGGGCCAATTAAAAAGTTATATTTCTTCATGCTGAGATGGGGAAAAATGAGTATTGATAATTGCAGTCAGAAGTTTATAGAAAAAAAAACAAGTCCCACAAGAACAAAACCCCTTATATAATGTAAATAAATATAGCAAAATATAACAGTGTTCTTAAATCTTTGGATTGCCTTTCATTTTCTAATATTTACCCATTGCCTTGTAAAGAATACACAGATGTGTTGCTGGGCATTGTAGCAGACTAAAGAAGAATCTGGAACTAGGGGCCTTGAGAAGCCAGTAGCACAGGATTCCATAGGATTCGTGTGATTTAAGATTTAATTTCTCATTTCATCCACTGCATGATAAGCATTTAAGTATTGCCTAGCTGCAATAGTGAGGGTCACAACAGGAGATTTCACACGGAGTTGTAATAAAGAGGAGTCCACAACTGTACTGCTTCATTATCAGCTTACAATTTTAATATTAAAAACCCAACAAACAAAAAAAAATTAATTCTTCATACAGGTTCTTTTTTTGTATCAATGCTGTGGCTCAGAGAATGCTATTGCATAGAGCAGCTGTTGCAACACGTTATCTGCTGACAATGTTTCAGCATGATTTTCTCCTGTTTGTTTCACACAAAAGAAAAAGGGGCAGAGTATGGTCACTGAACAGCACTAAAAGAGCAGGGCAGTGGAATGTCCAGTGCTTGAATATTGCAAGGCAGCCCTGCCTAACAGGTTACTGTTCTGATGCTGCCAGGTGAATTACCCCAGCAGAAGCCTTAGGAGCAGCAAGGTGAGCACATTCACAGCTGGTAATAGCTTGATCCACTTTAGGCGGGGTCTGTAGCATACAGATTTGGACCAATGTCCAAAACTGGACAAGTGAAATTCCTGGTTGTGTCTGTTCAGTCCCAATAAAACAGGTCCCTGTATAGCTGTGTTGCTCTGTTAGTCTGGAGCACAGAATTGCTAGATAATTCCATGAGGGTCAGACCTAAAAGATTGCAGTGAAGAAAAGGTCCTTGCTAGTTAGTGAGGAATGAATTTGGTTTGCTTTCAGGTACTATTGATATGTGGTATGTACAAGATGTAACAGTCAGGGCAAATCTGATTTTACCCTCAGTTGGTAGAGGCATGTGAATATGCAAACAGTGAAAATCAAGTGTTTATTCCAGTTAGTTTTTCACAGTCTCTCTGAGGGTCTGAATGTGCTCAAATGTGGTTATCAAAAGGCCCACATAAAAAACAAGGTGGTTGTCCAAGGCAGTAGGGTGAGTCTGACAGCCTTGACAAGGTAAGACATCTGAGAGAGAAATTGCAAAATCCTTTTTGACAAAGCTGATAGAAAGGCACAGCTCCAAGCTGTGGACTTGGACACATTTTACAAAGGGTGTGTACATGACAGTGGTCATGACAGATGGCTGCTGGAAATGGTAACAAGAAAAAGACCTAGAAATGACATTTAGGGAGGCAAATGTGATCTACTTCCTTCTGCCTTGCCCAACCTTTCTATTTCTTCCAAGTACTGGGGACTCACAAACATGACAAAGGAAAGAATTCAAGTTCTGTAAGAAATTACACCGCTAACATAAAAAGGTTTTAAGTAAAGAGAAAAGGAAAGTATTTCATTACAGAGAGTATAGGAAACTGTATCAATAGTAAAAGTGTTCTGACCTATTGCTTACTGTGATAGTAAATGCATTTAATTGTGGAATGTCCTATCTGCTATTTACCAAGTAATTGCTGTATAAGGCACTATCTGTTAATGAACAGTTCATTGTTCATTTATTAATGAAAATTGACCCATAACTAAAATTTATAATCCTTAATAATCTTACGTTACAAATATTCTTTGGATGCTGTACAATTTGACTATCAAAAATGGGTCAGTTTAAAGAAAATCTAAGTGAAAGGTTATTGTCCTTCCTCTGGTCTTGATAGAAGTTATTTTACTAGAAAAAATGTTTGTGCCCTCTGGCCAGAGTAGGATGCTGAGCATCCATGAGCAAGAACAATTTCACTTGGCTTTCAAAAACCTGTAACCTCAGGATGGCAGAGCTGAATTATATCCCTGAGCCATTGGATTGGTGTGTTTCTTCAGGAGGTCACCTACACATCTTTGTTTGTACAGTTGCTACAGTAGCTAGAAGAAAATATTAGAGTTGAAGTGCATTAGTAAATTTATCTGGGCAGGAATTTTCTACCTTATTACTTCCTTATGGATGAAACCAAATCATCCAGAAAAAAAACTAATCAGATTAATCAAGACTGAAACAGTTTGCATCATATCTTTATGATAATCCTTGTTCAGCAGAGATGCGTGTCCTAGAGGAGAGAGATCTTCTGCTGGATATTCCCACTTTTCTAGTTAGTGAGAATTTGCAATGTTGTTTTTAAATCTCAGCCAAATAGGAGAAATTCTTGGGCTAAATTAGTGTTCTTATTTGCAGCCTGTGCAACTGCAACCTTGTCCTGTATTTGGCTTCTAAAATACCTTACAAAAATAAATGTGATACCATAAAGGTTCTTTTAATAGAGCCAAGTTCTTTTTGCAATAAGTGAGAGTCCACTCATCTTGGAATATGGCATTTTTGTTACTATTTAAATTAGATTTCTTGCACATTAATTAGCCCATCTAGGGTATCAGGTGGTGAAATGTCTCTGGGAATTGGGCTAGCACTGAGAAAATCACCCAAGCAGGAAACAAATATGTTGAAAAGGAGTGGTCTGCAGCCTGCTGAGGAAAGCATGTTTTGTGCCTTCCTGTAACAGTAATTCTGTAGCACCTGGTTAATTGGGCTGTGGAAAAGTACAGTTAGCTTCTTTGAAGTTTAAACACAGTATCTTCTGCAGACCTGCCAATCTATGCAGCATCTTTTGAAAGTGAACATGGGAGATAACACAGAAAGTGAAGGGCTGGTTGTGGAATCTTATGTTTTCTTTGATTTCAAGAGTAACAGTTATTTTCTTTGAAACAGGTCCATGATTACCTTAGAAGCAAGTTATGTTCCCTCTATGAAAACGACTGCATCTTTGACAAGTTTGAATGTGCATGGAATGGATCCGACAGGTAATCGATCCATCCCTCTGTCCATCACTGTCCTCATTTAGCAGACCTCCCATATGATGGGGAGCAAACTGAAAGTAGTTACACATGGTTATTTTCCACATTTGTGTATGGAATCACACACCAGTGTTTGGGTTGGTACAAGGTATTTGGGTCTTCGTGCAGAGCATCTCTGACTGTCATAGACATGATGTATGCCTTAATAACCTTGGCTCGTGCCTTAGGGGAAAAAATACTTCAAACTATGTCCATTTTCACCCAACCCATAAATGGGCTGCAAAAGCTAAAAAGAATGATGCCAACTCACACAATCCCACCAACACACTAAGGAAACTTACATGATCCTGTATTTGCACATGAGCTGCTTCAGAAATTCAGTTCACTTACTGGAAATGGATGTGAGGAAGAACCATCACAGGCACCCACTGATTCTCTACAAACTCCTGCCAAATGACACTTGTGATACCTCCCTCTGTCAGAGCAGTCCCTTTCCCTGTGGAAAAGGGAGAGGTTCTTGTTTTTATCATGGACGTAATATCTTGTTGGACATTTTAATGAGAAATACTCAGAGAGTGCAAGCAAGGATGGAGTGGGATAATGCCCTAATGCTGACAAATGGTGGCAGTACTTTGTGGAGTAGGAATATGGTACAGGAATAGCTGAGCAGACAAGAGGACTGGGTTAATAAAAATGGATAAAATCCAAGAGTATAATGCAAGGTGAGGATTTTAGTTAAATAAAAGAGCACAAGCCTTCATGTTATCAGTTGGAAACAACTCCCAGGCACATTCATATGCTAGGTGACTTTGGAAGGGATTAGCAGTCTACAAAATGCATGTGAAAGAGAGCACAGGAGCCAGTATTGAGTGACACGCAGTGACTCCTGGTTCAGCAGAGTTAGGAGCCAAGAGGCAGAAGTTTGGCAGTGAGCCTAGAAGTGCTCCTTCAGCTCAGCCTCTCATTTGGGAAAACAGTCTGTCTCATTGTATTGAAGCTACCCACCCTGGAGTGGGCAAGGACTGTGAAACAGGCAGTCTGAGGCATCTGTGAAAGACAAATATGATCCTTGAATGGGCAAGACTGGGCTATCCAGCAGAGAAAGGAGTAGTGGTGACATTATGTTGGGCTCTTATTCAAAGACCTTTGGACTGCACTTACACATTTCCTGTCCCTTGTCTCCAAGGTGGATGAACTAATTGAGCAGATGGACAGCTGCTCTAAAGAAGAGAGGCCAGGACTTTGGTTTTCATCAGCTTAGCAAAAGAGAAGCCAAGATTTTACTTGCTTGTAGTAAGTACACCAAGGAGATACACATAGGGAGGAAGAGAATCTAGCTCAGATAAATGTGAGTGATAATGACACAACAGCAAGCAGGTGCTGAGAGTCAACAGATAGTTATTACCTGGAAATTAGAGGTAGTTCATACCTGTCCAAACAGTGACAAACTGTCTTCCCATCCTGAGTGGTGGAGATACAAGAAACCCAGCTGTTCTGATGGTGCTGCTCAGGAAAATTGTGAAAGCATTTATATGCAACATTGGTTGAAATTACAAGTCTGAACCTGGAAGTGTCTTCTAGTCCTATGTTCCACAAATGCAGATCAAGTGTTATGCTGTGTACACTGGGTAAGGGGCACCTTCTCTTTGGACTACTTTCCTTTACTCAGTTCCTCTACCTACCCACTGGAAAGATTGTACCTTTGCTAAGAAATGAAACTTTAGCCTTGTATCATCCATTATACAAATGAAAATACATACATACTCCATTGTCTCTATTGCCTGCATGCCAGACTGATGTGTTTTTTCACAAGAATTAACTCAGGATTAAGTATCCCCTGTGATACCAACTGCTGGCCATTTAAAATTACATAGGTGGACCACACTGAGCAAAATACTTCCCAGATTACTGTAATTGCAACTTGGGCACCAGCTGTTGTGGCTTTGGTATGGTTAAAGATTGGGGATGACTCACAGAAAGTTT